>NC_044907.1:96206055-96806055 GCF_001633185.2 Quercus lobata
ATTATAAATCTAAAGCTCCGTCTAATGTTGAATTACATAAAATTTTAAACAACATGAAAGCATATGTGCGGTTAAATATAAGAAATAAAATCTTAACCGTGCAATAGACTCCTAATTTTTCAATAGCCAACAATAAGTGTTGGGTATAAAATGAAATTGCTTATTTGGCTAGCATGTAAATTGTAAAGCTTTTCTATCAAAAATTATTTTGTAAAATTTTCCTTTTGAGTACACAACTCATACATCTCGACTAACAAGGAAAACCTTTATCCATCTATTCCTTTTTTTTTTTTTTTTTCCCTTTAAACTTTTAGGTGAATTATTTGAGTAGATTAGACGTCGCTAAATGATAGGATCTTATAATTGATGAAGATGATTGATGAAGAGAGTGTCTTTTAGATTGCACGCACAAGGAACCAGGTTTTGTTGTTTTATTATTGAATATTGATTGCTTTCACACTAACCCAGTGTGTGTGTTAGCCTTGGAGTGCACTAGATTACTTCCAACTACATTCATGTACCCCGCAATGAACACTGCAACCCCACGGAAATTTCATGAACTCGGATTCTCTAAATCTAAAAAAGTAGTTCGGATAGCGATTTTTTTTTTTTTTTTTTCACTCACTCGTGTTTAATTATCTTAGTCTCATGACTCTCATCTCCTTCTCAAGTACTTATACTCTCAAAAAAAAAATGACAAGATTGAAGTATCAAATGGTTGAGCGGATGGTTAGAAGCCTCGTAACTCGTTTGGATCTCTCCAATAAAAAAGGGTTCAAATCAAGGGGGACCCAAGGCCTAGGCTACTTAAGCCTTGGCCTAAGGCCTCAGTAAAAAAAATTTCCCAAATTGTGGATGTATGATAGATTTTTTTTAATGAAAATAAAATTAAAAATTAAAAATGAACTAGCTAATAGAAATTTGACGCAATCAGAAGAAGTTGTTTGAATAAAAAATTCCTAACAGTTTGATGCTTCAATTTGTGGGTATCACACATGATAATTCTTAATATTTACTCAATCACTCTCTCTCTCTCTCTCTCTCCACCAACATTAAAAATTAAAACTCTCTCCACCAACATTAAAAATGAAAATTATATTCCATTTTTCATTCACCATGGATCACCTTGTCCAAAGTAAAGTGGAACACTTTTTAACAAAAATAATAGATTTCATCTCTTTATGTTCAACTATATGTCAAAAACATGATATTTAATTCTAGTGTTAGTTTTGGTTAGTATTAATTTATCAAGTTATGCATTAAATTCGTCTTTGTTTGGATATGCTGAGGATAATGAGTGATTTTATTCTTAAGTAAAGTCAAAATGGTATATTTGATAAATTAGATTTTATTGTTCTACACTTTAAAATTTATCTTATTTTTGTCATAATATAATTTTATATTGTAGATAGTGTTTATTTTATATGTAAATATTTTTTTGACTTTGGATGTCTATTAGAAAATATTAATTTTAATATGAAAACTTAATAAAGAATAATCTAAAAATTAGGGGGAATTACAGATTACCCACTTGTGGTTTGCCTCAAATTTAACTTACCCACCCGTGGTTTCATTTTTGACACTTTACCCATCTGTGCTTCACTCCGTTACTACTCCGTAACCCACCTTCATTTCAGACGTTACTCTAACATATTTTTTATCAAAAACAAAACCCAAAACAGATCAAACACTCCTCTCTCTGGCTATATCAAAAATAAAAACCCAGTCTTGCTTTGGAGTACAACGCAATCAAAAACCTAGAAAAAATATTTAAAAAAAAAAAAAAAAACCCAACAACAACAACAGAATTAATAAACCCGACCTTGAACCAACAACCAATATTCAAACATCTTATGCTTCAAACCCATCACTAGAATCTGCATAAGAACCTAGCAATCAATCCCCATACAACCTGATTTTACATAGACACCAACACTAACACACCCACACCATCAAAGTACAAACCACAGATCTATCAAAATACAACCCCAAAACCCAACTCAAAATACAAACATCAACACACCCACACACATCCAAACCCACAAATCCATCAGTAACCATGCCTCAAATCCCATTTTTCAAACCCCAACAACCAAAAGAAACCCAATCCCTAAATCAAATAAACGGAGCAAAGCAACTGTGATGTCCATCTCCTCTGCGCTCATCATCTGAATCCATAATGACCCAGATTTCAGTTCCTGATAATACCTGAAATCCTTGAGGAGTTTGAGCTTTTCAAGCTCTTCATTGCTTATAAACTGACCTGTTCGAAATGCGTCTTTGAGAAAAGAAGAGCTTGTTGTTGCTATTGTTGAAGGAGTGGAGTGGGAGGAAGAAGAAGAGGATTTGAAAGCGTAGCGGTTGTGTTTGTGAGCAATAGTAAGAAGTGGGTCTTTGGGGAAAAGAGGTAAGGAAGTGAAAGGAAGAGTTTGGTGGGGTCTGAAGTGGGGAAAGTGGTGGTGTTGTGGTTGTTTATCTAAGGAGAAAGAGAGTGAAACTGTTGCAGCCATAGAATGGAGGTGAGAGGTTAGAGCCTGATTGGCCTTTCCAAGTTGATGAGACAAACAACATCCTCGTCTAAACTCTAAACTGCTTTGGCTCATCCAAACTCCAAATTCTCATGTCTAGTTTTAGCCACATAAGCTTCAAACTATTTAACTTTGGGAGAAAGAGGAGTGTTTGATCTATTTTGGGTTTTGTTTTTGATTAAAAAAAAAAGTGTTAGAGTAACGTTTGAAAGAGAGGTGGGTTACGGAGTCGTAACGGAGAAAAGCACAGGTGGGTAAAGTGCCAAAAATGAAACCACAAGTAGGTAAGTTAAATTCGGGCTAAACCACAGGCGGGTAATCTGTAATTCCTCCTAAAAATTAATTGAGTCTCAATAGTATCTCTTGATAAATTTACTAACAATACAAAAATATATATAGAATAAAATCGCATAAATGAAGTAAAGAATCATCGGAAAAGAGTTAAAAGATAAATGAAAGAATATAGCAGATTTTAAAAATGAAAATAATTGTAATAATATTCAAATATGTAATATAATAATTCTTGATGGTATACATATATCGCTCATAAAGCTTTATTGGCCTTACTTGTTATAATTGTTTTTGCATAAAGAATTTTAAAAAAAATTAAAATTAAAATTGATAAAATCCTACTTTAGATCAATTAAACAAGCCATATTATCATTTGAAAGGAGATGTTAGAAAAACTACAATACAAAAACTTAATTAGTAATTTTGTATCTTAAA
Source organism: Quercus lobata (assembly GCF_001633185.2). Classification (NCBI taxonomy): domain Eukaryota; kingdom Viridiplantae; phylum Streptophyta; class Magnoliopsida; order Fagales; family Fagaceae; genus Quercus; species Quercus lobata. The sequence continues at coordinate 96,209,310 of NC_044907.1, forward strand.
AAGCGAGAACCTAGCATATAAATATCGTATTGAGACACACAATTACTAATTAAATATTAAAAATACCCTATTTAAAGTTTGTCTTATTCTTCAAATTGTATTGAGTTAATCCTAGTTCAAATCCCCTTTCCTATTTGTTGTAAGGGGAAAAAAAAAGTAATTGATGAGGTGATGCAAGGTTTTGGTAATGTCTTTCATTGCTCAAGCTAAAGAAATTAGAACAAGTATTGCTTTGAATTCAAGTTACACAATCATACACAAGAATGGAGGAAAAGAGAACTAGGTGCAACTAGATGGTGCAAAACCCACTACACTACGCACCAAGTCAAATTCCCATAAATGGTTTTGTTGCATGATATTGCCAATAATAGAAGTACCAGGCCATCTCACTGACAGAAATCCAAGACACTTTGTTTGAGGAGCTACATCAATAATGTAGCTCTTCACTAGTGGCTCAAATCGAGCTCCATCTGCAAAATGAAACACTAATCTTGGCACTAATGACTGATCAAATCCTGTTGAATTGAAGCAATACTCAAATGGTTTTATGTCCGATAACAATCTTTTGTACTTTGATAGTGATATCCTCAATGCATTCATGACAGGCTTGTAAGCTGGCTCTGCTAGAATTGTAAGGCTTGTGCCTGAATCAAGGATTGTTCCACCACCAACTTTTGCATCCCACACTTCAACTGGTATTCTCAACATCACATCCCCAATGGAAATGCCCATTACATTTATAGCATAGAATGAAGGCATCACATTGAGGAGGAGCTTGGTGTATCTCACATTACCCAACAATGAATGCTCATTTCTAGTGCAACCAAAAATGAGATAGTTTGAGATATTCATGGGGCTTAAGTGATCAACTAGGCAATACGAAAACTTGCGACCAAACTTTTCGGCAGCTTTTGTTGCAAAACTGAACTTGCTGTAGCCTAAACCCAATACACCATCAGCTCCCCTGAATGTACCACCTTGAGTAGACTCTGTGCACCCAACTAGCACATTATCTAGCATCATCTTTCTACCATTTGTTAGGCCTACTGTTATGGTGTCATTGGCGAATATGCCCAACGCAGCCGATCCATCAATGTAACTAATAAGGATGCATATATAAGATTAGTATACAAATTAAACATTGTTAAAATAAGGATGTGAAAAAGAAAGAGGTTATAAACTTATAAAATGCAACTTGTTAGACAGGGAAAGTCAGACACGTTCTTGTTCAAGCCTACTAGTCTTGGACTAGTAGTAAGAGTGGCAACAAAGATGTCGATCGGGCTCATTTGAAGCTTACCTACTAGCAATAACTGCCATTTAAATCTTGTGTAAAAATGTAGGTAAGAGAAGTGCTAACTTCACCAGTAGGTCAAATTAGCCCAGTCGACAGTGTATGTGATTGTGCATTAATTATATCATACAAAAAAATATATGTATCCGATTCAAGAGTGCATACTGAATGGGACATATATCTAATGCATGAAATATTTTGGGGGTGGTTAATGCCCTCTTCGGAAATGGATTAGACAAACATATATTTGTGAATAGTGTTCGTTTAGACATAACAAAAGGATCCGTGATCACGATAGTGACAATGATTTCTTACAATGACCATGACTAGAAAAACCCATCACTCTGCCAAACCAGCTAGACCGATATAATGGAACACAACTAAAACTCAACTCACATCAATAAAGACAAGTTCCAACTATTTTAGGCTGGCCTTTACCACTGAATTTCACCTGTGTTCCTTAAAAAGGACATATTTATTCCAACCACTTTTGGTTGGGTTTTTGCTTCATCGCTGGAATCCCAATCACCCCCATACTCTGTCCACTGAATTTGTTTTCCTTATAAATAAATAAATTAAAAAAAAAATTCCAATTTGAAAACAAAACAAGTCAACATTTGCTGCAAATTGTTAATAATTACATATGGGTGATTACCCTTTAGTATAAGCTGATTAAATGAACCATGTAAACAAAAAATTAAATGTTACAAATATAAAAGTTTATCCAATTTAGAGTCATTCAAAATTTTATCTCTGTCTCACTTTTTTGTCCTATTTGAAAAGTTAAATTTTGTAAGGTAACATCATTTATTGTCTTATCTACATTTTAAAAATGTATAAGTTTTCAAAACTACCATTAAAAAAAATTATCAAAAAATTGAATTAATAAATTAATAGGATATAATAGAAACATTAGTAAATTAATAATTTTTATTTTTAAAAACAGGATAATATTTTGAAAAATCTCAAAATGAAATAGTGGAAAAAAAAAAAAAAAAAAAGTACGGTGGGAGTAAATAATATGACACTTTGTACACAGTTTCTGGTTCAGGAAATAAATCTAAACCTTGTAATGAATGCTAATGACTGAGTCAACAATAGGCAATTAAGAAGAAAAAGAAAAAGAATTCAGTTATAGGAAAGAGTAGGAGAACCAACCTGAAATCATAGGCACAAGGGGTGATTGGTGTGGGGCAGGTAGTGAGTGAAAAGAGATCTGCAAGCTGAACCTTACACATATTAGACAAGCAAGGTATAGTTTCAAAGGAAGAAGAGCGATCTGCATGAAACACCCTGCGATGATTTCTGTGTCTGCGTTTGTGGGTGCTTCTGGTACTACAATACACCCAAGTCAATTCACTCCCAGTATCTGCAATCAACATAAACTTCTGTGCTGGCTTTCCAACTCTGACTTGCACAAAGTACTCCCCAGCTCCATAATCAGCACCTGAATGCATTGGCATTTCAATGGAGGTATTGAATTCCCAGTTTTTTCTCCTCGAGTTTGGGCCATATTGACCACGTTTGTAGGAGATCATGCGGTGACGAGTTGTGTCACGGAGCACAAGTTCCAAAATGCGTTGTTGCTGACTTTTAGGCATGCTGTTGTTGCTTGCTTCATGCACTAGTTTCCCAATGAGTTGAGGACTGTGCCTGTGTATCAACTCCAGCCTCATCTTATTTGAATGCTGATGATCATGTTCCTCGGGAATTGTGTGAGACAAAACCAAACCATGGAAACCAGTACTAAAGGAAACCAAGAAGATGAAGAGGAGGGGTGAGAGTAGCACTGGCCTCCACTTCATCATATTATAAAGTGTGAACTAAAACAAAGTGCTGGCTGACAATAGAGAGAGAGGAACAAGAACACAAGTACTTAGAGAAAAAGAGAGAGAGAGAGAGAGAGAGAGAGATAGGAGTTGATGAAGAAAATAATGCTACGAGTTAAAGGGTGTATTGGGTTTGGATTTGTTTGCAGTTGGGGACAAGTAATTATCAAGTTGTAAGGTAAAGTTTGTGAAAGCGTTGGGGGTTGGAAAAAGAGGTTCTAGGTGTGAGTGAGTGAGGAAGCAAAGCCAAGCAACAAAAAAATATTGAAAGGTATAGAATTAGCAAAAGGGAGGCGCCTTTAATTTCGATTTGGGGCTATATATTGTGTTTGTTGTGCAGTGCACTGTGCACCCCACAGCAGAGCTGACTTCATATTCGTCTACTTTCTGTGTTTTTTTATTTAATGTATAGCTATTCTTCAGGATGCATGTTTTCTGGCCCTATAGCCTATAGATAGTATTTTCTTGGTTTTCTTTTACACCTTTTAAATATTGTCTATGATATTGATTGGGATCTCTCTCTCTCTCTCTCTCTCTCATCCATGATGATTAGAGTTTGAAATTCAACCCTTTTAGTTTTATTTTATCATATATATAATATAGCTACAAAATCAGGTTATAATATATAGTATATGCAAAATTTATTGAGATATTTTGTGCTGGCTCTAGTCTGATGCAGCTCATAATATATTTGACAAAGAATTGCATAGGATGCGGCATATCTTGCTAGCCGACATATTAAAATAAGGAAGGGAGCTATATGTTACTTTCAACATTTAGATTACAAACATCACTCAAAAAAAAAAAAAAAAACATTTAGATTACAAACAGTAACACAAATCTAGACCTTTTTTTCCTATGGTAACTTGCTGATCTAGATATTGTCTTAGAAAACACTCTGCGGAGCTAGCCAATCAAACCACTGTAGTGCTATAGGCTCAAGGTTAGAAAGGAATATTTGGAATATCAAGAACTCCAATTATGTATGGATTGAGTTAAGTGTGCCATGTACAAGACATATGCCGAGTCTTACAATAAATGTCTCTTACAAAATATTAGTGATCATAAAAAAACTGTCAACGGTCATTGGTAACGTTATATCACAAACGGTAATAGGTGTTGAGGAGGGGGGGGGGGGGGGGGGGGGGGGGTGGGGAATTTCCCTGACCCCACCAAAAATCTCCATCCCATATTTTATAATTTTTGTTGTATTTATGTATTTATTTTTTATGTGTGTGTAGATATATTTTCTTTTATTTGGAAAACTTCATTAAATAAAGAGAAATAAAATTTTCTAAAAATTCAAAATACTACATTTCAAAAGTGTCAAGGGCTCAAATTGTTTATTTAATAAGTTATTATTTTTCATAAATGAATAAATAATAAAATCTAGAAGTAATTGGATAATAAACTTCATTATTTGATACTGTTTTCAAGTTATTAAACACTAGTGTTTTAGATACAAAAATAGTTATTATATGTTTAAAATTGATTGATATAGTTTATTTATTTTACCGATTTAACGATAAACAGTTTTTTTAGGTTTATTTAGTATATTAAAGATCATTACATGAGAGAATTACAATTTACGGGTGAAAACTTGACTATAAAAAATTGCAGCATGACTTGTTCATATTTTAAAAACCTGACGAGTATGCTATTTTTTTGTATATTGAACATTTTGTAAGCAAATTGGACTTTACCATGAAAGTGCACCACTTTTATATATATAAAATAATATAACAGCTGTCCATGTGGTGAAGTGAAACATCTCTCGTTCAGAGTTTCAGAGAAAGACTAATAAAGCGCGTCTATGATTGCAAGCTTTATCCAAATACAATCATGTCAGGACCCCAATTCCAATTGAGCACATTTGGTACCTAACTCTAGATGGTAATTTCATGCTTCCAATAATGAGTTTGGGATGAGCTTATTTTGTTTCAATTTATTGAGGGTCCGTTTGGTAACTTTGTTTTAGTAATATAGTTTTTATTTTTTAGAAATATATGTGGGTGAAAAAATATGTGAAAATACGTGTAATATTATTTAAAAACTGAAAATTGTTGCTCAAAATCTCATACCAGACGGCCCCTTAGTTTTTGACTTCTTTTTTATATTATTTATGGGTTTTATTGTACTATTCAGCTAATTTTTAACTTTTTTTTTTCTACACTTTCAGCAAAAAATTTTCAGTTTTAACTAAATAAGTTGTTCCCAACGAACTCCAAATTTTAACAATTCTATTAGATATTTTTACACTTTCAACACGTTCTATCAATCTACTTTAGTATTATTTCAAATCATTGTGTCTTACATTTGTAATTCGTAGGTCCAAGAATGCATAAACCATTTATCAAAAAGTTTCTTGCACTTGATAGAGTTTTTTCTTGGAACCTAAGTGTGCATGGACTTCATTGAAAGAGTCAGAGATTTACCACTTGGAAAATTATTACATTCTAATGGCTTAAAGATTAACCCTGGTTAATTAATTCAATTACCCAAGATAATTAATTATTCAAATTATATGCAATGGATGCACGAACAAATCACCAATCTAAATTAGAGTGCAGTGAAAATTAAATTGACACAGTGATTTGTTGACTAATAGAGAAAACCTTTATAGAGCAAAAAACTTCACCGAGTGAATTTCAGGTCACTACTCCCGATAATCCACTAATTAAGACAAATCAATTATAAGTATAAGGAATCTTACCACTACTAGGCCTATCCCAAAATATCAATCTACAGTTAAACCCTTATGCTGATCTCCAATTAGACTTGGTTTTGTAGGGACTTCTTCTTTGCACAAATCTCCAATTTGTGTCTAACTGCACAACAACTTTATTGTTGTTGTTGAATGCAAAGTTTTTCAATCCACGCTTGTAAATTTGAAAGCAACTTGGTAACAAAAACCTATGGCGCACAAAATCGTAGTAGCTTCACAAAAAACGTGTATCTCAATATGAGATTCTCTATGAGTGTCTTTATGTGTAATGACGGTTATAAACATATTGTTTTTACATCCTCTAGAACCCTAGATTGCGAAACTCTATAAAATTCTTGTCATTATGGGCCAAAAATAGATTTGCATGTTAAGAATCTACATACCTCAATAGATCGAGAGGTATCGAGGGAGGTATCAGGATTCATTAAAGCTTGATAGATTGGAGGTGTCGAGCTAGGTACCAAGACAACCTGTTGTAGTCACCTCATTTTGTACCTTTTACGACCCGAGCCCCCGTTCTCCAATGACAACATCACTCGGAGGCCCAAGGTTGATTTAGGGTCCTATTAAGGACTTGGACATGATTGTTGTATAGTTTAGCTAATTGAATAGCATTGTGTGTGTGACTGATTATGCTAAGTGAGCTGTGAGTGAGTTAGTTGTGACAATTTTGTTAGTTAGAGTAGCTGGGTTGTTATTAGTTAGTTAGTTGTTAGTTTTGGTGCGAAGACTTTAGCCTTGTATATAGATGTAGAATGTTATGAGAAAGGGCAAGAATGGAATTACATCAACTTCCTTAGTCTAATTCAACCTTTCTTCCTCTCTCTTTCTGCTTGGAGGTAGTTACCCTCGAAGTAACTAGCAATTCCCAATTTTGTTTTCCTTTTCCTTTCTCTATTTTCTTCTTCTTTCCTTTCTATTTTTCTGATTAGCCAAAACACTTAATAGGCCCAATCTTGTAAAACTTTGACTTGAATGATGATTTGGTAAAAAAAAAAAAAAATGTGCACAGAAAACCCTAAACATGCATACGCATACACTTGTAAGCACACGTATGCTTAAAGCATGCATACGCATACACGAAGCATGTGCATGCATGTCCCGAGTATGCGCATGCATCTAGGGTTCTAGAATATCTGTAAGAAAAGTTTTTGGACATAAATTTGTAGAGTGAATCCTACATCGTTTAGAAGCCACCCTACACTTCTCTATGATCACTATAAAAAGCCCTCAAAGGCTCTTTTACAAAATATGGAAAATATGCACCGAATTCACTAGAAAATAGTGAATCAAAGAGGGAATATTTACACTAAAACATCCTCAAGTTAAAGTTTACTTGGTTGGGACCTATTTTGGTCTTGGCCTTTGAGTTTTAAGCTTACTAACGTTCTTGGTTTTGTTCTTGATTAGATTGACTAAAGGGAACGGTCAAATTAAAGCTCTAAAGAGTTCTAAGGTTGAGGTAAAGGTCTAACTTTGTCTCTTTCATTTTTATTTGTTTGTTTGTTTGTTCTTATGTTTTGATGCTTTGATATACCTATTATTAGTCTAGGTTTATTTCACGTTCATATAAGAAGCATGAGAGGTTGCTAGATTTCCTATTTTAATTCATCTGTTTTGTGTTTCTGGATGTGTATGTGTGCACATGTGTACGCATACACATGGGATGCGCACACATACACATTGGATGCGCATGCACTCGTTATGTATGCACACACATACTTATGCCTAGAAATCTAGATTCAAGTTTCTGCCTGGTCCACCCTAGGCCGAGGCATACTTCCCATGAAGAAACCACTCGTCCCAGGCACTTGAATCCACACCTATTTCAACTTTTCTTATATTGTTTCTTGAGTAATTTGCATGTCTTCAATAAAAAATAATAATAATAAAAAAACCACTTGAAATGATCATTTTAAACTCACTTAGATCTACCAAAATACAAGTAAAATATGTTTTGTCATAAGATATGCCAATTACATAAAAATATGACTTTAACACATTCCACAGTTTCGGGTAATATTTACATTATAAACTAAATTAATGTGTATGATATTGTACACTATTCATGCAAATATATACAATTTACATGAACAGTAAATTTAAACCAATAATTGTCCTTAACATTTTATCCAGTACTCATGTATATACTAGAAACTTAAAATCATTGGCAAAGATGGGGGGTAGGGATTCATCTAAACAAATCTTTCTACGCGAAAATATTATATTGATATTCTATCTATGAATAGCACTCAAAGAGAGTTGGGATTTCACTCATACCTATAGTTGCTTTTGGAACAAAAAATGATACTACTAGTTTATTTGAAAATTCTTTGATCTCTTACAATATTAAAAAATTGATTGTTTCGCTCCTATATCTATATAATCTATTCCATCCCTTTATTCCATGGAAGAACAACTCCATTACTCTACTATTAACTAAAACTAGTTTGTAACCCCATGTATATGTATGAATACACTTAAAAATATACAATAAGATACATAATATAATTCTTATATATATAATTAAAATATTATTGATAGTATCATTTTTATATTTTGTTAACTCTTTAAAAAAATTTGTAAGGATATTATTAAGTATAAAATGTAAATTTTCCATGTCTTTATTTTTTATTTTTTATTGTGAAGCATTTTTTTTTTTTTTTTTACGATTCATTTATTCTAGACTCTTTAAATTTTGTACCTAATAATTCAGTTGAATGAATATTTATGATGTGGTTCCACATTTAAAATTAAGAAATAAAACTCTTTGAGAATAAATAATTTACGACACATGACGCAAAATTGGAATTCTAATTTAGAATTTTAATTTAAGTTTCTCTTATCTTCACCTATTATTATATATATAGATATTTAGCATCCATGGTGTGATATGTAACTAAAAACGTACACTAACATTAATTAGTAAAAAATAGAGATGAATCTCTTCTTTTTTTTGGTACAGGAAAGAAATTTGTGAAATTGACTCCCTTGTTTCGTGCAAAATGCAATATAGAAAAAAGAAATAGTAATATTATTTGTCTAATCACCGCTGTTTAAAAGTTGAATATGAGAAAGATAAGATATAAATTAGAAAGTTTGACTTTATACCCAAGAGAGGTGAGGTTGACATTATTAGGTATACAACGTAAGGAATTGGAAACAGCTAATATATATGCATGAGATGAGAATGAGATATTAGAAACATCCTGGCTTCTCACATGCATATATTATTTATTTGACCTCTTCCAAGTTCCAACCCCACCCCATTACTACGCCTCACAACTCACGATATATATATATATATATATATATATATATATGATTATATTGCTTTCCATGTACTTAAAAATAAAATCCTTTTTACAATTTTAATTCCTAAGAATTTGATGGGTTTGCAATTTTTATTTTTTTAATTTTATCATTCAATAACTGGGGAGGGGGGTTATGAAACGTGGACTCCAAAATCTGGTAATGTGTTAGTAGACCAAAAAATAAAAATAAAAATAAAAATAATCGTTTGATTCAGTTTCTAATAATGTGAGGTAATACCTAAATTAATTGGCACTATTGCTATATGTGTGTGGTAGCTTTACAAAATTGCCTATGATACAGCAGCTATGGACTAATTAGTTTAACTAATTAGTCTTGAGGGTTAATTAGTCTTAAAGCTTTGAGAGGTGGAGATCTCAGATTTGAATCCTGCAATAAAAAGTGTCTGAGAAATAACTTCATGCTTTCGAATCATATTCATTAGCGTTCTCGATGGGGCTGGGTGTATAGTTATGGCTCATCCGGATTCCTTGCTCCTACAGGCTCGGGCCCAGTGGGTAAAATGTCACTATAGTTACGCCCAAATGTTAGACACTAACTCAAGTCGCCCCCCTATTCCCATTTTCGTTCATGAAAAATAAAAATAAAAAGCTAAGCTTTCAATGATATAGGAAATTACATATATAATTTCTTTAAAACTTCACTAAGCCTGTGCATGCAGGTTTGCAGTTTTGTAAATATATACATGTTAGGGTGCAAATGCCTCGTAAATTCGAGGTTTTATTTCCGTCACAAATAAAGTTAACAATATTATTATTAATTTATTGTTACTAAAGTCAATTTCTTACTAGTATCAGTTTTTTAAACTCAAATTAAATAGCAGTGGTGTGGTTGTGGAGAGTAACTCACATATTGTAATTTTTGCTTTGATAGGGTCTAGTGAACCTTCATTTTGTTATTGCCAACATCATTGAAGGAATTCACCCGAAGTTGTATGAATTTAGAAGGGTATAATTTTCTAATGTAAAGAGACAGGGCAATCGCTTAGCTCATATTTTGGCTCAGTATGCCAAGAACATTGATTCATATGCAACTTGAATGAAGGAAAATCCATACATAATTAAATCTATTTTAGTTCATGATATATCGCTTTTATCTTTGTTTCAATAATTAAACTTACAATTTTCTTATATATTAAAAATAGCGGTGGTTACTATCATATTATGTGTGCAAGTAAAACGCGGTTAACTTGATTTGACAATGAAAAAAAAAAAAAAAAAACCAACCTTGACTTGACAATGATTTTGTAGTATAATAATATATACAACTGTGTTGGATTTCGACATATATATGCAACAGACCATATGATGATATTAACGAACTATATATAATATACCATGCATTATTAACCAAATCCCACAAAAAGAAGATACCACTAACAAACTTATGATCACTAGTCTAATAATAATTTGTACCTAGCCATAGACTTACTGAATAGAATTAAATTTAGCCTTGGCCTAGGACTAGGGACATTGACCCCAAATTACCAACATGGCAAATTGGCATGTCGTTGGAAATTTCTTGGAAACTGCGCATGGATAAATTGTTCCTATGAGATAATACATTATGTTTCTCTTGTATATTTCCTCACACTCATAGCTAGTGGGTCCCGTTAATTTTGGAACCCACTCAACTGCGAGGGAGAAAAAGCATACACTTGAAACAGGGTATGCTTCCTCATCTTTCTGTATTGGTGGTAAGATCTTCATTTTATGATGATAATCCAATTATCAATTTTGAGCTCCATCAAATTTCTTAAGTTATTAATTAGCTATCTGTTAAAGAGTTTTATAATCCAATGGTATCCTATGTTGTTCTATGTTAAAAGAATCATTGTCAAAAGCCTTGTAACTAAATTGATACATTCTCATACACAAAGTGCTTTGGGGACTTGGGGAAAAGGATTTCAATTGTGGGTTAGCAGTATATTGTAATTATTTCTCAAAAAAAAAAAAAAATCATTATTCAAGGGTTTTTATTTATTTATTTATATATATATATATATATATATATATATAGAGGAATGATTCAAATCCTTAGTCCCTTATTGTGGTAATTATCAATTATTATTATAAAAAAAAAAAAGAAAATTAAAAACCATTTTTTAATAGTATATAAAAACATTCAAATAATTAAGAATGATTCTTTAAAAAATGGTCTCTGCTTAAAAGAAGGAGAACTCAAAGTCAAGAAGAGCACCGAATTCCGCGTATAGACATTCTTTTTGTTCTACTTCTTCAACGGGCCGGCAGAGCAGAATATTAATGGAACACAACTAAGATCGATCGATGTGAATGGAAAAGCAAATTAAGCATTGACAGTCAAAGCATGCACGTTCTAAGCAAATTTCTATGCATCATCCATGACAATCTTACCAATGAGCTGTCAACAAAAAATTTAGTACTTAATTATATACTAACATAAAGAAATAGAAGATGAACTTTTTTTTGATACAGCAAAATCTTATTCATTCATTCAACACATTGAACACAAAAGAAAAAGTATGGTATGTAATATTTTTGTATAATCACCGGTCGTTTGGTTCAACTTAATTAAGATGGGATCATGGGAAGCACCGAAATAGCATAGCTATAGCTTATAGAGGTGGTGGAATATATAGCAGCAATAGTCATCAATAGCCCTACAATGTCAGAGCATTCGCAGCTCACTCAAAGACCAAATTTGGCTAAATTCACATCAAGGCTGATGCAAATGTTCTAAAATGAGAATTTACTTGACTTCCATCTGTATACGTGATTCAATCTTGTTTTAAGAGCTATATCTTTATTATGTAAAAATGTAATACAAAATTTGTGTTATTACAATGAACCATATAACATAAATATACATAAGAAACTAAACCCTAAACTACTAGTACAAATAAGAGACTTATCTTGCACATATAATAGGTGAGTTTGAACCTATTACATTGGGCTAATATGTTTAATATATCTCTAACACTCTGGTCTATCTCAAAGAGAAAAAAATAAAAAATAAAAATAAAATTTGCCTGCCATCATGCAAATACATTAGGCCATTTCCTAGAACCCATATATTATTTAATGTCACATATTTATTTTATTTTGATAATTAATAGTTATAATTAGGGGTGACAAAGTAAACCCAAACCCATTTACCCACTCAAACCCACCCACTCTAATTTAACCCAAACTCACCCAATTATTAGTTGGGTTAAATAGGCAGCAACCCAATTAGACCCAGTGATTATTGGGTTTTAATTAAAAACCCATTGAATCCCATTTAACCTAAAAACAATATACCCAAATTCAACCCAGCCATTTCCATATAAAATAAAAAAATAAAAAAACCCTCAGACATTTCAGTGTTTTAGCTTTCAGGGTTTTCATTTTCCTTCATTTTCTTGGCCTGCAAACACTTCTCTCTCTCTCTTTCTGGCGGAGTACACGGAGTTCACCGGAAATTTCCCGAGCATTGCTTCCCAATGCCTCCAAATTCTTCCGACTTCCAACAACAAGTTCACCTACAACTTTGATGGCCACACCTTCAATTACCTCGTTGAAAATGGCTTCAGTATGATCTAGATGAAAAAGGATGTGGAAAGGAATTTCAGGTTTGTAGATTTGTGTTTTTAATCGTTTCTGTTTATTACTATGGTAATTTCGCTTCCTTCTTCTCTGTTTGGTTCTTGAAAAAATGACAGTCTTTTATTTCTTTTTTACAATTTTAATTCTTTTATGATATGGAACTTAAAATTAATCCTCTTTGTTTTTGCACTTGTAGTTGTGAATTTCATATTGTATAATTTTGATAATTGGATAATTGGGTGAGTTGGGATTTACCCATAATAATTGGGTTGGATTTGGGTTAGAAGCAATTAGTTAAATGAGTTTTATATACCCAATCCAATTATGCCCACCCCAAACCCACCCATTTGACACCCCAAGTTATAATTGGGGTGAAAGAATTTAAACCACAAACATCTTCATTGAAAATGTCAATAGATGCCAATTGAGTTACAAAATCCTTGATCCTACTACATATTTCAAAATTCTTTATCTAATGGATGCTCTAATTTGGTAAACTATGAATTGTTCTATGTGATTCAGTATTCTAAATTTTGAACACAATTTTATGTAGGTCCTGAAAGAAAGACCATTTACTATAAAAAAAAAAAATTAAATTTTTTTTTTTTTTTTAAAAGGAGAGGAAGATCTAAACTGTTGTAAGTTGTAACCATTGTGGGCCATTTTAAAATCAAGCGCTTTCGTAATAAGCTATAATTGGAAAGCAAACTAATCATTGGTCATTGGAATGCTGGCCTAGTAACCAATGAGTCCATCTTGAATGCTAAAACTTTGGGGCAACCCATCAATAGTAAAAGTCATAGATTGGGCATATGATCCTGGGCAATATAGATTCAACAGAATTGGATGCCAAGGAATATGTATTAAAAAATAAATAAAATCCATATTGTCGCTTAAAAGCTCAATTCAAGCCATTTGGGCTTATTCTTATTCCCTTTTTTTTTTCTTTTTCTTTTTTAAGTGGGAGAAGGGACTAGAACTTTACTTCTCATTGAAGAATTTAAATGATACCATTATATTCCAAGACTTTCAACATTTTTCTTGATTTTCTTATTGTGTGTATGCATGTCAAAATCTCATGGTAAAAAAAATCCTTAATCTTCCTTGCATTAGCTAAGTGCAGACAATCCTTTGCATTCAGTAATACATCATACATGTATTTTTTTTGCAATTAGGTCCTTTATGTGAGTTTCTCAAAAAAGGTCCTTTATGTGATATACTAAAATTTTACTCTAGGCATTAACTAACTGCAATCCTTCTCATTTCTTTAAGCTTGAAACTAATAACAAACTAAATACATGAAACTATGCACTGGCTATGCTCTATGGTACTTAATGTTGATTGTTAAGTAACAACATATTAAAAAAATGAGTGTAAGTAAATGAAACTATTAAGATAGATATAGACAAACACACAAGAAAATATAAGATTTGAAATGAAAACATTGGCTTAAAAATGAGGATGATCCCTATTGAATTATTTAAGTTTCTTAAGGCATTTTAATGTGCTAAAAAATATCAAAGTATATTTTATATGAGTTTTTATTACTCTTTACTGGTTATTAGAGATGATAATGTGTGGTTGTCAAAATCCCAATCTAGATCATACGATCCTACAATCCTACAATCTTATGATTTCACTTGTCCAAAATGATCCAAATCTTTCAAGGATCTTTGATAGGATCGCTATGATCATTCAGGATTGGACAATCCTGATTTCTTATAATCTTTTTTAACTTGATAGAAGGCTCAGTTGGACCCAAATGAAAAAACAAAACATCCCAATAGACCCAGTTTTGCTATTCTAAGGTTTATGAGAAAAAAGAGAGATAGAGATTTTACAAAATTAACCCAAAACAAACCCACAACAATGATACCTACATGTTTGCAAGAGCGAGACAGATACATATCAAAAAGTAAGAAATTGAAGTATATCTTTTTCTTCCTATCAATTGATGATTCATATATAGTTCATAGCTAGAAAGTTTGAGTTGAAATGAAGGAGAAAGTAAATTGTATAAGATGGAGATAAAGGAAAGTAAAGTAATATAGGAGAAAAAGGAGAATGAACGGTGAAGTAGGTGAGAATAGGAATATGGGTAGAGAGTAAAGTGCCACGTTTTGGGAATATGGGTGGGGGTAGATGCCAATTGAACTATAAAACTCTTGGTTCTACCACACATTTTAAAATTCTTAATCTAATGAGTGCTCTAATTTGGTAAACTATGAATTGATGTATGTGATTCTATATTCTAAATTTCAAACACAATCTTATGTAGGTCCTAAAAGAAAGATCATTTACTGTTAATTTAAAAAAAAAAAAAAAAAAAAAAAAAGAGAAGAAGAAGAAGAGAGAGAACCAAAAAAAGAAGAAGAAGAAGGAAAAGAGAGTCCTAAGATCATTTACACAAAAGAAAAATAGTTTGCTCTAAACTGTTGTAATCATTGCGGGCCGTTTTAAAATAAAGCGCATTCGTAATATGCTTATTTGGAAAGCGAACTAATCAGTGGTCATTGGAAATGCTGGCCTAGGGGCCAATGAGCCCATCTTGAGTGGTAAAACTTTTGGGCCAGCCCATTAGTAGTAAAAGTCTTAGATTGAGCAAAAACATATAGATTCAGCTGGTTGGCCAATTTAGATTCAACAGGATTGGATGCCAAGAAATATATATTAATAAATAAATAAATCCATATATTGCTTAAAAGCTCAATTCAAGCCATTTGGTTTTATTCTTTTTCTTTTTCTTTTTAAAGTGGGAGGAGGGACTTGAACTTTCCTTCTCGAGTGATTCTAGTACCACATTCTATTTCACAATTTTTTGCCATATTTTTTATGTGACAGACTTTGAGTGGTTGCCTATCAATTATACATGGACCTCATATATATTTTTTCTCCAAGACTCATGCCGCCACATCACAATTGTGGTAGATATTGTCCACTTTGGAACCCATACTCCTCATGGTTTTGTTCTCTTCAAAGCACACGACATTAGAAGAAAATGTCTTTACACATTAAAGGGAGGTCACTCCTTATAAGCATATCCCCATGTGATTCTCTAGGCGACGTGAAATTTCATGGATTATAAGATCCTCTTTTGGTTCTCTATAATTGGTAGAGGGTCTTGTAATTCATGGAATCCTAAGGCGGACAATATACACAGTTGGGGCGGGATTGTTAAAAATCCTTAATCTTTCTTGCATTAGCCAAATTGTGTGTATGCATGTCAAAATCTCTTCAAACTTGAAACTAGTAACAAACTAAATACATGATACTATGCATACATTGGCTATGCTCTATGGCATTAAATATTGATTGTTAAATAACAACATATTCAAAAAACAAGTGTAATCAAATAAAAATGTTAAGATAGATAAACAAAACACACAGGAAAATATAGGTTTTGAAATGAAAACTGTAGGGATGTTAGGCCCAGGAGTTCTTTATTTGATTGTATCTTTGGCCCATGGCCTAAGCCGAAGACGAGGGGTTGTCCGAGGAGGATAAATCTTTAGTAGAGGAGATTGTGTTAATAAATAAAGAAGTTTGTTTTGGTCATAATAGCTTGAAAGGATGGGCTAAGGATAAATGTATCCTCGGCTATCCAAAGCCAAGGTCCGAATACATGGGTTGCTATTCAGGGGAATGTTCTAGGGAGTTCTGCTAGTACGGATAAACATTATAGAAACAAGGTACAAAGGAGAGTTCTAAAATATCTAAGGGAAAAACTGCTATTACCCTATTAATTGCTCTCCAGCTAACTCTCTAGCCGCATTAATGTAGATATGATACCTGAATAGTAGTTATCAGCCTTACAGCTACTATTCGAAGACCTAAGGAAGGGCTTGATGGGATAAGTATCAACACCCGCCATCTAGCATGTACGTGGAGGGCAAAGGTGAAGGGAAACAATAGTATAAAAGAAAAAGAAGGCATGGAGAGTAGGGGGCGAGAAATCAAGTGGAAAATACTGTAGCAATTAGGAACCAATCTAGTAATCAAACCTAAAAGCAATATATAAGAGTTGTGCTCCTCGGATCTTGCTGAGGACGTTTTTTCTTCAACATAAACCTGTTTGTTTTCATTCTTTTGTCATTCCAATTTATCTTATTGAATCATTAAACCCCAGTTTTTCCAACTTACTTTCTATAAATTCATTGTTTTGAGTTTTTTGAGTCTAAGTCCACCAACCTTTGGGTTAGGGAACTTAAATCCGGTCCTTACAAAAACAATCACTTAAAAATGAGGATGACCCCTATTGAATCATTAAAGTTTCTTAAGGCATTTTAAATGTGTTGAAAAATATCAAAGTATATTTTATATATGAGTTTCTATTACTCTTTACTTCTTATTAAAGATGATAATGTATTCATATTACAATAAATAAATATATATATATATATATATATATATATATATATATTTTGGGAAACCATATTACAATAATTCTAGAACCATATAACAGGTTTTGATAAATATATAGTAATTTTTTTTTGGGTTAGCATGGGTTCAAATTTTCAACACAATTGAATTTCGAAATATTTTCAAGAAGGGGAAAAGAAAAGAAAAGAAAAGAAAAAAGAAAGAAAAAAATGATAAAGTGATCCGATCCGTTGGACTCGGTTTAGCCCGGCCCAAATAAAAAAGAAATGGTGGCTAGGGTTTAGTAACAGTGACTGACTGACCCAAAAACCCTTCATAGAGATAAACTTCTTCTTCTTCTTCTTCTTTCTTTGGAAATTGGAATCGAATCAGCTGAACAACAACAACAACAACAACAACATGGCCGCAGAAGATTCAGAGCTAAAGCGCACAACAATGGTCGCCGACGAGACCAACAAGAAGAAGAAGAAGCGCAAGAGAAATAGACCCAACAAGAATTCAGCGGAGGAGGAGGAGCCTCAAAACCCTCAAAATGAAGAAGAACAAGTTGAAAAGGTTGAGGAGAAGGAGAATAAGATGAATAAGAAGAAGAAGAAGAATAAGAAAGAGAAGAAGATGAAGATTGAAGAGGAGAAGAAAGAGGAAGAGGAAGAGGAAGAGAGAGAGAATGGTGAGGAATCGACGGAAGAGAAGAAGAAGAAGGTGAAGAAGAGTGGTGGTGGGATTATGAGCAGTGAGTCCTTTGAATCTTTGGGTCTCTCTGAACCCACTTCCAATGCTATTAAGGATATTGGATTTCAATATATGACTCAGGTTAGCTTTCCCCAAATTCTCTCTCTCTCACTAAATTTATAATTCAATTTCAAAAGCCTTGCCTTGCCTTTGCTTGTTTCATTTCAATTCAACCTTAATTGTTATTATTATTATTATTGGGTTAGTCTGATTTCATGAGCAAAGAAACTTCATTTCCTTAAATATGAGTTTACTTTGGAATATATGACTATTGCTGTTCTTTGATACATGAGTAAGGGTGCATTTGTATAAGCTGTTGCAAAACCGTGTTTTGGGTTTAAAATGAGCGTTTGTAAGAAAGCTACGAGGAGTTGCTATTGCAAAACAAACGCACTTTTAGGCTCCCAAAACGCCTAACCAAATGGACCCTAATGCTACTATGACAATTAATTTAGCAAATTTTTATTGATTTTCATCTACTATTAATAACTTGACACCTTGGCAGCTGTCATTTATCTTGTGAAAATTTTTGGGTCATTATGTAAATACTCTTTAGCAAAGGAAATTCTCTCACTTTGTATTTTATGGGATCATGTATTTGATCAAAGATAGTATTTTTATTCTATTCCATGTTATGTTGTAGGCTTAAGATAAGTTTGTAGAAGAAGACTTGTTAATTATTATGCTTAGTCAATTTTTTTTACCTCACTTTTTTAAAAAATGCAATGCAGATTCAAGCCAGAGCAATTCCACCACTATTGCTTGGCAAAGACATTCTTGGAGCTGCAAGGACAGGTTCTGGGAAAACTCTTGCTTTTCTAATACCAGCTGTCGAGTTGTTACATCACAGCCATTTTTCTTCACGTAATGGAACCGGAGTCATCGTTATTTGCCCAACAAGGGAGCTAGCAATACAGACTCATGCTGTCGCGAAAGACCTTCTCAAGTACCATTCCCAGACTCTTGGTTTGGTTATTGGTGGTTCAGCTAGAAGATCGGAAGCAGAGCGTATTGTCAAAGGAGTGAATTTATTAGTTGCAACCCCTGGTCGACTGCTTGATCATCTTCAAAATACCAAGGGATTCATGTTTAAAACCTTGAAGGTAATGCACACACAATTTCTTAACATTATTTTTGTTGTTATTATTAATATTTTTTCTACATATTATACTTTTTTAGCTGTTTAGGCGAATGTTGCTATATGTGACTTTCTCATCGAAACTCATTTGTAACTTCAAACTGTTAACAGTATTGCTGTTGTAAAAACTATCCCATCAAATTCTTATATTTTTCTCAAATCATACCATGATATCCTCCTTGGTAACTGACTAACTTCAAATTTTTACTGCACTTCTATAAGAATATTTACCAAAATTCATCAAAGCAATTCGAATATATCAGATGCTTATGCAAATAATCTATCAAAAAATATTATAGCAAAAATCCCACAGCTGCTTTATACAGAATTTCTTTCAAGGAGCTTTCACAAATCTACAACGTTATGAAACTTGTCCTTATTGGATCGCATAATGTGGCTACAACCTACCAACAAAGAAGAGATGATATATATAGATACTGTTTATGAATTTGATAATTTCTAATTAAATGCATACTATATGCTAGTTCTCATCTCTTAGTATTGTGAATGAGTGATGGCAATGGGCCATTTTCGATTGGATTTTGAGTTGAATTTTGACTAGTTTCTTGCTTATGTTTGAGTTCAATCTTGGGTTTGATTACATTTGCCTAAGAAAATCTAGGTTATAGTGTATTTATTAGAGTAATTACTTTATGTTTGATGTGGACCTATATGGAGGAAATGAAATCAGCATATTTTTGAAGATGTGGAGTGCATGTCTTCTTAGTTCTCTTTATGAGGGGTATTTTTTTTGGGTCTTATTGATAGTAATTCTTCTATTCACTCCTTCATAGAGTCAACTCATATGTAGATATTATCCCATTGTAGTTCTTTAGGCTACCTCTTGTTTATTTTCATGACGTAGTCTCTTTTCAATAATATTTTTTTTACCTATCAAAAAATAATAATAATAACAACAAAGCCTTAGTCCCAAAATGTTAGGGTCGGTTATGGATCCTCAATAGATTAGCTAGGGTTAGCCATACGTATTATTTTCCTCCATTCTATTCTATCTGCAGTATACTCTCCATTACTTCTTTACCTTGTAATATAATTTTAATCCATTTCTTTGTAATGAGGTACATTTATTATTTGATCAATTATGAGCATCAATGTATTTGATGTCCATGTTGTTTCCTTTGGCAAAGTTTTCCTTGGGTCTGGGGATGGGAATCAGGGAGAATTTCAGTTCACAAAAAAATATAATATCATTTTTAACCCCAAGGTAGCACAATCTGCTAGGGACCATGCCACATGAAGCAGATATCACTAGTTTGAACCTCTCCTCCTCCCCCCACCCTTTTCACCTTCATGGGCTATGGATCCTCAACTGATTAGTTAGGTCGGTCACACGTATTCTTTTCCTCCACAAGGCCAAAACTTATTTATCAAAGAAACAATATTTTATTCTTATCAATAATATTGCATTCTTACCCTGGAAAAATATATATATATATATATATATATATGCTGTGTTCTCTTGTCCTTCATTGAGTCATCATACTGTTTAAGTCCCTAAAATGTACTGACTTGATTGTAAGTTCCACAAAGGTGACATTAATTATAGACAGTATATTGCTTGTTTGCTTGTCTTTATCAAAGTAAAAAAAAAAACACACTGGTTTGTTCATCCTTAGTCTCTAGAATTATATGGATAGTCCAATGCATGATCCCTATCTTAAGGTGCCTACAAAGTTTAGTTTTTTTATTTGAACAGCAGCGTTAAGGAAGATTTTCACCATTGATAATTTAAGGAGGTGAAAATTGGTGGTGGGGGATTGGTGTTGCATGTGTAAGAGGAATGGGGAGACTATTGATCACTTACTTCTACATTGCCTAGTAGCTCAAGAGTTATGGAATATGGTGTGTTCCCTTTTTGGGGCTCATTGGGTCATGCTGCGTAGTGTTGTGAAACTTATAGCAAGTTGGCCTCATAAGTTTAACAGACTCAAAACTAAGGTGCTTTGGAGTATGATCCCTCATTTTCTTATGTGGGCCATATGGAGGAAAGGAATGCACCCACTTTTGAAGGGGATGAAAGGTCGATTCATGAGTTGAAGCACTTCTTCTTTCAGACTTTGTTGAATGGGCAAATGCTTTGGGTGTTGTTACTTTCATTTCTCTTCCTAATATGTTTGACTTTTGTACCTTCATTCCTAATTAGTTTCTCTTCTTTGTTGCCTTTTAGCACACTGCCTGTGTGCCTTGTTTTATTTTATTTTTTTCCTTATATCAATTTTCAATGAAGTTTATTACTTATCAAAAAAAAAAAAAAGCTTGACTTTGAATGTGATTGCTTCTCCCATAAACAGCGTGACCACAAGTCATGCCATATTGTCTTGGGCAATCATACTTTAACTGCAAGCATCAAGCAGCTGGCAAGTGATTGGCCTGTTGTGCTATAATCGTGTGTTTTTGTTACTTACCTAGAAACGAGGCCTAGCATGCATCACTTGTACGGGTAAAACTTGTTATGTTGTTGATGCGGGAGACGCAAGAAGATTTTTATTTAGTATTATTTATGTTTGCAAGTCAATTGTATTTTTTTATATTTGAGGTCCTAGTAGTTTATTAGGCTATTAATATTTTAATTTGGAAGTAAGGTTATTTTCGTAATAAGGCAATTAGGGTTTCCTAGCCAATTAGAACTAGGGTTTAGTAATCCTTTATAAGCAACCTATTGTACTCCTTGAGGAGATAGTTGATATTTTGATGAATGAAAACAATGGCCGTTTGGTCTTTCTTTGGTCTGGTGCTGACTCCAGGTCTACCCTAGGTGCTGACTCCTAGTGGTTTCCCCGCTTGGTGCTGACTCCAAGTAAGGCCTAGGTGCTGACTCCTAGGTCATATCTTTTATTTTTCCGTTATTTCAATTTTGTTCTGGTTGTCCTGCGTCAATTTTGGTATCAGAGCAAACACCGATCTGTTTGAAGTATCATCGCAGTCAATCCAGAACCAAAAAAAAAAAAAAAAAAAAAAAAAATCTGTTGAACCACCGTCACAACCCATTAGAAATCCTAATCACCGTTGCTTCTTACCACCACCAGAAGACCCCACAATAAAAAAAAATCCTACCAGCACCACCACCATATCGCCACCATTGCCAATTTGACACAATCATCCCAATCACTCCAAGACGCCAACCCCACGGCCGTAGATCCTAAGCCCATACTCAAATCACCAAACTAGTTGCAACCACGAAGACAGAGAAGTTCTATCACCGCTGACCCTGGTTCATCAATTTTTGGTCTTCCTCGCGTCGGAGAACCACTTCCATCGGTTCTCGCTTGCCGCCGTGACTACCGCTGTACACACTCGCAAGCCCCAGTTGCAGCGACTCACCGCCAGCAGCTTCGATCCTTACCATCACCTCTGTTCTGCGCTGCCATGATTTCAGTTTTGCCCATTGTCACGCTGCCGCAATCTCATCAGTCTCCATCAATCCGATCTCATGAGGTAACCCCCTAGCCTTGTCTAAACCCATTCTTCCAAAAAAAAAAAAAATTCTTTACCTGGCCCAATTTTCCCTTTAAAAGTCCACCCATCAGCCCCTTTTCCTAACAAATGCAAGCCTGAGCCTATTGTTTGACAACCCAGTACTATACCGAACCATGAAACATTGCCTGACCAAAAAAAAAATAAAAAAGGCAGAAAATTAAGTTTTAGTCTTTGTGTATTGTGCCTCTAAGTTGGAGCTGGAAAATGACTTCCTTTGATAGGAAGCTTGAGAAGCAGCTTAAAGATAGAGAATTTGAAAAGCAAATTAAGGAGGCTGGGAATAGACTCCTTAACCCTCCTTCCTCCATTGATGATCTTCTCACTCTTCTTAATAAAGTTGAAAATTTGTTAGCATATGTGGAGCAAGAACCATCCAAATCAATGCGAGATGCACTTTTACCCTCAGTGAAGGCATTGATTACTAATTAACTTTTGAGACATGCTGAAATGGATGTGAAGGTCTCAGTTGTATCTTGCATTATTGAGATTACAAGGATAACAGCACCGGATGCCCCATATAAGGATGAGCAAATGAAAGAAATATTTCAGTTTATTGTGGCAGCATTTGAAAATATGCCTCATGTGTCTACTCGCTCTTATAAGAAGGTGGTTTCAATTCTTGATACCATTGCAAAGGTCAAGTTATGCTTGGTGATGCTGGATCTTGAGTGTGATGCATTGGTTGTTGAAATGTTTCAAAGTTTCTTGAAGATAATTAGGTCTAACCATCCACCTTCTGTACTTTCAGCTATAGAGACAATTATGAATCTGGTCATAGATGAAAGTGAAGACATTTCCTTGGATCTTCTCAGTTCACTTTTTGCTATTGTAAGAAAGGCAAATCATAATGTTTCACCTATTTCGTGGACATTGGGGGAGCAAGTAATCACTAGGATTAATGCCCAGTTAGAAAAGATGATGGCACCCACTCAAAAACTACCTAGCAAGCTTGAGGGTGCACATGATGTGAAAGTTGAAGTTGTTGAACGTGCTTCTGATCAACCCTCCACAGTCTTTGAAGATCTACATCTTGGTGAAGTCGAAGAGGTTAAAACCACAGTGCTTCCTATGGTTCATAAGGTTCAAGACAAGATTATACTAATTCCACACATTGATTTTGTTATTCCAAATGAGTTTGATGTGGTGGAATTCAAGGTTTTTCTTTTCCCTATGCTCCCTAAGGTGATTCCAGACTTGAAGCAAGTGTTACTTGTCAGCATCCTAATCCTTCAATGCTTTAAAACTCGAGGTCGAGTTTTCTCCAACCAGGGGAGAATGATGCGGGAGACGCAAGAAGATTTTTATTTAGTATTATTTATGTTTGCAAGTCAATTGTATTTTTTTATATTTGAGGTCCTAGTAGTTTATTAGGCTATTAATATTTTAATTTGGAAGTAAGGTTATTTTCGTAATAAGGCAATTAGGGTTTCCTAGCCAATTAGAACTAGGGTTTAGTAATCCTTTATAAGCAACCTATTGTACTCCTTGAGGAGATAGTTGATATTTTGATGAATGAAAACAATGGCCGTTTGGTCTTTCTTTGGTCTGGTGCTGACTCCAGGTCTACCCTAGGTGCTGATTCCTACTGGTTTCCCCGCTTGGTGCTGACTCCAAGTAAGGCCTAGGTGCTGACTCCTAGGTCATATCTTTTATTTTTCCGTTATTTCAATTTTGTTCTGGTTGTCCTGCGTCAGTTGTATATTGTTGGTTGTTGAGCATTTGATCTTTCTCCCAGCTCGTTGTTGTTGTTGTTGCTGCTGCTGCTGTCGTCGTTTTTTTTTTTTTTTTTTTTTAAGCATTCACATCATTTGTGCCTTGTCGATTCTAGTAAACACTAAAAAAAAGTCGTCTCGAACCCAAAAATAAAAAGTAAAAAATTTGCAAGGGGCCTCAGTTTTAGGCTGTTCTATGAAGATATCTTAAATAAATTTATTTTTTTTCCCCTCTAGTTAAAGCTAGTTATTCCATGCAATTTATCTGTATATGTTCTAATTACACTTCTTATTTTTTTTTTTCTTATAAACTTGAACTGGCAGTGCCTAATAATTGATGAAGCTGACAGGATACTAGAATCAAACTTTGAGGACGAAATGAGGCAGATTATTAAGCTCCTACCAAAGGTAAAAATATGTTGTAATCTATGTTTTTTTTTAAAATATTATATATATATATATATATATATATTTATTTATTTATCATTGAGTGAATTAAGGCAGTTATCATATGGAAGTAAACACCATGTGCAAGTTTAATGCTGTATCATCTATAAAAAAAAAAAGGTTTAATGCTGTGTCAAGCTTTCACCAAATCTAACAATAGAGCCAGGTCATGTTTAGTTATTAGGAAGAAAGACAAGGAAAATGGAAAAAGGAAGGGGTTATGGTGAGAAACTGACTTTGTTTCCTTAGCATTTTCCAAACTAATCTAGGTTGTTTTTCTCCGTTTGGTACTTCCCAAGATCCCAATGGAGGAAAGTAAAGTTGTACATATATCTGTTCTGAAGAAGGTTATTGATGCAAGGAACACCAAAATCATTTAAAATTTCATTTTTGAATTTGAAATTAATTTTGTTTTTGAATTTGAATTTGGAATTTGGTTTTTAATGTTAAGGGTTTTATGGAATTTAATTAGGTATTTTCCATATTGGTGTAATCCCTGAATCCTATTAAACTAGTGCTCTTGTAATTGTGAAAGGCAGTGTGATTTGGAATAACAATTTTATGAGTTTAGAATGTGCTCCTCTTTTGTTTGGTAGTGATGCCAAACACCCTTAGGTGGTGATGCCTAAGGTTTTCAGCTAGATTCTAGGTGGTGGAGCCAAGGGTTTGTCATGTTTATCCTGTTGTTCCTCTATTATCTTTATTTTCTTACACTGTTCTACATCAGTTATATTACTTGGCTGAGCAGACATGCATTTTTAATGCAATGTTAACTACAAATCAAGTTGATAAAATGCCTTACTTCTTGTAGTTGCATTCACTTTGCTTCCTTGGAATGGATGTACTAATTGAAAGAATTGTCTCAACTATTGGTTTCAATTATTGTAGTTGCATCCATGGGATGCTTCCATCAGTGTTCCAATCTGTTAAAGAGTTTCTTGACTGCTGTAATTTGTCTTGATTTTGTTATCTGAGCACACAGTTTGTGTACTCAGTGGTGTTATCTATTTTCAATAAAATTTTCACACACGCATGCACTACCCTTTGTTTTGCTGTAATTTCAGCATTTTACCGTGTTTGTTTCATGGTAAAATTTGGTCAAACCTAATAATGTTTTCCATTGACCATAAAACTCTTTGTAAAAATCTGTAAGACGTTTAACCAACAAAAAACATGGTAAAACATTTTACAAAAACACAGTGGCTGTCCCCTCTCCATCTGGTGGTCTAGCCATCGGTCATGGTGGTCTGGCCGCCGATCTGGTGGCTAGGAGGCACCATGGTGTTGTTTTCAATTGAAAATTTTATGTCACACCAAACACTCGAAAATGTTTTGCTATAAAAACATATTACATGTGAAAACCTTTTACAACAAAACAAACAAAGTGATACATGTCAGCTAATTCATAGATTCCAATATTCCACCACTTGAAATTAGGACTGTGGGTCTGATGCTAGGACATTGCTGCTAAGGACAGATGTTATTTATTAGTCAATTTCTACATCTAGCATGCAATTTATTTTTCTGAAAAGATTCAACTTTGTTTAGCAATGTAATGATTAAAAATGTAAATATTCTCAGTTCCATTTACTTATCAGTTAGTAATTGAAATCATATGCTATATCATTTGTGGTAATATCCAAGGTTCTTTAACTGATTGTGAGTCGGTACTCAATGTGCAGAATAGGCAAACAGCTTTATTTTCAGCTACCCAGACTAAAAAGGTTAGTCATTTTGAAGCCGCATGGTAGTTAATCTTTTCTCTTTTCCACGTTACAAATATTTTATGCTATTTATTTCTTTTTCTTTCTTTTGTGGAGAAAATTTGGTATCAACATACTTTCACTTTTCTTGTGTGTGTGTTATATAAATATCAAATAGTTTGGTTTTGATTTGGATTCTAATGTTTTTCCTGTAAATTTGTAGGTTGAGGATCTTGCACGCTTATCATTTCAGACAACTCCTATCTATATTGATGTGGATGCTGGGAGAAAAAAGGTTGATAAGTTTAATTTAATATACTACTACTTGACATGCAGTGCACGTAAATAGCTTATTGTGACAGTGAGCGATCTTCTATCAAATAATTGCTATTGATAACTTTACTGATGTCATGTCTATTAACATGATATTTTTATTGTACCTTTTAACACTGATGTTATTGGATGTCTTTGAGTATGAGATTATGAGACTGTGTAGGCTTTAATTTATGGCCTGATAATATTGTCTTTTAAAGAGTGAGAGCACAGACACACTCGCTGGGGACTACATGCGTGTCCTCAGTGTGTTGGGAGAAAAAAAAGATATTTAAATAAATTCCTTTGATTTTAGATATGTTTTTATTTATTTTGAAAACTTAAAATAGCCATAAATTTTGCCTAAAAGTATGTATTAATTGATTAATTAATTAATTATCATATCTCCACCATGAGGTGTCCTAATTTTTCAGGAATTGCTCTGTTGCCACGTCCTGTGTCAATGACCTTGTTCATTTAACTACTTAGTATTGATGTCCTGAATTTATATCATGTTGCTTCTTCTTCAGCCCCTTGCCTTTGAAATCTGACAAGATCCTGGATGTTATAGGTCACCAATGAAGGGCTGCAGCAAGGCTATTGTGTTGTGCCCAGCGCCAAGAGATTTATTCTTTTGTATTCCTTCTTGAAACGGAATCTGTCAAAGAAAGTGATGGTCTTCTTCTCTTCATGCAATTCGGTCAAATTTCATTCTGAACTACTGAGATACATTCAGGTGGACTGCCTTGATATCCATGGAAAGCAAAAGCAGCAGAAAAGGACATCAACCTTTTTTGACTTCTGCAAAGCAGAGAAGGGGATCTTATTATGTACTGATGTTGCTGCTCGTGGGCTTGATTTTCCTGATGTGGTATGTTTCTTTTGTTTACTATGTGACATAATTATTAATTTCTGTTATTGTTATTCCTGATATGGTTTTAAATTCTGTAATTTTCCCCTTGTCTTCATTTGTAGGACTGGATTGTGCAGTATGATCCTCCAGATGAGCCCAAGGTGATTACTTCCCCATCCTGCCCTCCTATAACAAATTTAATATAATCTCTGTTTTATATTCTATTCTTCTATGTTTAGTATAATGTTGAAATTTAGCTTGGGGTTACTCCTTTCAGGATTACGTTCATAGGGTTGGTCGAACAGCTCGTGGGGAAGGTGCAATAGGAAATGCTCTGATTTTTCTGATACCTGAAGAGTTGCAACTTCTTCGCCTCCTAAAGGTATAGTTTATTCACTGAATAAGAAAAAGGAAAAGCAATCCAACAAAACAAACTAGAGGCCACTGATTTAGACAATCCTTATGTTAAAGTCGACACGTCCATATTTAGTATGATGTGAAGAGGCTAGTTTTTTTTTTTGGGTTGGGGTGGGTGGGGAGGGGGGTGTTATTGTATAACTTAAAGTTTAGATTAAAATGAAGAATGGGAATGCGGAGTTGGGTTCAAGGCCCATTAAGTGCATGTGTAACTTGCCTTTTTTTAAAAAAATAAATACATTAAAAGTGCTTATAAAAAAAATGAAAAAGAAGAAAAAGACTATTGCTTTGTGGAGGATCCTGTGAAGAAAAATGAGTAGGAATCAAATTAGTGGCCAATAGGTTTTTCCTTTATTTTCCATAATAAATTGTTGCTGTATAGTTGCTTGTTTTGCATCCTAAGATGACATCTACTTTCAGGCAGAAAAAGTCCATGTTAAAGAGTATGAATTTGATCAAAAGAAGTTGGCTAATGTGCAGTCTCACCTGGTACTTTACTGCTTCCACATTTTATGGTCAATATCTCTTCTATTTTAAACTGCTGGATTTAGTTTGGAGTATTTGGATTATTGCAGGAGAAGTTGGTGGGCAGTAACTATTACTTGAATAAGTCAGCTAAAGATGCATACAGATCCTACTTATTAGCATATAACTCTCACTCTATGAAAGACATCTTTGATGTTCACCGCCTTGATCTGCAGGTAAAAGCCTTTTATATTTATAAGTGATCTGCTGTTAAAAGCCTTTCTCCTTGGTAAACAGGAACTTCTATCATTTTAAATATATATTGTTGACAACAATTGTAGGGGTGACAAGAAAGTTCTAGAAATAAAAAATTTAAGGGCCTTTTCTTGAATTTAGGTGTCTCGAGCAATTTGGTTCCAAATAAGTATCACCTACCTGGCTAAATTGGTGTTTTGGGTGAGCTTTATATCCACTAATTCTGGGAAAGGATCCTCTCAATTTAGGTTCAAATGGAGAGTGTCTATTTGGAAATCTGTATTGCTTTGACCCTAGGGGGACGGCCCTAAGCATATTGTGAAAAGATGTGTCATATTTTTTATTAAAATTTTTAATACGTTTTTATAGTATGTTTGTATTGAACAGCAATGGATTTCTTGATGGAGTCTCCATTTTAATCCAAACGGAGGGATTTTAATCCCGCAATTATGGGAGTTCCTCTCCATATTTGTGAACCTAAAATTTTGGGTAAAAGAGAAAACCCAACCAAACATACACATGGGAAAATATCTAATCATATTAAAAGAAAAAGGAAGTGCCTACAACATAGTGCTTGAATGCCTCATCTAAGGGTTACAACAACATCTCATCAACTATGAACCTTGGATGTCTGTTAGGCTGTAAGCTCTAGGCATTTGTGGTATGTTCCGCTAGGGAATGACAAATAAAGAAACCAGCCAGACCAGTTTGTATTTTTGGAGAGGCTTTTGCTTCTCATTAGGCTAGAGCTCAGGGCATTTAGCAGCTTTTGGAAGAAGAAAACTGATTTCTTTTGGTACGACCAGCTATGCCTTAGCTTGTTTTTGGTTCAAAAATGTCAAGAAAATTGTGATGATTACTTACGGTGACATCAATAGACAGCAACTTGATTTGTTTAGGCTAGAGGTGTAGCCTGTGTAACCAATTTGACATGCTTGTTGACCTGAGTTCAAATGATTCTGAATTTTTTTAAAAAGAAAAATTGATTAATTTCTGTTTGTTGTGCCGTAATATACAACATATAAAACAATGCTTATGTTCTGGGTATTTTGTTTGTTCAGGCTGTTGCAGCTTCTTTCTGCTTTTCAAACCCACCAAAGGTGAATCTGAACATAGATAGTGGTGCTTCGAAGTTCAGAAGGAAAATGCGAAAAGTTGAAGGAACTAAACATGGTTTTAGTGAGAGCAACCCTTATGGAAGACAGGGAGGTGGAGATGATAAACGACAATTTTCAAGGCATTAGATAGGCGGGGTCTGTAGAGTGTCGTGCCTCTGCAATAGAGGGTTTTTCTTTTTTCTTTTTCATCACCATGTACTGGTGGTCACGATATCTTGTGTATTGAATCTTGTATGTGATGCACATACAAGAAGCTTAACAAAAGTCAAACTCATGGAAATGTAGGCATAAATGCCCAAAAAATTTTGATTTTAATTAGTCTTAATTGGTTTCCTCTCTACGTTACACTATGCAAGTTATTGTTCAGTTTTATATGCCTAAGCAATTGTGTGCATCATCGGTCTCATCCTCACAACAACAATAATAATAGGCTTATGTTGAGAGCCTTGTAGCTCAACTGGCATCTCCTGATGTTTCTAATGATGACTTCTAGAATTCAAATCTCTAATCTCTGTTGTAACTATCAAATTTATCACGCAAAAAAAGGCTTATTAGAAGTCTATAAATTCTTATCCAAAAAAAAAAAAAAAAAAAAAAAAAAAGAAGTCTATAAATTGGATGCACTTCATAATATCAATTCAATTACATGATCGTTTAGGCTTGATATTGGGTGTGGGTATTTGGTGGCATGGGTCATGAAATATTTACATACACGCTCATATATA
Source organism: Quercus lobata (assembly GCF_001633185.2). Lineage (NCBI taxonomy): Eukaryota > Viridiplantae > Streptophyta > Magnoliopsida > Fagales > Fagaceae > Quercus > Quercus lobata. The sequence continues at coordinate 96,239,812 of NC_044907.1, forward strand.
TATATATATATAAAGAGAGAGAGAGAGAGAGAGAGAGAGAGAGAGAGAGAGAGGTGACTGAAGATGGATTCACAGCAATTGGTGAGACAAACAATTGGTGGCTCAGTCAAAGGAGTGGCTTGTAAGAAGAGAGAGAGAGAGTTGACAGGTTGTCCCTTACCCCAACCCCCCCCCCTCTCAATTTGGCTAAAAAGTTAACTCGTGTAAGAGGCATGTGATCCCTCCATTAATAAATGGGCAGAGTATTGACAGCAAATTCAACAGATTGAGATTGTCTTCATCATTGAATTTCAACAAGTGACACAATCACCTTTCAGAGAGAGAGAGAGAGGAGAACAGCAATATTCATAGTTATATGGCATAACTCTTAGACTGGAAAGTGGAAATAAGCAACAAATCAGAAATTATTGATGTAAATATACTTTGTGAAGAACTAAATTGTATTCTAATAAAGACTCAATTGTAAATGTCTACCCCCAAATTCCTACCAAGCTGGATATCACTATCCTTTGAACAAACGGGAAGCTATACCTTTCCATCAGCGTCAGTTTCATACAGGAGTTTATTTTGATGCTCATTTATACACTTAACTTTTCTAAAGAATGCTTGCGTCACAATTTCTTGAGTGAGGCTTTGAGATGTGGTTGAAGACTAGTAGCATTTGTAGCCATCTGAACCACATAAGATAGATCTCCTCCAATTAACTGAAAAACCCGGGTTATCTTTTCCACCTATAGCAGAAAAGGAAAGGAACATAGATTATTTAACAGTCAAAACATTTTATTTAGAGAGGGTGATGCAGCACAAAATTCCAAGTTACATCAATGAAAGAAAAAAAATCTAACATTGGCACCCAAGTAAGGAAATGAAATAATTTTTTGAACCCAGTATGAAAGGAAATAACTCAAAATTCAATTATATTAATTCCAGGAATAAATCAAATTCCAAAAATCAAATCAAATCCCATAGAGTCAATCAGGTTCAATGGGCCTCCATCATCCAACCATAAGATTGGGGGGCTGCATGGCTGCATCTGGTGTCCACAATAGAGAAAAAAGGAATTTTCTTACCACAGCATCAAAATTGCTTAAAGAATATGAATGAACAACCAATAGATTGTCAGAAATAAATTCATTTATAATATTAGCGTGTAGATTAGTCCAACGAGATGCTTGCATAGACACATAAAGATATCATTTTTAGAATTTAAATGATGCCTAATCTCACAAATCTTCATTTCCAAAAGTGCAACAAATTTTCTCAATTAATAAATTACAAAATTATGATCGCTTGCTTTATTAGTGTCCTTTAGAATGACCTTTAATATCGCTCAGAATGTCACCTGGTATACCTTCCTCATGTCCCCATGATACTTCCATGTATCAAGCAAGATTGGCCCTCCCCAGTCCCCAGTGATCTCTTGGTCTGTTTTGTTCATATCCTCTTACCCGAGAGAAAGGGACTTCATATCATATTTATGAAACTGTAAATATGCTCAGATTTGCTTGGCCCACCTTTCATCTCATAGAAGGACACTTCTTTTACCAGTCCCATCACAAGTTTTCTTTGCACACTTTTAAATCATCCTCTTAAAATCGTCATCTTAGTGATAGTTATCAACTTCTCATCAACATTGCATATATGTACATTTCAACAACACTAAACCAAAACTAACCAGATAATCATGGAATCAGAAATCATCTAACTTTAGATGCTGGTCTAAACATAAAATGTAATAGAAATGCTTAATTTATCATGCAATATATGTGAGTAATAAGTTATAACAGTCTGATTGCTTGTGCTTAGAGAAAGGAAGTGGGATGCAGAATATAAGTAGAAAAGAATGGAAGTGGGTGGCTAATATCAGTATGAAAAGGTGATTACATAAAAAAAAAAAAAAAAAACACAATGTCCAAGTCCTAAAATTTTGATTGGGAAGTTCTTGCAAAGGCAAGGTCACATCATTTAGAGGAAAAAGCCAAGAGATTAGTGCAATCTATTTGACTCTAGTAATATGCAAAACAAATTTTACAGATTAAAAACAGGATGACAGTGAACAAAACTCAGCAGTACCAAAAACAACCAATTTTAAGCGTCAACTCTACTTTTTCACTGACAAAAGAATGCCTTTAAACTATTAAATAATTAGATTTGTACACTCTGCTTCAGGTTAAATGCCGTTGGTGATCATTCTATATCCCTATTTTTTAATTTTTATGAATCTATTGAAGCAATAATAATTATAATGGCCAAATACCAGGCATTAAGTGTCAGATGGGCAGATGAATAGTAAGCACAAAGGGGAAGTAAAGTACGTAAAACATACCCATTAAACAGAAAAAGACCATCAAGAATGAATTGTCAATGACTCTACCTTGATTTTTAGTTGAGATCCCCTACAGATTTTCCAGAGGTATTATCACAATCAATTTAAGTCAAAAGTCAAGTGATGAGCACCTCTCCCAAGGACAAACCTCAAATGTAACTGAAGCTCCACATCAAAGATGTTGGATGCAAGCAATCTTTAACATTGCTATTCAAAGCTCAACTCAAATGCACATTTTAGAGGTATCTTCTATCTCAAGGTCAAATTGAAGAACTTAAATTTCTCTGCATTAGAGCACCATCTTGACAGTTTTTGCAATGCATAATATTAGATTAGACATATACGGATCATGTTAATATTCCTTCTCATATAAAGTGTCTAGGCCAAAAAGAGAGGGAAAAAGATGAAAACGATAACGGAGCCTGTTATCTTCATTGGGGTATAAAACAACCGCTTAACAAGAAAGTATTCACCTACTAATGCTCTCTACACATCATTAGAAGAATTCCATAGCCATTTCCCAGATAACAATCTCATATATATTGCAATTATCGAATGCATCAACGAAACTTTCACTTTTCAACAACAATAGGAAAAAGAAAATACTGGTCTACCTCCACTTAAAAAAAAGAAAAAAGAACAGAGACTGTTAAGAAAGCTCATTTATCACCATTTTTACACATAACCTCTAAAATAACCATGAATTTATCAGCACAAACAATCCATACTGAAGAGGGCAAAACTGAGTTGTCATAGGAGAGTTAAGTAGTTCTAAAGAAAACTCATTCATTTAGTAGGAAAATTAAATAGTAGGATATTTTTCTATGTGAACCCATCATATCTTAAACCTGTTTTGCATCATGATACCACAATCAATAATCAGTATAAATTACCTTAGAAGCATTGCCCACAAGCTCACTTTGAAGCCTTATGACTTTTTCTTCTGCATCATATTCCCCTTTCTGGAATGGATACAAATATAACATCAACACCACATTCATCCCCAAACAGAGAACAATGATATATGTGAACTGCTTATGATTTCATATTACATAAATTAAAGAAAAGATAGCTTCTTGATTCCCAGAATTTTGCATCAAATCAAAGAATCAACTTTGACCCATTTCTTCATTGTTTGAAATAATAATCCAAGTCAGAAAAGAAAAAAGAGAGATAATTACTATTAAGTTTAGAATTGATGAGTAGGCACAAAAAACATAGATAAGTAGTGCTACCCTGCAGTACCTACCAGGACTTCAACAAGGCCAGTGCTTTGAGCAATGACAACTTCAATGGTACCATCGGGTCTGGGTCTCCAATAGCCACTCTCAGAGTGCATGGGCTCCCCAGAATGGAGTTTCCAAGTCTTCTGGGAGTAAGCAATGACGGGCTTGGAAGAGTTGTGAGAGAAATGAAGCTCTTCGATGTAAGAGAAGGAATTGATGGTGGGAAAACCACCTTCTCCTTGGCCTCTCCATGTTCCCAGCAGATATGATATTGGTGCTATTCCTGGGTGTACGGCCGATGCTGATGATGATGAAGATGGTGCTGGTGTTGGTGTTGGTGTTGGGCTCTCCATTGTTCTTCAACTTGACTTTCTACTCCTGTTCCTTGGATATAGCTTTGGGATTTACATTTGCTTTTCCACCTTTGTTTTTTGTTTTTTTTGTTTTTTTTGTTTTTGTTTTTGTTTTTGTTTTTGTTTTGTTTTTTTGTTTATTTTTTAACCATTAATGTAGAAGTTTCAAGGGACACATAGGCAAAATTGCATTAAGGTTGAATGAGTGTAAAAATACTTAAAAATAAAAACTTTAATTTTTTTGGTTTTACCTTCACTTAAACAGTCATCTATAGGTTCTATACTCTCTAATAGTAAATTTGGAATTTTTTTCTAATCCTTTTCTTTTTGGGAAATTTTTAAAATATTTTTTTAACTATTTAGAGGAAAGCAGAATAAATAGTTTAAATTTTAGGGTAAGTGTTTATTATTTTAAATTACAAGAGAGGTGAGTATAATAATAGAAAACCTCATTATATTATTATAAGCTTCTAAAGACTATGAGATTCTCAAACATGCACTAAGTATTCAAGTCGTGTTGAAGAAGACCGAATGGTAGTGCTCAGTTTTGGTTTGTTTAGTATTGTAATCAATGAGTGGCAATTTAATCAATGAGTTGTTTTTCAACGTCATTTCCTCTGAAATGAACCCCTAATTTAGACAAAATAGTGGAGTGGATATTATTACAATTCTCTCAAATTAGAATGTTTGTAATTTAGTAATTTGAAATTGGGGGTGGGGGGAGGGGATTGTAAAAAGCTCTGTGAAAGATTATGATAGGGAAAATGTAATTTTTCCTTAAAAAAATGGTGACATGGTAATGTAGTGATATTGCTTTAGTGACATGCAATTTGTGCAATGTGTCTTGATCCAAAAACAAAAAATGAAATAAATAAATAATTTACGTCATGAAACAAGTTACCTGCAATGAAATTACTGCCCAATTCTGTTAGTTTTAGTTTTAGTTTAGGCTAAATTTGGTAAGTTATAGAGTTTGAATTGAAGGATAGAGAGAACTAAGTGCCTATCCATCCGTCTTCACTCATGACCTTTTCTTTCTTTTCTCTTTCCTTCCTGTTACAAGTTTGAAACACTCTCTTTTTCTCCTTGACACTCACACAAATTGATTTATTTATTTATTTTTTGCCTTTTTATTATTATTTTTTATATACAAAATATAAAATTGAGATTTTCTAATTGTAGTTCTGTTATTAGTCTCTCAATTTTGTTCCACAAATTTCTCTTAAAAATTGTCACTCCTGATGATGGGTGGTGCATGGTGGTTCAATCAAGAACGAGTTCCAACTCATTCACTCTCAACACCCAGTTTCCTTTTCCTTTCTCTTTCCCTCCCTCCCTTTACTCCCTCTCCTCTTTTTTCTCTCCCAAATTCCAACAAAAAGTTGTTCCCTTTCATTCATATTATTCAACACAAATGCAATGACTTGTCAGGAACACAAACAAAAAAAATTACAACTTGGTTCCTCTTGCTGCTATCATTGTTCAATTTCTGGTTTGTCCTGCATTCCCTTCTATATTTTATCATATTGGTCTCTGCTAGTTTTGCATTTGCATTGATCTTTTCCTTGTTTTTGTGTGTGTGTGCTTCTTGTTGTATTGTTTTTTGCCTGTCTGCATTTTTTTTTAATCCAACTATGACCTTTTGTTTTGTGTGTTGTGTCGTACCATAACGTGCATGCCACTCATGTTGATTTGGTATGCATAATACATGTTTCAAAAGTTGGTAGCTTTTGCTATGGACTTATTTGTTTGACATGTTCTTATTCATTGCAAAATTTCATACACGTAAAGGAGTTTAGGCGCATAAATGATTATTATGGATACATGTATAGAAGAATTGGCAACTGCATTGTCCACAAGGTTTATAGATTATGATTCATTTGAATGGAGGATCTAGTTGCTGATTAATCTGAGAATATTGTATCGATACACAAGATCTCGAATGTCCAACCTTTCAATACACACAAGATCACATCATGTCATCTGTTACAAATTTGTTATGCATTTTATTTTGGGAGAAATAATTCATATTTATACAAAACTTGTCAGAGCTCCTGCTGAGTGGTGGTGTTTCGTAGCCTTAAAAATGTCATCAAATCCTGTCAAGAGGCCAGACTCATCTGAGGTAAATATGCTCTATATCTAGACTCATTCATGCACTACCATTCTTTTTAGAAACAAATCTAACAATAGACATGATATTATTGTTTGAAATGGATTACTCTTCAATGAAATTATTGAGAACAGGAAATAAAACTGTAAATTAGTTTAGACTAATTATTTAAACATGTGAAGAATTACATATTGTGATAAAAATAAAATTTTCATTTGTTAATACAGATGAGCCACATTTCATCTGAAAAAGCACCATGGGGACCCAAAAAGATGGTTGATGTTGCAAATAGTGCTGCTGGTTCAGACAATCACTTACTGTATGAGCCGAAAAAACTCGATAAAGTAGCAAAAGCTTATGTTGATTCATCTCAAGATCCAACAAGTAAACCTGGACAGAAGGATCCAAAGTCCAGAAGGAAACCAAATTTGACAATTGACCCACCATCTGATCTCAGAAACTTGGAGCAGCCAGTTGGCAAGTTTGTTTCTAATTCCAACAGTGCCTATAAAGGAATTCCTAGCCCAAGCTATAATGGAATTCCTAGCCCAAGCTGTAATGGAATTCCAAGCCCAAGGACACCTAGAAAATCTGGATTCCCAATAACTCCAACAGCAGGGATAGCTGGAGTAACACCAGCGAGCACAAAGACAAATGGTGGAAAGAGTACCAGTTCCTTCACCAACCCTAGCCAAGGGATTGTGAATGGTTCTCGTAGCAATAGCTTAGAGGGCTCCAACACACCCCTCAGGCCACACACCGGTGGAGATGTACGGTGGGATGCCATTAACATAGTTTCCAAAGGTTGCCCTCTAAATCTTAGCCATTTTCGGCTTCTCAAGCGCATTGGTTTTGGAGATATTGGGAGTGTTTATGTTGTCGAGCTTAGAGGAACAAAGACCTATTTTGCCATGAAAGTCATGGACAAGGGCTCTCTTGCGAGTAGAAACAAGCTTCTGCGAGCACAGACAGAAAGGGAGATACTTGGACTTCTTGACCACCCATTCTTGCCCACTCTATATTCATACTTTGAGACTGATAAATTCTATTGTTTGGTCATGGAATTCTGTAGTGGTGGTAATCTTCATTCTCTTCGCCAGAAACAACCCAACAAACACTTCACTGAGGAGGCTGCACGGTTACTACTTACCACCTATTTACATTTTCACTGTATTCTTTGATTATCAGTCAAGTTTATCTTTCTACAAATTGTTGAAATTGGTTTATTTTTCTGATGATGAATTTTATTTTATGATGGTATTTAAGGCATATACATCATACTATTTGAACAACTAGAATAAAGGAGGCCTAATATTTTTAAAGAATTATTAGTACTTATCTAAATTTGCTTATTGAATTGAATTTCTTGTGTTGATTTGATTTTAGACATTGAGAGCAAACATATTTCTTAAGTTCCTACATCTTTTAACAGGTTTATTTTTTTCATCAGAGGTGTTGTTAGCACTTGAGTACCTGCACATACTAGGCATTGTATGCAGGGATTTGATATAGCATTACCTTGCACTATTAGACCAACCAGAATAGTGGAGGCCTAAAAAATTTAAAGAATTATTAATACTTATCGAAATTTGCTTAGTGAATTGAATTCATTGTGTTGATTTGATTTTAGACATTCAGAGGAAATAGATTTCTTAAGTTCTTACATCTTTTAACAGGTTTTATGCATCAGAGGTGTTGTTAGCACTTGAGTACCTGCACATGCTAGGCATTGTATACAGGGATTTGAAGCCTGAAAATGTACTAGTGAGAGAAGAGGGTCATATCATGCTCTCGGATTTTGACCTATCCCTACGTTGCTCCGTGAGTCCTACACTTGTGAAGTCTTCAGCTACCAATGTAAACAACATTGGTGTTGCTGGGGGAATCTTAGATAATGAGTTGGTAATTCATGGTTGTATGCAGCCATCAAATTTTCTTCCACGCATTTTACCAAGTAAAAAGAATAGAAAATCAAAATCAGATTCTGGTTTGTGTGCTGGAGGCTCCCTTCCTGAATTGATGGCAGAGCCAACAAATGTGCGCTCAATGTCCTTTGTTGGTACACATGAATATCTAGCACCGGAGATCATCCGTGGAGAGGGTCATGGTAGTGCAGTGGATTGGTGGACATTTGGCATCTTCTTGTATGAGCTATTGCATGGGACAACTCCCTTCAAAGGTTCAGGCAATCGTGCCACACTCTTCAATGTTGTAGGCCAGCCACTTAGATTTCCTGAAACTCCACAAGTAAGCAATGTGGCTCGTGATCTCATACGAGGACTTTTGGTAAAAGAACCAAATAAGCGGATTGCATATAAAAGGGGTGCTACAGAAATAAAACAACACCCATTTTTTGAGGGAGTGAACTGGGCCCTGGTGAGATGTGCAACACCTCCCCACGTTCCTGATCCTGTAGACTTCTCACAATATGCTAGCAAAGAGGCAATCCCTGCAGAGAAGAAAATGACAGAAATTGGAGGAGGTGACAAAAACAGCAATAGTCCTAAGGATCCTCCTTATATAGATTTTGAGTACTTTTAGAAATAAGAGACCCGCCTTCTAATTTGGCGATTTTATACATTTCTGGAGGGAATTTACCTTGTATGAAGAGCAGAAACAAACAAATGAATCCTAATTAGACATATTTGTTGATGGTGTACTAAAGAAGACCTCTCTGGAGCATAACATTATTTCATTGATTCACATTTCAGATGAAGAGGAATAAATATATTATATATGTAGGGATGGAAATCTTCATTCAAAGGTTTTGTATTCACTTTTTTTTTTTCTTTCCTTGTGGGTCAAGACTTTATGAATATACTGAATTGGTTTACTTGGGTTTCTTGTAATGATGTCACTATATTTAAGATGATTTGAAGTAGAAGTATTCAGCTTTCAGGCACTCTAATATCAACAATAATAATTTTAATTGTTATTACTATAGGTTAAATCGAAAAACTTATTCTGGCTATGGCTATATGAAACTTCGTACTAAAGAGATTGAGAAAAAAAATCTAATATATAATACTAATTTGAAGAGATGGAAAGGAAAAATGGTAAGACAATTGGTTCTAAATTTACAATCATGATTAGTAAGTGCCTGTTTGACAAAAATTATTTTTACCAACTTATTTTATTATACAGCTTATTTTTACTATTATTTATGAGTTCTACTGCACTTTTTGGCATTTATTCATAGGTTCTATTATACTATTTCAGTTAAATTTTACCTTTATTTATAGTACTTTCAGCAAAAAGTTTTTAGTTTTAGCAAAATAGACGGATCCCAAACAGACCCTAAATTTCTTAAAAAGATATAAGCTTCTTAAATTACAAATAATTCCAATGACATGAAAATTTTTTACAAATATTTAACAGCTATCAAGCTAACAATTTATTAATGGTGGAAGCATATTACCTGCAATTTGGTAACATCCAATATGTGCAATGTGTCTATTAGGTTCGACCAATTATAGTCACCTCAATTAAAAATCCACGTCAAGTCCACTCCAACATGCTCTTTGTTAAAGGTGAATAATAAAGTGATGTTAATAGTAGATTCATATATAAATTAATAAATATGTACCAAATAAATTGTGGTATAATCTTTTATCAATAAACTCGCGTATTGTGCATGATAATTTTTTTATGGTGATCTTCTACTTCTTCTTCCTCTCTCTTTTTATTTTTTTTTTTTGGTCAATTTGGACTAAATTTTTTTAAAAGAAAAAAAAGTATATGTAAGGTTCTTGTTAACTTAAAAACAATGAAAAATTAATTGACTACTCCATAAATCAAACACTACACACATCTAATATCCTAAACAACTTATAAATTACAACCAAAATTCATCATACAACTATATAATTAAAAAATGAACTACAACATGAATTACCTTTTGAATTACTAGAAATTTTCACAACAAACAAACTTTCTCAAACCCAATTTTTTCTACCCTACAATCCAAAGGTGGCATATGATAATTGCAACTCTTTATATTTTATACAAAAATTAAATTTTGTATTTATTGTATTCGCCAATTTATATTGTTCCTGCAATATTATCTAACGTAAAATAATTTAAAATAATGAGATTATATGATTGACTAACTTGTTAACAGTTGTTAACCTTTGTTATTATTCACATAGTATTTTAACAATTGTTTACATTATATGAATTTTTGTATAATCATATAATTTTCTTATTCTCAATAATAGTTAACTCCTTGTGATAATTAGATTGTATTTTCAAATTAAATTTTATTTTCATTATTTAATTTTAACATTTATTTTTGCTAAACTTCAGTTGAGCCACATCAATGATCATGTTATTATCCTTTTTCTTTCTAGTTTTTCCTATAGTATTTTTTATTTATTTACATTTACTCATTTAAGATGAATTAAAAACTCCATTATTTAACCGTCAAAATAACATCTCTCTCTTATTTTTAACTCTTCTCATTATTAATTTCTCAACTTATTGATAAACTTCCTCAAACATTTCTTCCTCCCTTTTACATTTTCATCTCCCCACTACTATTTACCTTAATTCATATATGGTATAATATATAATTTATTCTTTAAAATTTATTGAAGGTAATTTGTTCTCCTTAAAAATTTAACTGTTTCTAAAAATATTTTCCATATATTTATCTCTACAAATATATCATTCTATTATTTTTTTATTTTTTATTTTTTTGGTTGAGAAACTTGGATGTGTTTAATTGACATTATTATTTTTATAAGTGGTCTATATTCTTCAATTTTTTTTTTTTTTTTTTATATTAGTGTGTTCTTTTTTCTTTTTTCTTTAGAACTAAAATTTTTTAAGTTTCAAATTAATGATTCAAAATTCCCATTCTCTTAACTAAAATTTTTTAAGTTTCAAATTAATGATTCAAAATTCCCATTCTCTTAAAGAGATTATTATCATAATTATCAAACCTCATCGCAAATTTACGATTGGTATTACTCAAAAAATTGATATATACAATCTACATGGGTATTACTCAAATCATTGATAGACACATTCAAATATATAGCCATATCGATTTTATTTTGATATTAACTCAAATTCTCAGTTTCAAAATATTTAAGAATTACCTCAAACTAAAACTATAGGAGGGAGATAGAGTACATAAGAAGGAGAGAGAGTACATGCGATGGGGAACTCAAAAAACACACCACTAAAATGTACCTAAGTAGAGGTAAAAAAAAAAAAATTCATCTATCTAAAATAGAGTTGCAAAAGAGAGAGAGAGAGAGAGAGAGAGTAGTCACATTTTTCTTTTGTGAGAGAATGTGAGAAAAATAGTAAATTTATATATATATATATATATATATAGGCAAAAATGAGAGAAAATCCAATTAGATTTCAAATTGGGATTCAGTTAAAGTCTAATTTTGTATCATACGTCACATCTAATTTAAGTTTTTAAATTTTTGTGCCAAATGAGTTAATTCAATGTGAAAATTGGATTTCAATTAGGGTTTAATTTTAGGTCAAGTGTCCCATCTAATCTAAGTTTTTCAATTTTTGTGCCAAATGAGTTAATTGAGTGTAGAAAACCAGGAATCTAATAAATAAACCATTAAATACCTAATAATATATTTAACTATATATATAAAACTAGAGGAAGAGAGAGTTTGAATGATTTTATATTTATGAACCCTTTTTTTTTGTATAACTAAAAACATTCAAATTTATTAGTCATTTATGTAATATACCATGACTATATACGGTCTATTACTAACTAGGTAATATATTTTTTTAAAACTAAAGTTTAGAGAAAATTCCATTAAAATCAAAATTAAATTTTGCTTTTGTTAGCTTTCCATACAAATTAAATTGTTTAGATTTTTGCAATTATCTTTCCTCTAACTAATGAGCATATTTTTTATACTATTTATATTTAAATTTTTTGTATGCGAAGATATTGAATGTAACAAATTGTAATTAAGCGGAACAATCCCATGCACCTATTCCTATTCAATTTAGGAGATACTATTTGATCAATTTATTATTTTCTTTTGTGTTGTATTTAGTAGAATTCCATAGACAATAATTGTGAATTGATATTGTATATGTAGTATCTAATAGTAATTTTTAGAATTATATATATAATAGCAATGCACTGAGAAATTTGGTGTAACCAATATCATGAAAATTGCAAGGAGAAACTATTTTAGTATCTCCAAATGTTGTAATCAAACTACGATCAATAGTACTACTACAATTCATCATTCCCATGCATAAGCACGGTTTACATACTAGTTTATATAAAAGAAGATAAGTAAAGTAATACTCAAAAGGAAAGGTATGGTTGTAAAAAAAAATTATCCAAAATATGCTACGTAATAGAATAACATTATATCATTATATAATATATAATATCATAGGATGACATCTATCAATCAAGGAAAAGAAAAGAAAAAAAGATAACAAATTAAACTTAGTCCAAAATGAAACTTATAATTTATAATTTTTGTCCAAAATTTTGGGATCATCCAAGCCACAAAGAAACATATTGTTTGTTTTTAGACCCCTTAAAAACACAATCGGATTAACCTAGTGAATTAACCAAGTGATTACTTAGTCCAAATTTCAGATCTAGGTTAACACAATCATATAATCATATCAATGTAAAATACGGAATATAAAGAACATAAAGATATGATGACTTAGGAAACCACACCGGTAAAATCTTGGGGAGGATTTATCCTAACTATCCTTAAGGTAAACCTGAATCCATTATGAAATAAACGAAGTTTTACAATAGCGACTTAGACCACTAACATCCTATTGCTATCCACCAGTATAAACTTACTAACACGACCAAGTGCAAGCTTCGAGACCACAGACTCCTTCTTTCTTGGATTCTCCAGCAAGTACAAGCACTCCCGCTTGTATATCTTTAACCTCTTAATGCAGCAACTGAAACGATCATTAAGTTCTTGATATAATCTTGAATCTTGGAAACCTTAAGTATGTGTGAAGGCAACCACCTCTTGATCTCATAAAAGATTCACACACACAGCATAAGGAGCAACCAAAACGTGGCTAGGGTTTTCTCTTTTATAATTAAGACAAAACATAAAACCCTACACGTCAAATGGGCTTGGGCTAAGTTGGAAAATTTTGCAGAAAAACATTCTACCCGAGTTTCGATTGATCGAGTCTAATTCTCGATCGATTGAGCCAGACAGAATTGCAAAATAAATTCTGCAGTAACTTGATTCCAACTTTACATAAAATGCATACACTTTAAGCAAGTCTAAATAAGACTAAAACCTGTTTTGATCATGGTTTGCCAACAATACAAATTAGAGTTCTAATATATTAGTTCTTAATCCTTAGAAACAAACAAACTCCCCCTTTGGCAATCTATGACAAAACACAAAACTAAATAAAATTCCTCAAAATTTACATAAAAACAGCCCAATATAAAAACATAGCCCAATACAACAAATTCAACCTAACTACTATTTATCAGTTGCAAGTGTAGATAACAGTATGACTGAATCAACATGTATATTTCTTGAAACACTCAACAAACACATAAACGCATGTGGAAAATACAAGTAAAACAAAAATAACTTCTTCTTTTTTTTTGAGAAGGAACAAAAATAACTTCTTGATTTCACATAATACACAATAAAGACATATATCATGAATGACTCATAAATATAAATCAATAAATAATGTGAAACAAGAAACATATACCACTCAATGTATCTCCTCCTATTATGAAAAACCCAATAAAAAAAAATATCATAAGCCAAAAAATAAATAAATACACAATGAAGCACCTAGATATAATCTAATAGCTCCACAAGCTCCACAAGTACAAAAATCTCCTTCTAACTACAAAAATCCTCTACAAATGTATTCTCCCTTTTTGTGACGGAATGCTTAAGGGCAATCACACATCATCAAAAGGAGGTGGCGGAGGCGATTGTCTCAAATGCTCCAGATCTGCTCACAGAGCATGAAACTCATAAGCATGTCTACCAAAATTTGTCCATGAGCCACCTGAACGATCATGACAGTCTCCAACATATGTCGAATGTCTGAATCATCCGAGGTAGGAGGTGGGGGAACATCAGCAGTAGCAGCATCAGTAGCATGATCAATGGGCTCCTCAGCCGTAGTATCACATGTAAAAGAGGGAGGAGGAGGTGCGACACCGAGAGGCTCTACCTTAGGGCGTTTAGAGCTAGCTCTCAACTGAGCAGCCCTTTGCCTAAGAAAGGTGACACCTATGGGAGCAGTTATGTGAACAGGCTCAGACACGGGAAACTCAACTAAACCTAGATGCAAAAGAATCCGATAAATAAAAACAGGGAAGAACAAAGCATGAGCAATAGACCTACTCCTATGCACCTCAATTAAGGAACGAATAAGAGGATGAGGAAAGCTAATAGGAGCATCAGTAACTAGGGCATACAAAAATGCACAACGCTCCAAAGGAATTGTGTGCAAATTAGAGATAGGCCAAAAAGAATGACAAACAATCCAAAAGAAGAGATAATGAATCTTAGTGAGCTCAACAGTGGTGATCCGAGGATTAGAATCTCACTAGATAGAAGACCTAGTGATATAAGACATGATGTCATCCAAGGGAGGAGACTCATCATAAGGGTAGACAGGATGATAGACCACCGGAACCCCAAAGGCATTAGCCATTACCCAAGGGGTAATGGTGTACCCTACACCTCGTACCCAACTCCTCACCAGAGTGTTGGCATCATAGGAGTAGACAGAGAGGTTCGAATAGAACTCTCTGATCAAGGTAACAGGAGGCAGATGTGAAACATCCAATAAAGGTAACTAGCCCCTACGCTCAAAGTTACGCCTAATCTCGAGATCTAGCTCATCTAAAAGAACCTTTCTCTCAATCCAAATGTTTCTCCTAAGGTTAAGCTTCTCAAATGCTTCCTGGTTTTTCTCACTCAAGAACCTATAACTATCAAAGGTGGGGGAAGGAGAAGAAGTAGAGGTCCTATTGACTCTAGTTTTCCTAGGCACGATGCTAAGGAAAGAATAAGACACATAGAAAAGAACCAAAAAAGAAACAAGAAAAACCAAAGGTAGACTGCAAGTTAGCACAAAAAAAGAAGAAAAAGAAATAACAATTCTATATGATGCATGAACATTATCAACAGATGATGCATGCCCTAATGTAGTGAGAATAAGTTCAATTTAGCTTTAAAATCACAAAATTGGCTTGAGCATAAAGTTTACATAAAAAACCCCAAAATTTGAAAAACCCAATTTCACAAAACCAATAGATTGACCAAATTGATCTTTATACATGATAGATAACAGTTCATAATGACCAAATCAATCAACCAAACAAGCCAATTTCATCAATTTAAACCAAATTGAACAAAAATCCCAAATCGGTTACTTTCAAGCCCTAGAAATTTCAATTTCACCAAATTCATCAAATTGTTCAAATCAATTCACCATGAATAGTTTTATAGTGTCCTATAGCAAAAACCCAATGATCGATTGTGAAAGAAAAAGCTTAAAACATCAAAATCCCCAAATTTTTCAAGGTCCGAAATTTTCCCCAAAATGCATGATTTAATGCATGAAACATGAAAATAAATGCAAAAAGAAGGGTAAACTTACCGGCCTTAGGGGAGAAAAACCTTGCAAAAATTTTGGAGGAAAATGACAAAAAAACTTGCTAGGATTCTTGGACCGATCGAATAGAGAGATAACGTGTTTTGGAAAAGTTTGAATTGTGAAGAACACATGAGGAACAAAGGTTTTAAAAAAAAAAAAATCCCTATACGATTTTCGATTGATCGAAAAATAGGTTCAATCAATTGAAACACATAGAACCAAGCCAAGAATTTTTAATTGCAATTTTGATTGATCGAAAAACAAATTTGATCGATCGAAATACACAGAGCCAAACCAAAAATTTTAATCACAATTTCGATCGGTTGAAAGACACTTTCGATTGTTCGAAATTCTAGAAAAAATAGTTTTTTGAAAATCAAAGAAAAATATTGCAGAAACTCCTCAAAACATTGAATTTTATGAATGAAATGCATAAGCATGAGATGAAATGCTTTTCAAAAACACTTGTTTTGAAACCAGTTTTCCCAAAATTAAGATGTTCAAACAATTCTCCTTAAATTCTCAGGCTTCAAACACATTTCGCATAAAATACAAGGAATTTTCAAACTTGGTTAGCCAAACCAAAATCACACATAATAACATGTACGAAGTTTAGCAAAGAATAACTTGTGTAATGTGTGCAACTTGCAAAAACTTGAGATACATGTCAGGTGATATGTAAATAGAAATCAATTACAATTTCTACAAAATTTATCACATTGAATTTGAAAGAAACTATCACCTAAAGAGTTACATAATATACCTCTCACATCTCCTATAAAATAAGCTTGCAATCATGTAAGTTTCTTGAATTGCCTTATATTGTACACACCAATATTATTTGTTCAGAAACTTATTAATAATAGTCGGGATAGTGTACACCCCAATTTTATTTGATTGTGAAGTTATTAAAGCCGAGGCTACATCTTATATTCTTTTTGTACATGTGCTATACTTTCTTGAACACAAAAATCTTACGATATGCACTAAGCTGTTCATGATTGGCTAGTAAACAGTGGTGAGATGGTTATTTATGCCTTTCTCAATAAGTTCAAGTTCGACAATCAAAAGCATGTGACTTCAAGATCAAGATCTTGTGATTAAAAGCTATAAACATCCTCTCACACAACATGCACTACAAAGCTTCAACTAGTAAAGTGTAATAAATAAATTCATCCAAGCTAAACAAAGTACATAGACATGTTATGTAAATATTAAATTGGCCAACCTTGATTTCAAATCCAAGTAAAAAAATACAAAACACAATTTGCTTCCTTTTTCCTTTTCCCTTTTTTTTTTTTTTTGAAAAGAAGAAAAAAAAAACAGTCCTAATTTGAAATGCATGAATGTTATGTAATGCAAGTCCTAGAAACAAAATAAAACAAAAAAAATAACAATTGTCACAAAGAGTAGAGCGATGAAGCACAAAGATCATGTCAGAAAGACTCACTTAGACTGAGCCTTTTGTATCCAAAACTTTTTAGATGCACCTCGAGCATTGGAGTTCTTATTCACATGAGAATGATTACCAACTCCAGGATTGGAATAAAGGTTTAGAGCTTTTACCAATTCACCAATAAGTACCATAGGATCTTGTGCTTGAGGCACAAGTATTTTTGGTTTGTTTGCTCTCTTAGCAGCTTACAGCTTGTAACAGTTTGGACGAATGTGTCCAGACTTTCCACAAAAATGTCAAACCCAAGTAGGCTTACCATGCAACTTGTCCTTAGTAAGGGTAGACTCCTTAGGTTTAGAATCTTTCAGATTAACTCTAATCTTCCTAGGTGATGTAACTTCTACAAATTTAGCCTCACTCACAGGGGGTTCGGAAGAAGAAAAAGAAAAAACAAAGTTTGTGGAATAGGGTGCAGACACAGAGATACTTTCTACAAAACCTAAGCCAGTTTTGTTAGAGGGAGACTTTTGAATACTTAGCATGTGATCTAGTTTAGAGCTTGCAGACCTATCGATTTATTCTCTAGCAACAGATAGTTCATGTTCCAATTTCTTGTTTCAAGCAAAAGCATATTCTCAGTTTTCATATTATTCAAAAGTTCAATAGCATCAAATAAATTCACAAGCAAATTTTTCTTATCAAGCTCAAGCGATGCAATTTTCTTTAAGCCTAATTCAACACTCATAGCATCCTTTGCAACAACTTTGCAAAACTTGTTATAGGCTTCTTGAAGATCTGCATCCTCAAAGAGTTCCCCATCAGAAGGGTTTTCTTTAACAGACAAGCTTTCATTGACTACAACAATGGCAGTGAAAGCAATGAAGTTTCCATCCTCGTCACAACCAAACACATCATCAGAAACTTCATCGCCACTAGGGCTTACCCTTAGACCTCAAATATGTAGGACATTCAGATTTCATATAACCAGACCCTTGACATCCAAAACATTGAGGACCCATTGAATTATTAGAAGGTTGACCTACTTTTTTTTTAGGTTTTTCAGTGTTATTAACCTTACTGGGATAATTCCTCTTAAAATTTCTAACTTTAATAGTGTTATTACCTCTTACCTTTCTATTATTGTTCTTAAGAAGATTTCTAAAGTTCTTGGCAAGATAAGCAGTCTCAATACCAGAGAGATCATCATTAAATCCACTCGCCTCAACATCATCAATAGACTTGAGAGCCATTGATTTTGATTTGCTAGTCTTAGGTAGGTCCAACTTATAGGATTGAAGAGATCTTACAATTTCATCAACAGGGATGGTGCCCACATTCTTACTCTCAATGATGATAGTCACTTTAGGTCTAAAATCTTCAGTTAAAGATCTAAGAATCTTCCTAACAATTTTAAGTTGATCATAGATTTCATTCAAATTATATGCAAAATTAACAATATCATTAAGTTTAGCATAGAATTCATCAAAAGATTCATTATCAGACATCCTAATGCTTTCAAATTTAGAAGTTAATTACTGCAACTTATTAATTTTAACAACCTTTATGCCTTCATGCACAACCTGGAGGATATTCCAAGTAATATAAGTAACCTCAACATTAGAGATTCTCTTAAATTCCTCCATAGAAACAGCGTTAAAGATAGCATTCATAACTTTGCTATTGAATGCGGCTGTTTCTTTTTAAGAAGTTTGCCACTCACTAACAGGAGTAGTGGGCTTCTCCCATTCGTATTCAATGGAGTTTCATACACTCTCATCAATTGATTTCAGGAAGGCTTTATGAGAGTGTCTTTTTTTTACGACACTTAGGCCCAAGGATCTCGGACCTAATAAGAGGTTTGGTGAATCGGGCCTTGACTCACTGCAGCTAAAAGACTGTTTAAGAGTCAAGTAATATACAGGGGATACTCCTGACAATACAAGAAAAATGACAAGTAAGGATATTCGTATTGAAAATGCCAAAACAACAAGGTAAATTAAAAAGGAAAGAAGCAGGATTAGCAAAGAGGTACAAAATTAACATTAAAGGGATCCTGGAATTACTGAAATGTATTTCATTAATGAGTTCTCTGTTATGGTTACAAGAAACTCACTAGGACGTGATACAAGGTTCAATCAAGCTCAAAAGTTGCAGTCTTGAATGGCTATTTTAGCCTTCAAAACTTGTAAAGTTTGATTCTCTTTGAATCCGATTATGTGCAATAGTGGCTGTTTCTGGGATACCGGGAAGTAATATTCACTTTTCCCTCAGTGTTTTCTTTCTCTTCACTACGACTTTACTGATAAGTCTTTTCTTTAAAAAAATCTATTTCTTCTCTCTTTTTCACTGCCCCTTTCTTCGCAACCTACCCCTCCCTTTTATAATGAAGTTCTGGTCTTCCCGGGGAATCGTTGGTTCCCCTGTTTTGCCTTCTTATGAATAGAGCCTGTTCCGTGCCTATCACTTGGTAAATCCCATTTCCCGTTTTTCTCATTCCTTCCTTCTTTCAGCTCTGATTCTTTTGAAAGTCCCTGGTTGGCTACCTTCTTTGGGATGTTTTGAGGTATGCCCTTCTCGGCCTCACCATTTTTGCAGTTTCACTTTTCCCTTTTCTTTCCCATCTGGGCGGAATCCTGTTCTGCCAACTTGAAAGCCACTTGTTATCATTTTTTTTTTTTTTTGTATTTCTCAGTTCTGGTTCCCCGAGGTTCTTTCTATTTGTGTCATTTATTGGCGCTTGTGTTCTTTTGCTTTGTTTCTTATTTTCTTCTTCTGTCTTTTTCTTTTGAGCTATCCTAGTCTTCTTTTGACTGTATGCCTGAAAGGATCCGCGCTTCTTGATAGTTGCTGAGGATCCTGACTTCTTATCCCCTTGCCGCGGTTTTCCTTTTTCTTCTGGATGCTTCTTCATCTGGGCTTCAAGTCTCCTGGGCCTCTTTATTCCTTCGTGGTTCCCTGCATCTGCTTTTTTGGACTTAGCTTGATCTTTTCCTTTTGGGCTTGACTCATTCTTTTGGGCCTCCCTTACTATGATCCTTTTTGGACCTCAACAGGCTTTTATCCTTACTTTTTAATAAGTATAATTATTCCCATCAAAGTGAGGTGGAATAACAAGAGTGTCCATGTTCCATGACAACAAGGGTCAAGGATCAGCTCAAAGATCAAAAGATCTACAACAAGAGAGTAACCTGCTCTGATACCACTTGTTTATTTTTAGACCCCTTAAAAACACAATCTGATTAACCCAGTGAATTAACCAAGTGATTACTTAGTCCAAATTTCAGATCTAGGTTAATATAATCATATAATCATATCAATATAAAATGCGGAATACGAAGAACACAAAGATATGATGACCTAAGAAACCACATCGGTAAAAACCTAGGGAGGATTTAACCTAGCTATTCTCAAGGTAAACCTGAATCCACTATGAAAGAATTGAAGTTTTACAATAGCGACTTAGACCATTAACATCCTATTGTTATCCACCAGTAGAAACTTACTGATACGACCACGTACAAGCTCTGAGATCACGAACTCCTTCTTTCTTGGATTCTCTAGTAAGTACAAGCACTCCCGCTTGTATATCTTTAAACTCTTAATGCAGCAACTGAAATGATCACCAAAGTTCTTGACATAATCTTGAACCTTGGAAACCCTAAGTATGTGTGAAGGCAACCACTTCTTGATCTCACGAAAGATTCACACACACAGCATAAGGAGCAACCAAAATGTGGCTAGGGTTTTTTCTTTTATATTTAAGACAAAACATAAAACCCTACACGTCAAACGGGCTTGGGTTGAGTTGGAAAATTCTGCAGAAAAACATTCTGCCCAAGTTTCAATCGATTAAGTCTAATTCTTAATCAATCGAGCCAAACAGAATTGCACAATAAATTCTGTAGTAACTCAATTCCAACTTTACATAAAACGCATACACTTTGAGCAAGTATAAACAAGACTAAAACTTGTTTTGATCATGGTTTGCTAACAATACAAATTAGAGTTCTAATACATTAGTTCCTAATCTTTAGAACCTAACACGTATGACAATGTTTCAGAAAAAGAAAAATCCATGATGTATTTCAAATTTTCAATAGAAAATTGTAGCATATTTTATAAAACAACAAACGTTTCAAGCTTGAATTTTGCTTGTGAACAGTCATTCTGAGGGGAGTTTCACGATATTTATATAGGACCAAATTACTTCAATCAAAGATTCAAATGGACAGATTTCAGGAAAATCTCAGTAAAATTTGGTTAATCCAATCAAAATTGATTGAAATAAACAAAAAATTTGGGTGGATAAAATTTGGTTTATCTCATTGTTCAAGACTTAAATTTCCATTAAAATTTAAAAGCCAATAAATATGGTATCAATAGCACTGATATTTTGGCAACAATAGGCAGAAATCAAAGCAGCAAAACTATTGATTTTTCCTAGTATCTTTAGTTTTTCAATGCTATATTTAGGATGTAATATAATTAGGTTTAGTTAGGGAGTGCTAGTGCAGTAAATCTAAATGTCTATATCTTAAATAATTCCTTTCATTTATTATTAAAAAACATTAACATTAACAATAACAACAAAGGGCCAACCTCGGAAACAAGAAAAAACAAGGAAACAAAAAAAAAAAACTTTGAAAGAGAAAGACCAAATTGAGAGAGAGTCTAAAGACAAGCGAAGTAACAGAACCTAAGCTTAAGGAGAGTAGGAGGGTACATTAGCCTTTTGTTAAAAGGACTTCACTCACCAAATTTTTTAAGTTAATGGATGAGGAACCAAGTGGACCTGTGGCCTCTTCGGCCAATTTTTTCCACTCCATGGCCTTTTTCTTCATTTTCTTTCCCTCACCTCCTTCCAACAATTCTATTACCATCTTCTCTACTTCCACTCTTTTCACATCAAAGTCAATTTCCATGCCAATGGCCCATTCATTGCAAGTATACTTGCAATTTGTTTGCTGATCTGAAAAGAATGGTAAGCAAAGCATTGGCACTCCTGCGCACACACTTTCAATAGTTGAATTCCAACCACTATGTGTCAGGAACCCTCCAATTGAGGGGTGGTTTAGCACTTCCTCTTGAGGACACCAACTAGTTATTAGACCTCTTTCTTTAATTTCCTCTTGAAACTCAGGTGACAAAATCGTTGATCTGCCTTCAACTGATTCAGGCCTGATTATCCATAAAAATGGGTGCTTACTATTTGCAAGTCCCCAACCAATCTCAACCAATTGCGATGGTGTCATGACAACGATGCTACCAAAACTCACATATATCACTGAGTTGGGTGCCTTTGAATTAAGCCAATTGAGGCACTCGGTTTCTTCCTTCCATAAACCATACCCAATTGATTCCAAATGATCATTGGATAAGTGATTTAGTTGTGGTTCTAGAGGGCCAATAGCATATACATGAGGAAACATGGTAGAGAGAGCATGCAAAACTTCTTGCTCTAACTCATCGAATGTGTGAACAATAATTCCTGAAGCATTAGGAGCTCTCTCCGCTGCATCAATCACGCACCTAAAAACAATATCATTTGGATCAATGGTTCGTACAAAGCTTGGAAGATCCCTCAAACGTATGCCTTTCATACCAGGAATCCAGTCTATAATTGTGTCAAGATACCCATTTGTCAGATAGCTCTCATCTGTAAAGACAAAAAGTTTTCAGCATACAATGATTAATTACAATAAAATAATGCAAGATTTCAATTGGATTTTGCACTTTTTGTTACACCTTTAAGAGGTACGATGCCTTTGTCCTTGAGAGTAGGAAGCTGTAGAACACCCATTACACTGCAAGCAGAGATAGGGAAGAATATCACAACAGGGATTTTGAATTCTTGAGCAGCAGTAATTGTAAACGCCATGCTAGCATCTGAAACAATACAAGTAACTGGAGGATTATATGAAGTTGCACTGTTGAGTTTTACAAGGAGGTTAGAGAATGGAGCCAAGCAGTTGTTCATAATGGATTCAGAAAGAGAAGGGATGTCTTGGGTGGCGTTGATATCTGATGGAGGAAGTCCATCGGGTATGTTTTCGAATCGAAAGTCAGGCAAGCCATCTAAGGAGTTGGGACCTCTAGATTTCATAAAACGTTGGTGGTTGAACTCAGTGTTCACAAAGGTTATGTGAAACCCTTCATGGTGGAGAAGCATTGAAAGTTTTAGCATTGCCTTCATGTGACTTTGAACTGGGCATGGAATACAAACTGCATGAGGCTTATCAGCTACTTGTGTCTTTGAATCCATTTCCTTTGTTCTGTAGTGTTTGTGAGCGCAAAATACTTATGTCTAGTCTTATAATATATACATTCTCTTCCTTGGATGCCAAACATATGAGAAATAACCTACGACTGCTCTTTGACTCTTTCAAATAATGGGCAACTTTTGCCTTTTTTGCTTAATAAAAAATGAATGCCAGCAATAATTTGTCACATAATAAGCGTACATTTGCATGTGCCAATGCATTATATCTTATAATATACATTCTATTCCTTTTGTGTGCTTGACAAGTAACAAGTCATTTAACAAAACAAAAAAAGATGAATAAGTTTAGTGCCACAACTTGTGAATAAGTTTAGTGTCACAACTTATGCCACAATTTGTGAAAAAGTTTAGTGTCACAACTTGTGGCACAAGTTGTGGTACTAAACTTATTCGTCTTTTTTTGTTTTATTAAATGACTTGTTACTTGTTGAGCACACAAATGGAAGAGAATGTATATTATAAGATATAATGAATGGGCACATGCAAATGGGCACATGGTAGAGAAAAGACAAGTAACAAGTCAAGGGCAACCCATGTAAACATCATTAAAAATTCAAACTCTACCTTTTTTTTTTTTTTAATACTTATTGATGTATTATAACTACTTAATATTTATTCGATTTGTGTGCTCTACCCACACATCAGAACACTACAAGTACAATGACTAAGACTATTTATTTGAGACCTATTTTAGTATTATTATTTAATACATTAGTATAATTTATTTATTTAAAAGCATCAATATCAAAGTAGAAAAAGTTTTATCTGAGAGGGGTGCATGCACCCATTGTCTTACGACATTTAAATCTCACGCTATTAATTTGAGGCGTATTTTAGTATTATTATTTAATACATCAATATCAATTTTTTATTTATTTATAAGCATCAATATCAGAGTAGAAAAAATTTTGTGTGAGAGGGGCGCATGCGCCCATTGTCTCTCTGACATGTGGGTTCCATATGCATGGAACCTACATGTCGGTGAGACGATGGGCGCATGTGCCCGTCTCATGAGAAATAACCATAATGGGCAACGTTTTTCTCTTTTTGCTTAATAAAGAATGACTACTAGCAATAGTTTGTCACATAATAAGATTTATTGCGCAAATACTATGAACGTAGCTTTACTTATAAAAGACGATTCACTTGGCCTAAGAAAAAAAAACATCATATTATAACCAGCTGCTGCTCTTTAATTTTGTGTCAACTTTAGCCAATGTATGCATACGACCAATATTATATGTAATATAGTGGGTTTTAAATAGCTCAATTAGAAAAGTTTCTAGACTAAAATAAGAGATCTACAGTATCTATCTCATCTACGCTAAAAATCTATTAATATCTTGATCTTATAATAAAAAACAATAATTATCGAACGCATGCCATAAAGTAGACGATAAAGAACCATTGTAAAATGTAATAAACTAATAATACAGTTAACGTTGTTATGACTTTAGCTAATGTATGCATAGTACCGAAAACGTATGTAATATAGTTTAAGTTGTTCTAAATGTAAAGTGGCCGACACTTTTTTGGTATGTAGCGTAACCTCTGAAAGTCAATCAAGATTGACAGCTTCTCTCTTATAAAAAAAACAAAAGATTGACAACTTCTCTTGCCAATCAAGTTTGTCATCCTCTTATGCCAATTAAATAGTTTGGCACTATCAAAAATGCTTCAAATAACATATATAAATGTGTGTTTAGTTATGATATGGATAGACAGAGATATCCAAAAATCTCTAATGTAACGTAGATGATCACTTGAATAAAGAAGTTTTATCTATGTTATATTATCTCTAGATTTCTTTATTTTGTCTTGATATTTCTTTTACGAGTATATGGATATTTCATGCATAATACATTATAAATTTATATAAAATTTGTGAAGTTGTGATTTTCAACAATGTTTTGTTGGTTTTAATTATGTGTCAAATTTGATTATATTTTGTCAATTTTTTCTCAGTATGTTTGTGGGATTTAATGTAAAAGTTGAGTGTGAGAGTTTGGTGAAGAATTGTGAAGACAGTGAAGTTCACGACTTGCTCGCGACTGACTCACGAGTGGACAACTTGCAAAAGGTCACGTGAGAAGCACATGCTATAAACTGAATAGTTTTTTCCCAGGCTGAATTTTGCATGTCACTTCATGACTCGGTCAACCCGCAAGTGACCTGTGAAACTCTCTGCTTGGATGATTTTAAATAGTGCTTTCCTCTTTTCTTTACCCATACTATATAAGCCCACATTACTCACAAAATTATAAGGAGACTTTCAGAGCCAAAACCCTAGTAATACACTTGAGAGTTAGAGATTGTAAACTCATAATCATCTAAATAATTTCTCTTAGTTTTCCTCTAGTCTTACTTCTCCAATTAAAAATCCTTGAGAGGTTCTTAGCTCAAACACTTACCTCACCCAATCTAAGTGTTGAGAGAAGTTTTTGTGCGTGTAGAAAGCATTAGAAGAAGCCATTGATTGGTGGATGCAATTTGGTGCTAATTGCAAAATCCGGATAACTAGTGAAGAAATGATTTAAATCTTTATGAAGTTTGTTGGTAGTTAGAACTCGGAGGGTTCAAGTACGGTGGGTAAATTAGGCTTGGAGAATCTTTTTAATATCTTTATACTCCAACTTTATTCACTAGTGGATCATTTTGGCTTGGAGGCCTGTGGAGAGGTTTTTTGCCAAGTACTTTGGTTTCCTCTTCGATAACATGTCTTAGTGTTATCTTGTTGTTTGCATCTCTCTTCCCAAACATGACCTAACATTTTTACAATCATTTTTCTTAGATTGTAAGTTATTATTAATGGGTAAAAAAAGTAAAATCAATGGTGAGGTTAGATTAGAACTAATAATATCATGCCACCTAAAATTTGTTGTGAAAATATTGTTGACGTAACATTACTTGAATAAAATTTTTTAATATTTAAATAAAATATAATATATCATGATTTTAATGAATGTTTAAATATAAATGTAATTGTGATAAAATATATATATATATATATATTGAAAATGGAACGGATCTATTACTCAATTAAATGTAAGGAACCGTTATACAATGCCTCAATAGTTGGTGGGGGAGTATCCTCCAACCAGACTATGTCTTCAGTTACATCTTTCCAATATCTGGCTAAAACATGTGCCACCGAATTTGCACCTCACTTAACATGACTAAAACAAACCCATCTAATCCCATTGGCCAGCCATTGGATATCCTGTGTTATGTGCCCAAGCCGTGATTGATTAGCTCCAGATGATGAAAGTGAAGACATTACAACTGCATTATCCCCTTGGGCAATTGAAATACCCCCATGGTGTATGTGGGGATCGATTGTGCAACTGCATTAATCAACACCTCTTTCCTGGCTTTTGACAACAGCTTACCCTTCCACCCTTGGAGCTTCTTTCACACCCTATCTTTAAGGTAAGCGAATGAGTGATATTTTACTCAACCTACCAATGTGGGTAGACCCAAATAGGTCTCAAACCGGTCCACTTCCTTCACTCCCGAAGCATTTATGATCCAGTTTCTTTGCTCTACATGTGTATTCCTGCTGACTCTTCTATATGACTCTTATATACAGAGGTGAGTTTAAGCGACATGAGTTTTTGATAAATTTGATTAGATCTAATGTTCATTAAAAAAAAAATGCCACTTAAATTTAATACATCAGCAAAAAAAAAAAAAAAAAAAGTAAAATTTTTTTGCCTTTTTCTTTTCCCATAAAAATTTAAAAAAAAAATTTCTAAATTAATACTCTTAGAAGGTGGAGCAGTGGCAAATGACTAGGAAAGAAACAGAAAAGACATCAATAAAAGCTTTTTTTTTTTCATTTTGATTAATAATTCAGAAGTCGTTATTTTTTATTTTTTCTTTTTTCTTTTTGAAAGTGAAAATAGAACTCAGAAGCCCAAATTTGCTGGACTCGTGGAAGCAAAGGGGACCCAAGCAATAGAAAATAAAAGTATCTTTGTTCATTTTGGCATGTTTTTTTATTTTATTTAATTAACTAGCATTATACCCGTACGATGCACGACTTAATCAAAATTCATATGTAAATAATTTTTTTTATTAATTTACTTAAAATATATAATAAAAATAAATTAATATTTTACTTTTAAGTTATATAATGAATGCAAGTTGTGTGAGACTAAAGTGGCTTATGATAATTTTAACTCTTTTTATATTTTATACAAAAATTAAATTTTGTATTGATTGTATTTGCCAATTTATATTGTTCCTGCAATATTTTCTTATGTAGAATAATTTAAAATAATAAGATTATATGATTGACTAATTTGTTAACAGTCGTTAACCTTTGTTGTTATTATTATTCATAAAGTGTTTTAACAATTGTTAACATTATATGAATTTTTGTATAATCATATAATTTTCTTATTCTCAATCATAGTTAACTCCTTGAGATAATTAGATTGTATTTTCAAATTAAATTTTATTTTCACTTTTTAATTGTAGCATTTATTTTTGCTATACCATAGTTGAGCCACATCAACAGTCATGTCATTATCCTTTTTCTTTCTAATTTTTCCTATAGTATTTTTTTATTTTTTTACATTTACTCATTTAAGATGAATTAAAAACTCCATTATTTAACAATCAAAATAACATCTCTCTCTTATTTTAAACTCTTCTCATTATTATTTTCTCAACTTATTGTTACACTTCCTCAAACATTTCTTCCTCCCTTTTACATTTTCGTCTCACCACTGCTATTTACCTTAATTCATATATGTTATAATATATAATTTATTCTTTCAAATTTATTGAAGATCATTTGTTCTCCTTAAAAATTTAACTATTTCTAAAAATATTTTCCATATCTTTATCTCTACAAATATATTATTCTATTATTTTAGATGTTCTTTTTTTTTTTTTTTTGGTTGAGAAACTTGGGTGTGTTTAATTGATATTTGTTGATGCCCACTTTGGCAAAAAAGCTCAATAACAAGAAGAAGCCCAGCAATATAAAAAAGGGCAAGGGAAGAAGAGTTAGTAAGGGAAGAAAAGAAAAACCATTAAGCTCGAATGACATGAATAATGGTCCACAGGCCTATAAAATAGTAAAAAGGCCACAAATAATGCAAACGGGCCCAAAGGAAGTCCATGGGTATCATAAGAAATGGAAAGCAAGCAAAAATGGGCCAAATGAGCCCAAGGGAAGGAATTAGTAAATGATGTGGTAATTGGGCCGGGGAAGCCTGAAAGATTTAGTAGAAACCCATGGGAATATAGTAATGGAATGGGCCAAGGATGTCCAAAGAAATGAAGCGGACCGAAGAAGCTCCAAATGGATGAAATGGGCCAAGGAAGCCCAAAATAGTATGAGAACAAGCCCAGCAAAAGTATTGGGCAGTGTGAACTGAGTAAAGGGAAAGTGTACGACAAGCCCAAAGGAGGCCTAGTAAGCACAACTCAAATGAGCAGTAGGAATTAGTAAGAGAGAATGCCCAATTCTTAGGCGGAGGGGAACGCCACAGAAGGCAAGAAAGTAAAACAAAAACTCTTTTTGTCTGGAATCAAGACATGGTGTAGCCAATGCAGGGTAGTGGTGCTATCTGAGCAGCTAGCAAACCAGTGGGTGGTTCGGGAAGGACACCCACACCAAGCCAAAAGTAGTTAAGGGGTAACACATTAAAACTTATCACGGCAGGTAGTATAAAAAGGCCTTAGCTGTGCACGACAAAAGGGGGAGGAAAAAACAAGAACAAAAAAGTAGAGAGAAAAGAAAACAAGTGAGAAAATAGCAAGGAGAAAATCAATAGGGAAAATAAAGAGATAAAATGAAAAAAGGAAAGGAAGAATACAAAAAAGTGTGATAAGGCATGCGCTAATAGATTGTTTCCTTCTCTCCCTTTTAATAGCCTACTCCCTATCAAGTTAGAAGACTCGGGATCAAGCCATTTAGGCCCACTTCTTCAAAGTAAACAATTTCTGTGACAGGATTTCCATGTGAGATTGCTCACATTGAAGGCTGGTTCCCTTCTTGGACTTAATCCACTAATGAACTAAATACAGCAGACTAATTCCCTTTTGCCTTCCTTCGTATAACTAACCGTACTCCCGTCATATTCACACAGTCATATTTTCTTGTTAAGAAAATGGTTTAAATGTTATCTCTTATTGTCAGTAGACGTACTCTTGTTGTATTATATGCCTCCTGCCAAAACATTTTTTATAACAGTGTCCTCTGCCATATGCGAGTGATCAAGATCTTGGTGAAAGGATTCTAGCTTGCGCACAAGCCGACTTGAGGTGGGTTTCAATCAAGCCGGTCTTGACTCTCTTACCTTAGAATCATTGGGCCACAGTGTGGTAGAAAGTAGTCCAGCCTAAAAAGGAAAAAACACAAAAAGGCCCACCACAATATTATTATTTTTATAAGTGGTCTACATTCTTCAAACTTTTTTTTTTTTTTTTTTATAGTGTGTTCTTTTTTTTTTTTTTTGGTACAACTAAAATTTTTTAAGTTTCAAATTAATGATTCAAAATTCCCATTCTCTTAAAGAGTTTATTATCATAATTATCAAACCTCATCACAAATTTACGATTGGTATTACTAAAAAAATTGACATATACAATCTCCATTGGTATTACTCAAATAATTGATAGACGCATTGAAATACATAGCCAGGTAGATTTTTTTTTTTTTAATATGAACTTAAATTCTTAGTTTCAAAATGTTTTAAGAATTAGCTCAAACTAAAACTATAAGAGGGAGATAGAGTACATAAGAAGGAGAGAGTGCATGCAATGGGGAACTCCAAAAACACACCACTAAAATGTACCAAAGTGAAGATACAAAAAAATTCATCAATCTGAGAGAGAGAGAGAGAGAGAGAGAGAGAGAGAGAGAGAGATAGTCACATTTTTTTGGGGGGGAGAGAATGTGAGAAAAATAGAACATATATATATATATATATATATATATTAATAGGGAAAATTAAGAGAAAATCCAATTAGATTTCAAATTAGGATTCAATTAAAGTCTAATTTTGCATCACGTGTCTCACCTAATTTAAGTTTTTAAATTTTTGTGCCAAGTGGGTTAATTTAATGTGAAAATTGGATTTCAGTTAAAGTTTAATTTTAGGTTAAGTGTCCCATCGAATCTAAGTTTTCAATTTTTGTGCCAAATAAGTTAATTTAGTGTAAAAAATTAGAAGTCCAATACAAATAAACCATTAAAAATCGAATTTATGAACCATTTTTTTTTTATTATGTATAACTAAAAACAATTCAAATTTATAAGTTATTTATGTAATATACCATAACTATATATGGTCCATTACTAACTAGGTAATTTTTTTAAAAACCAAAGTTTAAAGAAAATTCAATTAAAATCAAAATCAAAATTTTCTTTCTTTAGCTTTCCAAACAAATTAAATTGTTTAGATTTTTACAATTTTTTTTCTGAACTAATAAGCATATTTTTGTACTATTTATATTTAAATTTTTTGTAACAAATTGTAATTAAGCTAAATGATTCTGAGCACGTATTCCCATTCAATTTAGGAAATACTATTTGACCAATTTATTATTTTGTTTTGTGTTGTATTTAATAAATTTTCACAGACAATAATTATGAATTGATATTGTATATGTAGTATCTAATAGTAATTTTCAAAATTATATATGTAATAGCAATGTAATGAGAAACTTGGCATAACAAATATCATTAAAATTGCAAGGAGAAACTATTTTAGTACCTCCAAATGTCATAATCGATCTATGATCAACAGCACTACTACAATTCATTATTCCCGTGCATAAACACGGGTTACATACTAGTTTATATAAAAGAATATGAGTAAAATAATACTCAAAAGGAAAGGTATGGTTGTAAAAAAGAATTATCCAAAATATGCTACGTAATAAAATAACATTATATCATTGTAAACTATATAATATCATAGGATGACATCTATCAATCAAGGAAAAGAAAGGAAAAAAAGATAACATATTAAACTATTACTACATCGCATCATCCTAAAGTAATGGTCAACACAAAAATTCATTAACCTAAAATAGAGATGAATAAAGAATTGAAAATTCACCAAGAGAGAGAGAGAGAGAGAGAGAGAGCGAGAGAGAGAGTATTCATTTTTTGTGTGGGCAAAATATGGAAAGAGAGAATAGAAAAATTATATAATAAATAAAATGAGAGAAGAAAAGTCAAAATAAAAGAAGATGAATGGATGCAAAAATTGTAATGTTTATGTATAAAGTAGTAGAGAGATAAAAATGTAAAAATGAGGGAGAAATGTTAGAGGAAGAATAATTATAAGTTGAAAAATTAATAAAGAGGAAAATGGTTAAAAATGAGAGAGAAAGTGTTGGAAATAGGTGGATGATGTGGCTGTTAATGTGACTAAACTGAAGCGTAGTAACAATAAATATTACGTTTCATCTTCTATATATATATAAACCTAAGCTAGTTTTGTCAGAGGGAGACTTTTGAACACTTAGCATGTGATCTAGTTTGGAGCTTGCAGACCTATCAATTTGTTCTCTAGCAATAGATAATTCATGTTCCAATTTCTTGTTTCAAGCAAAAGCATATTCTCAGTTTTCATATTATTCAAAGGTTCAGTAGCATCAAATAAATTCACAAGCAAAATTTTCTTATCAAGCTCAAGCAATGCAATTTTCTTTAAGCCTAATTCAACACTCATAGCATCCTTTGCAACAACTTTGCAAAACTTATTATAGGCTTCTTGAAGATCTGCATCCTTAAAGAGTTCCCCATCAGAAGGGTTCTCTTCAATAGACAGGCTTTCATTGACTACAGTAGTAGCAATGAAAGCAATGAAGTTTCCATCCTCGTCACAACCAAACTCATCATTAGAAACTTCATCATCACTAAGGCTTACCGTTAGACCTCAAGTATGCAGGACATTTAGATTTCATATAACCAGACCTTTGACATCCAAAACATTGAGGACCCATTGAATTATTAGAAGGTTGACCTACTTTTTTTTTAGGTTTTTCAGTGTTATTAACCTTACTGGGATAATTTCTCCTAAAATTTCTAATTTCAGCAGTGTTATTACCTCTTGCCCTTCTGTTATTATTCTTAAGAAGATTTCTAAAGTTCTTAACAAGGTAAGTAATCTCAATAGCAGAGAGATCATCATTAAATCCACTCGTCTCAACATCATCAATAGACTTGAGAGCCATTGATTTCGATTTGCTAGTCTTAGGTAGGTCCAACTTATAGGATTGAAGAGATCCTACAATTTCATCAACAGGGATGGAGCCCACATCTTTACTCTTAGTGATGACAGTCACTTTGGGTCTAAAATATTCAGTTAAAGATCTAAGAATCTTCTTAACAATTTTAGGTTGATCCTAGATTTCATCTAAATTATATGCAGAATTAACAATATCATTAAACTTAGCATAGAATTCATCAAAAGATTCATCATCAGACATCCTAATGCTTTCAAATTTAGAAGTTAATTGCTGTAACTTATTAATTTCAACAGCCTTTATGGCTTCATGCACAGTCTGAAGGATATTCCAAGTAGTATGAGTAATCTCAACATTAGAGATTCTCTTAAATTCCTCTATAGAAACAACGTTAAAGATAGCATTCATAACTTTGTTATTGAACGCAGCTGCTTCTTTTTGAGAAGTTTGTCACTCACTAACAGGAGTAATGGGCTTCTCTCATCCGTATTCAATGGAGTTTCAGACTCTCTCATCAATTGATTTCAGGAAGGCTTTCATCCTTACTTTCCAATAAGCATAATTATTCCCATCAAAGTAAGGTGGAATAACAAGAGTGTCCATGTTCCATGACAACAAGGGTTGAGGATCAGCTCAAAGATCAAAAGATCTACAACAAGAGAGCAACCTGCTCTGATACCACTTGTTTGTTTTTAGATCCCTTAAAAGCACAATCTAATTAACCTAGTGAATTAACCAAGTGATTACTTAGTCCAAATTTCAGATCTAGGTTAACATAATCATATAATCATATCAATGTAAAATGCGGAATATGAAGAACACAAAGATATGACGACCCAAGAAACCACACCGGTAAAAACCAAGGGAAGATTTAACTTAGTTATTCTCAAGGTAAACCTGAATCCACTATGAAAGAATTGAAGTTTTACAATAGCAACTTAGACCATTAACATCCTATTGTTACCTACCAGTAGAAATTTACTGATATTATCATGTGCAAACTCCGAGATCACGGACTCCTTCTTTTTTGGATTCTCCAGCAAGTACAAGCACTCCCGCTTGTATATCTTTAAGCTCTTAATGCAGCAATTGAAACGATCACCAAGTTCTTAACATAATCTTGAATCTTGGAAACCTTAAGTATGTGTGAAGGCAACCACCTCTTGATCTCACAAAAGATTCACACACACAGCATAAGGAGCAACCAAAACCTGGCTAGGGTTTTCTCTTTTATACTTAAGACAAAATATAAAACCCTACATGTCAAACGGGCTTGGGCTGAGTTGGAAAATTCTGCAGAAAAACATTCTGCCTAAGTTTCAATCGATTAAGTCTAATTCTCAATCAATCGAGCCAAACAGAATTGCACAATAAATTCTGCAGTAACTCAATTCCAACTTTACATAAAATGCATACACTTTGAGCAAGTATAAACAAGACTAAAACCTGTTTTGATCATGGTTTGCTAACAATACAAATTAGAGTTCTAATACATTAGTTCCTAATCCTTAGAACCTAACACGTATGACAATGTTTCAGAAAAAGAAAAATCCATGATGTATTTCAAATTTTCAATAGAAAATTGTAGTATATTTTACAAAACAACAAACGTTTCAAGCTTGACTTTTGCTTGTGAACAGACATTCTGAGGGGAGTTTAACGATATTTATATAGGACCAAATTACTTCAATCAAAGATTCAAATGGACAGATTTCAGGTAAATCTCAGTTAAATTTGGTTAATCCAATCAAAATTGATTGAAATAAACAAAAAATTTAGGTGGATAAAATTTGGTTTATCTCATTATTCAAGACTTAAATTTCCATTAAAATTTAAAAGCCAATAAATATGGTATCAATAGCACTGATATTTTGGCAACAATAGGTAGAAATCAAAGCAGCAAAACTATTGATTTTTCCCAGTATCCTTTAGTTTTTCAATGCTGTATTTAGGATGTAATATAATTGGGTTTAGTCAGACAATGCCAGTGCAGTAAATCTAAATGTCTATATCTTAAATAATTCCTTTCATTTATTATTAAAAGACATTAACATTAACAATAACAACAAAGGGCCAACCTCGGAAACAAGAAAAAACATGGAAAAAAAAAAAAAAACACTTTGAAAGAGAAAGACCAAATTGAGAGAGAGTCTAAAGACAAGCGAAGTAATAGAACCTAAGCTTAAGGAGAGTAGCAGGGTACATTAGCCTTTTGTTAAAAGGACTTCACTCACCAAATTTTTTAAGTTAATGGATGAGGAACCAAGTGGACCTGTGGCCTCTTCAGCCAATTTTTCCACTTCATGGCCTTTTTCTTCATCTTCTTTCCCTCACCTCCTTCCAACAATTCTATTACCATCTTCTCTACTTCCACTCTTTTGACATTAAAGTCAATTTCCATGCCAATGGCCCATTCATTGCAAGTATACTTGCAATTCGTTTGCTGATCTGAAAAGAATGGTAAGCAAAGCATTGGCACTCCTGCGCACACACTTTCAATAGTTGAATTCCAACCGCTATGTGTCAGGAACCCTCCAACTGAGGGGTGGTTTAGCACTTCCTCTTGAGGACACCAACTAGTTATTAGACCTCTTTCTTTAATTTCCTCTTGAAACTCAGGTGACAAAATCGTTGATCTACCTTCAACTGATTTAGGCCTGATTATCCATAAAAATGGGTGCTTACTATTTGCAAGTCCCCAACCAATCTCAACCAATTGCGATGGTGTCATGACAACGATGCTACCAAAACTCACATATATCACTGAGTTGGGTGCCTTTGAATTAAGCCAATTGAGGCACTTAGTTTCTTCCTTCCATAAACCATACCCAATTGATTCCAAATGATCATTGGATAAGTGATTTAGTTGTGGTTCTAGAGGGCCAATAGCATATACATGAGGAAACATGGTAGAGAGAGCATGCAAAACTTCTTGCTCTAACTCATCGAATGTGTGAACAATAATTCCTAAAGCACTAGGAGCTCTCTCTGCTGCATCAATCACACACCTAAAAACAATATCATTTGGATCAATGGTTCGAACAAAGCTTGGAAGATCCCTCAAACGTATGTCTTTCATACCAGGAATCCAGTCTATAATTGTGTCAAGATACCCATTTGTCAGATAGCTCTCATTTGCAAAGACAAAAAGTTTTCAGCATGCAATGATTAATTACAATAAAATAATGCAAGATTTCAATTGGATTTTGCACTTTTTGTTACACCTTTAAGAGGTACGATGCCTTTGTCCTTGAGAGTAGGAAGCTGCAGAACACCCATTACGCTGCAAGCAGAGATAGGGAAGAATATCACAACAGGGATTTTGAATTCTTGAGCAGCAGTAATTGTAAACGCCATGCTAGCATCTGAAACAATACAAGTAACTGGAGGATTATATGAAGTTGCACTGTTGAGTTTTACAAGGAGGTCAGAAAATGGAGCCAAGCAGTTGTTCATAATGGATTCAGAAAGAGAAGGGATGTCTTGGGTGGCGTTGATATCTAATGGAGGAAGTCCATCGGGTATGGTTTCGAATCGAAAGTCAGGCAAGCCATCTAAGGAGTTGGGACCTCTAGATTTCATAAAACGTTGATGGTTGAACTCAGTGTTCACAAAGGTTATGTGAAACCTTTCATGGTGGAGAAGCTTTGAAAGTTTTAGCATCGCCTTCATGTGACTTTGAACTGGGCATGGAATTCAAACTGCATGAGGCTTATCAGCTACTTGTGTCTTTGAATCCATTTCCTTTGTTCTGTAGTGTGTGTGAGCGCAAAATACTTATGTCTAGTCTTATAATATATACATTCTCTTCCTTGGATGCCAAACATACGAGAAATAACCTACGACTGCTCTTTGACTCTTTCAAATAATGGGCAACTTTTGCCTTTTTTGCTTAATAAAAGATGAATGCCAGCAATAATTCGTCACATAATAAGCATACATTTGCATGTGCCCATTCATTATATCTTATAATATACATTCTCTTCCTTTTGTGTGCTTGACAAGTAACAAGTCATTTAACAAAACAAAAAAAGATGAATAAGTTTAGTGCCACAACTTATGCCACAATTTGTGAATAAGTTTAGTGTCACAACTTGTGGCACAAGTTGTGGCACTAAACTTATTCGTTTTTTTTTTGTTTTGTTAAATGACTTGTTACTCGTTGAGCACACAGATGGAAGAGAATGTATATTATAAGATATAATGAATGGGCACATGCAAATGGGCACATGGTAGAGAAAAGACAAGTAACAAGTCAAGGGCAATCCATGTAAACATCATTAAAAAATTCAAACTCTACCCTATTTTTTTTTTTTTTTTTAATACTTATTGATGTATTATAACCATTTAATATTTATTCGATTTGTGCGCTCTGCCCACACATCAGAACACTACAAGTACAATGACTAAGACTATTTATTTGAGACTTATTTTAGTATTATTATTTAATACATTAGTATAATTTATTTATTTAAAAGCATCAATATCAGAGTAGAAAAAGTTTTATCTGAGAGGGGTGCATGCGCCCATTGTCTTACGACATTTAAATCTCACGCTATTAATTTGAGGCGTATTTTAGTATTATTATTTAATACATCAATATCAATTTTTTATTTATTTATAAGCATCAATATCAGAGTAGAAAAAATTTTGTGTGAGAGGGGCGCATGCGCCCACTGTCTCTTTGACATGTGGGTTCCATACGCATGGAACCTACATGTCGGTGAGACAATGGGCGCATGTGCCCATCTCACAAGATACTGTCTCATGAGAAATAACCATAACGAGCAACTTTTTTCTCTTTTTGCTTAATAAAGAATGACTACTAGCAATAGTTTGTCACATAATAAGATTTATTGCGCAAATACTGTGAACGTAGCGTTACTTATAAAAAACGAATCACTTGGCCTAAGAAAAAAAAAACATCATATTATAACTGGCTGCTGCTCTTTAATTTTGTGTCAACTTTAGCCAATGTATGCATACCACCAATATTATATGTAATATAGTGGGTTTTAAATAGCTCAATTAGAAAAGTTTCTAGACTAAAATAAGAGATCTATAGTATCTATCTCATCTATACTAAAAATCTATTAATATCTTGATCTAATAATAAAAAACAATAATTATCGAACTGATGCCATAAAGTAGACGATAAAGAACCATTGTCAAATGTAATAAACTAATAATATAGTTAACGTTGTTATGACTTTACCTAATGTATGCATAGTACCGAAAACATATGTAATATAATTTAAGTTGTTCTAAATGTAAAGTTGCCGACACTTTTTTGGTATGTAGCGTAACCTCTAAAACTCAATCAAGATTGACAGCTTCTCTCTTATCAAAAAAAAAAAAAAAATTGACAGCTTCTCTTGCCAATCAAGTTTGTCATCCTCTTATGCCAATTAAATAGTTTGGCACTATCAAAAATGCTTCGAATAACATATATAAATGTGTGTGTTTAATTATGATATGGAGAGATAGAGATATCCAAAAATCTATAATGTAACGTAGATGATCACTTGAATAAAGAAGTTTTCTCTATGTTATATTATCTCTAGATATCTTTATTTTGTCTTGATATTTCTTTTACTAGTATATGGATATTTTATGCGTAATACATTATCAGTTTATATAAAATTTGTAAAGTTGTGATTTTCAACTATGTTTTGTTGGTTTTAATTCTGTGTCAAATTTGATTATATTTTGTCAATCTTTTCTCAGTATGTTTGTGGGATTTAATGTAAAAGTTGAGTGTGAGAGTTTGGTGAAGAATTGTGAAGACAGTGAAGTTCATGACTTGCTCGCGACTGACTCACGAGTGGACAACTTGCAAAAGGTCATGTGAGAAGCACATGCTAGAAACTGAATAGTCTTTTTCCAGGCTGTATTTTGCATGTCACTTCGTGACTTGGTCAACCCGCGAGTGACTTGTGAAACTCTCTGCCTGGATGATTTTAAATAGTGCTTTCCTCTTTTCTTTACCCATACTATATAAGCCCACATTACTCACAAAATTATAAGGAGACTTTCAGAGCAAAAACCCTAGTAATACACTTGAGAGTTAGAGATTGTAAACTCATAATAATCTAAATAATTTCTCTTAGTTTTCCTCTACTCTTGCTTCTCCAATTACAAATCCTTGAGAGGTTCTTAACTCAAATACTTACCTCACCCAATCTAAGTGTTGAGAGAAGTTTTTGTGTGCGTGGGAAGCATTAGAAGAAGCCATTGATTGACGGATGCAATTTGGTGCTAATTGCAAGATCCGGATAACTAGTGAAGAAATGATTTAAATCTTAATGAAGTTCGTTGGTAGCTGGAACTCGGAGGATTCAAGTACGGTGGGTAAATTAGGCTTGGAGAGTCTTTTTAATATCTTTATACTCCAACTTTATTCACTAGTGGATCATTTTGGCTTGGAGGCCTGTGGAGAGGTTTTTCGCCTAGTACTTTGGTTTTCTCTTCGATAACATGTTTCAATGTTATCTTGTTTTTTGCATCTCTCTTCCTAAACATAACCTAACATTTTTACAATAATTTTTCTTAGATTGTAAGTTATTATTAATGGGTAAAAAAGTAAAATCAATGGTGAGATTAGAACTAATAATATCATGTCACCTAAAATTTGTTGTGAAAATATTGTTGACGTAACATTACTTGAATAAAATTTTTAATATCTAAATAAAATATAAAATATCATGATTTTAATGAATGTTTAAATATAAATGTAATTGTGATAATATATATATATATATATATATTGAAAATGGAAGGATCTATTACTCATTTAAATGTAAGGAATCATAATAAAATGCCTCAATAGCTAGTGGGGGAGTATCCTTCAACTAGACTATGTCTTCAGTTACATCTTTCACATATTTGGCTAAAACATGTGCCACCGAATTTGCACCTCACTTAACATGACTAAAACAAACCCATCTAATCCCATTGGCCAGCCATTGGATATCCTATGTTATGTGCCCAAGCCGTGATTGATCAGCTCCAGATGATGAAATTGAAGACATTACAGCTGCATTATCCCCTTGGGCAATTGAAATACCCCCATGGTGTTTGTGGGGATCGATTGTGCAACTGCCTTAATCAATACCTTTTTCCCGGCTTTTGATAATAGCTTACCCTTCCACTCTTGGAGCTTCTTCCACACCCTATCTTTAAGGTAAGCGAATGAGTGATATTTTGCTCGACCTACCAATGTGGGTAGACCCAAATAGGTCTCAAACCGGTCCACCTCCTTCACTCCCAAAGCATTTATGATCTGGTTTCTTTGCTCAACATATGTATTCCTGCTGACTCTTCTATATGACTCTTATATATAGAGGTGAGTTTAAGCAACATGAGTTTTTGATAAATTTGATTAGATCTAACGTTGACTAAAAAAAAAATGCCACTTAATTAATACATCAGCCAAAAAAAAAAAAGTAAAATTTTTTTTTGCCTTTTTCTTTTCCCATAAAAAATTTTAAAATTTTTTTTTTAAATTAATACTCTTGGAACATCAGTTAACATTTTTTATAAATAAATAAATTCTAAAACATTAGCAATATACACACATTCTTTATTAAATTTTCTATTCTCAAAAATATTTCTCTCTTGCCAAAATTCTTGTAGCACAATTCATTGCAAATCAATAATATCCAGAACTTTTTTTTTTGACAGTAATAATATCCAGAACTAAAATTCCCATAACTTTTGAACTATCCAAATATATATATATATATATATATATATATATATATTACCTCTTCCTCTCTCATGTCTGCAAGTAAAATGAACACGTTCACTTTGATCTTTAGAAGATGGTAGATCTGGCTATGAAATTTGTAAGGAGGGAGTCAACTGATGTATAAGATTAATGAAGAAGGCAGTGTGAAGAAATTTGTTTGGATTGTTCAGTCTTCGATTCCATATAATAATTTTTTAATATTTTTTTAAATGTATTGTTCAGTCTTCTTTTTTTATTTTTTCGTTTTGATTAATAATTCAGAAGTCGTTATTTTTTTATTTTTCTTTTTGAAAGTGAAAATAGAACTCAGAAGCCCAAATTTGCTGGACTCGTGGAAGCAAAGGGGACCCAAGCAATAGAAAATAAAAGTATCTTTGTTCATTTTGGCATTTATTTTATTAACTAGCATTATACCTGTGCAATGCACGACTTAATCCAAATTCATATACAAATAATTTTTTTATTAATTTACTTAAAATAAATAATAAAAATAAATTAATATTTTACTTTTAAGTTATATAATGAATGCAAATTGTGTGAGACTAAAGTGGCTTATGATAATTATAACTCTTTTTATATTTTATACAAAAATTAAATTTTTTATTGATTGTATTTGCCAATTTATATTGTTCCTGCAATATTTTCTTATGTAAAATAATTTAAAATAATAAGATTATATGATTGACTAATTTGTTAACAATCGTTAACCTTTGTCGTTATTATTCATAGAGTGTTTTAA
The DNA here is from genome assembly GCF_001633185.2 of Quercus lobata. Classification (NCBI taxonomy): domain Eukaryota; kingdom Viridiplantae; phylum Streptophyta; class Magnoliopsida; order Fagales; family Fagaceae; genus Quercus; species Quercus lobata. Next base: position 96,280,844 of record NC_044907.1, read on the forward strand.
CAATTGTTAACATTATATGAATTTTTGTATAATCATATAATTTTCTTATTCTCAATCATAGTTAACTCCTTGAGATAATTAGATTGTATTTTCAAATTAAATTTTATTTTCACTTTTTAATTGTAGTATTTATTTTTGCTATACTCCAGTTGAGCCACATCAACAGTCATGTCATTATCTTTTTTCTTTCTAATTTTTCCTATAGTATTTTTTTTTTTTTTTTTTATATTTACTCATTTAAGATGAATTAAAAACTCCATTATTTAACAATCAAAATAACATCTCTCTCTTATTTTAAACTCTTCTCATTATTATTTTCTCAACTTATTGTTATACTTCCTCAAACATTTCTTCCTCCCTTTTACATTTTCGTCTCAACACTACTATTTACCTTAATTCATATATGTTATAATATATAATTTATTCTTTCAAATTTATTGAAGATCATTTGTTCTCCTTAAAAATTTAACTATTTCTAAAAATATTTTCCATATCTTTATCTCTACAAATATATTATTCTATTATTTTAGATGTTCTTTTTTTTTTTTTTTTTTGGTTGAGAAACTTGGGTGTGTTTAATTGATATTTGTTGATGCCCACTTTGGCAAAAAAGCTCAATAACAAGAAGAAGCCTAACAATATAAAAAAGGGCAAGGGACGAAGAGTTAGTAAGGGAAGAAAAGAAAAACCATTAAACCCGAATGACATGAATAATGGTCCACAGACTTATAAAATAGTAAAAAGGCCACAAATAATGCAAACGGGCCCAAAGGAAGCCCATGGGTATCATAAGAAATGGAAAGCAAGCAAAAATGGGCCAAATGAGCCCAAGGGAAGGAATTAGTAAATGATGTGGTAATTGGGCCGGGGGAAGCCTGAAAGATTTAGTAGAAACCCATGGGAATATAGTAATGGAATGGGCCAAGGATGTCCAAAGAAATGAAGTGGATCGAGGAAGCTCCAAATGGATGAAATGGGCCAAGAAAGCCCAAAATAGTATGAGAACAAGCCCAATAAAAGTACTGGGCAATGTGAACTGAGTAAAGGGAAAGTGAACGGCAAGCCCAAAGGAGGCCTAGTAAGCACAACTCAAATGACAACATGGCAGAAGCAATGAAGCGGCATGGCAGAAGTGTCAACCGACCCATAAAGAAGGCAGGGGTCGGATTGAAGAAGGAAAGAACCCATACTTGATCAAAGCCCATCCCATGGAAGGAATGACATGCAGAGAATAAAGACCCAGTGACTTCTCCACCCCATAAAGGGTTAAAAAATGAGCAGTAGGATGCGCAGATGGATCAGATCAATCCATAGGCCACGATAAATGCATGAATGACAAACAAGCCCTAGGCTTACATGGAAGTGAAGCACACACAAGGCTCAGGCACCACTCACTTGTACCAAACCACTACAAGGGAAAAGTCTATTCTAAGATTCCTTCTCGAAACTCTTTTGGAAAATGTCTTACTGGGATGACATACCATCCAAAAGGGGGAAAGATGAACTAGAATCACTAGGTGCATGCCATAGGAATTAGTAAAAGAGAATGCCCAATTCTTATCCTGAGGGGAACGCTATAGAAGGAAAGAAAGTAAAACAAAAACTCTTTTTTTCTGGAATCAAGACATGGTGTAGCCAATGCAGGGTAGTGGTGCTAGCTGAGCAGCTAGCAAACCAGTGGGTGGTTCGGGAAGGACACCCACACTAGGCCAAAAGTAGCCAAGGCGTAAAACATTAAAACTTATCACGACAGGCAGTATAAAAAGGCCTTAGCTGTGCACGACAAAAGGGGGAGGAAAAAACAAGAACAAAAAAGTAGAGAGAAAAGAAAACAAGCGAGAAAATAGCAAGGAGAAAAACAATAGGGAAAATAAAGAGAGAAAAAGAAAAAAGGAAAGGAAGAATACAAAAAAGTGTGATAAGACATGCACTAATAGACTGTTTCCTTCTATCCCCTCTTAATAGCCTACTCCCTAGCAAGTTAGAAGTCTTGAGATCAAGCCATTTAGGTCCACTTCTTCAAAGTAAGCAATTTCTGTGGCAGGATTTCCATGTGAGATTGCTCACATTGAAGGCTGGTTCCCTTCTTGGACTTAATCCACTAATGAACTAAATACAGCAGACTAATTCCCTTTTGCCTTCCTTCATATAACTAACCGTACTCTTGTCATATTCACACAATCGTATTTTCTTGTTAAGAAAATGGTTTAAATGTTATCTTTTCCTGTTAGTAGATGTACTCTTGTTGTATTATATGCCTCCTGCCAGAACATTTTTTATAACAGCGTCCTCTGCCATAAGCAAGTGATCAAGATCTTGGTGAAAGGATTCTAGCTTGTGCACAAGCCGACTTGAGGTGGGTTTCAATCAAGCCGGTCTTGACTCTCTTACCCTAGAATCATTGGGCCACAGTGTGGTAGGAAGCAGTCCAGCCTAAAAAGGAAAAAAACACAAAAAGGCCCACCACAATATTATTATTTTTATAAGTGGTCTATATTCTTCAAACTTTTTTTTTTGGTACAACAAAAATTTTTTAAGCTTCAAATTAATGATTCAAAATTCCCATTCTCTTAAAGAGTTTATTATCATAATTATCAAACCTCATCACAAATTTACGATTGGTATTACTAAAAAAATTGACATATACAATCTCCATGGGTATTACTCAAATAATTGATAGACGCATTCAAATACATAGCAACGTAGATTTTTTCTTTTTTTTTTAATATGAACTTAAATTCTTAGTTTCAAAATATTTTAAGAATTAGCTCAAACTAAAACTATAAGAGGGAGAGAGAGTACATAAGAAGGAGAGAGAGTACATGCAATGGGGAACTCAAAAAACACACCACTAAAATGTACCAAAGTAGAGATACAAAAAAATTCATCTATCTAAGAGAGAGAGAGAGAAATAGTCACATTGTTTTTTGGGGGGAGATAATGTGAGAAAAATAGTACATATATAAATATATATATATATATATATATATATATATATTTATATTTATTAATAGGGAAAATTAAGAGAAAATCCAATTAGATTTCAAATTAGGATTCAATTAAAGTCTAATTTTGCATCATGTGTCCCATCTAATTTAAGTTTTTAAATTTTTGTGCCAAGTGAGTTAATTTAATGTGAAAATTAGATTTCAGTTGAAGTTTAATTTTAGGTTAAGTGTCCCATCGAATCTAAATTTTTCAATTTTTGTGCCAAATAAGTTAATTTAGTGTAAAAAACTAGGAGTCCAATATAAAAAAACCATTAAAAATCTAATTTATGAACCATTTTTTTTTATGTATAACTAAAAACAATTCAAATTTATAAGTTATTTATGTAATATACCATAACTATATATGGTCCATTACTAACTAGGTAATTTTTTTTAAAACCAAAGTTTAAAGAAAATTCAATTAAAATCAAAATTAAAATTTTCTTTCTTTAGCTTTCCATACAAATTAAATTGTTTAGATTTTTACAATTTTTTTTTTTCTGAACTAATAAGCATATTTTTATACTATTTATATTTAAATTTTTTGTATGCGAAGATATTTAAATTTTTTGTAACAAATTGTAATTAAGCTAAATGATTCCGAGCACCTATTCCCATTCAATTTAGGAAATACTATTTGACCAACTTATTATTTTGTTTTGTGTTGTATTTAGTAAATTTTCACAGAAAATAATTATGAATTGATATTGTATATGTAGTATCTAATAGTTATTTTCAAAATTATATATGTAATAGCAATGTAATGAGAAACTTGGCATAACCAATATCATTAAAATTGCAAAGAGAAACTATTTTATTACCTCCAAATGTCATAATTGAACTATGATCAATAGCACTACTACAATTAATTATTCCCATGTATAAATACGGGTTACATACTAGTTTATATAAAAGAATATGAGTAAAATAATACTCAAAAGGAAAGGTATGGTTGTAAAAAAGAATTATCCAAAATATGCTACGTAATAAAATAACATTATATCATTGTAAACTATATAATATCATAGGATGACATCTATCAATCAAGGAAAAGAAAGGAAAAAAGATAACAAATTAAACTATTACTAAATCGCATCATCCTAAAGTAATGGTCAACACAAAAATTCATTAACCTAAAATAGAGATGAATAAAAAATTGAAAATTCACCAAGAGAGAGAGAGAGAGAGAGAGAGTATTCATTTTTTGTGTGGGCAAAATATGGAAAGAAAGAATAGAAAAATTATATAATAAATAAAATGAGAGAAGAAGAGTCAAAATAAAAGAAGATGAATGGATGCAAAAATTGTAATGTTTAGGTATAAAGTAGTAGAGAGATAAAAATGTAAAAATGAGGGGGAAATGTTAGAGGAAGAATAATTATAAGTTGAAAAATTAATAAAGAGGAATATGGTTAAAAATGAGAGAGAAAGTGTTGGAAATAGGTGGATGATGTGGCTGTTAATGTGACTAAACTGAAGCGTAGTAACAATAAATATTACGTTTCATATTCTATATATATATATATATATATATGTGTGTATGTATTGTCTATAGCCTCTGTTTATTTTGATGGAAGACTTTATGTGAAAATAACTTTTTTTTTTTGTGTTTTTCCATGTTTGGTAAAATCAGGGGGAAAAAAAAGAGTCAATACTATCTATCATTAATGGAAACCATATTAAAAGTATGATTTCTTTTTTGAGGTTATTTTTCGCTAAATTTTTTAGGAAAAAAAAATTAATATTGTGCCAAACTAAATATAGAAAATGAAGATATAGTATACACTTTTTTAAGGTTCTACTAAATATAGAAAAATAAAATAAAAAAAATTACTCATTTTTCAAAAATGGACAACATCAAAACAAAGTTTAGCATCTCATGGATCACATTTTTTCGTATATATAAGGGCATGTTTGGTAGACTATAATAGGTATTGTAATATAACAGCTATTCTTATAATTTAACTATTCAATAGTTTGGTTATGTTTTTATTACAAGGAATAACTATTCCTTATGAATACCTATTCTTTAAAATAAAGAATAATTATTCCTCTCTAAAAGGGTTGTAATAGTTATTCCTTCGTAGATGTAATAATTTCTAACATTAATATATTTCCGAATAAATAAACTTTCTATATCCACCTAACAATTATGGAAATAAAAAATCATCAAAAATAACTTATCTCTTTAAAATTTAAAATATATTATTTTTTAAGAAATATAATTGTATGAATGAGATATTTCCTAAAATAGATCATATGTTTTATTCTAATATTACAACTTACAACCAAACTAATGAATAAGTTTAGTTATTCCATTACAACACATTTTATTCTAGGTAATAAAGATTACTATTCCTGTTGTAATCCACATTCAGTGTGCCAAACATACCCAAATATTCCAATATCAAAAAATTTATCTAATATAGAATAATTTGGAATATTAGACATTTTTTATATATTAGACATTTTTAAAAAGTCCAAAAATTCCAATATTAATTTTAAAAAAGAGTAATAAAGTTAACGAAAATAAGTTTAAAAATTAGACATTTTTTAAATATTGGAATTTTAGACATTTTCAATGTAATTTGTAGTGAAAAAAAATGTAAAAAGAAGTATAGATTTTTTTTTTTTTTTTTTAAAGATAGAGAAAAAGGGTTTATTAGAAAAATAATGATTGGTTTTATAAAACAAAGAATATTTTAGAGGAAATGACGCTTTGCTTACTTGTGATTTGTAGGAGAAATTATTATTTACACCTAAAGGAGAGCAGATGTGGTCTTTTTTAACTAATAAGATGATGTTATCTATATAAATGTATGTGTGAGCTTTCTAATTAGTACAAGGGATAAAAAATAAAAATTACTAGATGATGTCACATTTACATAAATAACAGTATTTTATTGGTTGGGAGGTCAATGAGGACTGCGTCAGCAGTCTTCTTGGTAGACATAATAATTTCTCCACCGTAAGGCTAAAGCGACATTATTGGTTGTTTGTCTGACATTATTGGCTATTTTAGGGTCTAGTTAGGATCCCCTTATTTTGTTAAAAACTTTTTGCTAAAAGTACGGTAGATAAAGGTAAAAATTAAATAAAATAGTAAAGTAAAACTCATAATTAGTACCAAAAAGGTTGTTTATCTGATATTATCGGCTATTTTATGGTTTGGTTGGGATCTGTTTATTTTGTCAAAAACTTTTTGCTAAAAGTACGGTAGATAAAAATAAAAATTAGATGAAATAGTACAGTAAGACTCATGATTAGTAGCAAAAAGTACAATGAGGCCATGAATTATAGTAAAAGTAAGCTGAATAATAAAATAAGTTGACAAAAACTAAGTTATCCAAACACAACCTTAATGTGTTAAAATAAAAGATCTAAAAGTTGATATATGAAAGTTTTTTTTTTTTTTTTTTTTTTTTGAGAATCATATATGAAAAGATGATGTAAAAATTAGATTTTAATTTTTACAAAAATTAGCTATTATATCTTCCCTTTTTCTTGACTTTTTTTTTTTTTTTAATTTTTAGTTTTTATGTTTTAAGAGGGAGAAGATGTCAAATAATAACAAAAATACAAATTTACCCCAATTTTTTCTATACTACTATTTAAGAGGCTTTTCCTATTTGGATTGAATTTTTTTTCTTCTAAAATACCTCTACATCCCTATATTTAAGTAGAGACAAAGTTAAAGAACAATATCATAAAAATACAACCTTAATTTCTACTAAAACATAAATTTTTTTTTTTTTGGCTACTACCACTAAAAAAAGAAAAGAAAACTCCATTATATGTGAAATGCGCGTGAGAAGGCTAGATATAAATAAAAAAAATTAACCGCATAAAAAAAAAAAACGCCTGGCTGTGCGGAGAAAGAGGAAGAGAACAGTCCGGTAAAAATACAAACGAACGGCTTGAGAAAGATACAATCACACACAGTTTTTCTGCCGCCATCCGTTCCCTCGCCAGGCTCAGAACACCAAAACCGCAGGCACACACAGGAATTGAGAAATCTAAGTGCCATTAACTCCGTCGATTAGGCCATTTACCTGCCATCAAACTTTTGGACATCTCAAAGCCTAGCTTCCGAGGTTTGTGTCGAGAGTTTGGAGTTTGAAGACAGTGTTCCAGACAAGGCTGAAGAACAACATCAACGCACAACAAACGACATCATCGTCGATCACAAATTTACAAATGGGATTCCAGAAGATTAAGGTGGCCAACCCCATCGTCGAAATGGATGGTAATTATTAATTCACACCGTTCATCATCTATTACAATCATGTTTTAATTATTATTACATATATAATCATTCAATTTTTACAAAACCCAGAAACAAAAACATGTTGCAAATCATGTTCTAATTGTTCATGTGTGTTGGTTTGATATCAAAATGAACCATGAAAAGCACCACGACATGAATTATGATAGCAAGACTACTTTGACCCATTGAGTTTGTAATTTTCATCAGCTATTTTTTTTTTTTTATATTCAAAACGTTGCTTTACTGATGCAGGAGATGAAATGACTCGAGTCTTTTGGAAATCAATCAAAGACAAGGTCTTTTTACATTCGTAATTCATAATTCATCTCCCTTTTTTTTTTTTCTTGGGTATTGTGTAAATTTTGTATTGATTCTGCACAGCTTATATTTCCCTTTGTGGAGTTGGATATCAAGTACTTTGATCTTGGTCTCACTAATCGTGAGGCCACCAATGATAATGTTACAATTGAAAGTGCTCAAGCCACTCTCAGGTATATATACATGTCTTTATCTTTTTTCTCTCATAGTTCATACCTTCTATTTTCTTAACATCATCATCATCATCATTTTTATTTTTATTTTTATTTTTTTGAGATTGATAAATTATACACGCACCCAGTGAGTTTTGAAACCATGACCTCACCCCACCGTTGGTTTGCAGAGGAGGAACTTAAGTTTTATTTGACTTAGTGCTTAATTAACATTATCAATTATCATCATTTTCTGCAAAATATGCCTCATTGACATTTCAATTAGTGCTGGGTTTCCTTTTGAAGAATGCATTGCTATTTACCATTGTCTCAAAGGAAGAGATTGTGATTGCTTGTCTCTCTCTCTCTCTCTCTTTTTTTTTTTTTTTTGGGTTCGAATAGCTTGCTTGTATAGTTGTTAGAACTCAGAAGTGTTCTCAATTCCTGTGGAAGCTACTTACTTATATGTACAGTCTTTAACAAAATTTTGCTACCTTTTAGTGCCATTTATTTTTGTTGTTTAATTCATCCTGTCATTTGGCCTTTCTAGGTACAATGTAGCAATAAAGTGTGCAACTATAACTCCAGGTACTCATTCTAGCCTCAATTGGAATGACCCAAATTTAAAAGATGAAATTTTGGCCCAGTAACTGGCTTATGTGTAAAATCGGTTTTGGTTTTTGATAGATGAAGCTCGTGTCAAGGAGTTCAACTTGAAACAAATGTGGAAGAGTCCAAATGGGACAATTCGGAATATTTTAAATGGTCAATGAACTTCCCTGATGGTTTTTTTTTTTTTTTTTTTGGGTCCTTTTATTTGCTCCAAATTTTATTTTTATTAAATTAAGGGGGACATTTTGTTTTCCATTTACCACAGGTACTGTTTTCAGAGAGCCTATTATCTGCAAAAACATCCCCCGTCTTGTCCCAGGTTTGTAATTTTTTTTCTTTTTCAGTGCCAGTTTCCTTTTCATGATGGAGCCAAGCACCCAGGTTGACTTGGTATTCTCTTCAGGTTGGACAAAGCCAATATGCATTGGAAGGCATGCTTTTGGTGATCAGTATAGGGCAACTGATATTGTTATACAAGAATCTGGAAAACTTAAATTGGTATTTGGTAAAATTCTACTTTCAGTCATGAGCTTCTCAATACTCTTTTTAGTTTCACTTTTTATGGAGACTTGTTAAAGTCTGCACATTCAGCTTAGTTTTTCTGTCCTATATTTCCATCAATGCCTTCATACGTAATAATAATCATCTTATCAAGGGGAATTGGAATATCTGCAGTACCCAATGGACATAATGAGAAGAAAGAGTTTGAGGTTTTCAACTTTACGGGTGCTGGAGGTGTAGCCTTGTCCATGTACAACACTGATGAGGTTCAGATTTCCATTAATGCTTGTTCTTTTCCCTTGCTTCCTTTAATACTTGCACCTACTTTGAAATTGACTTGCCGGAAGAGTTTTTTGATGTTGTTTTTATTTTTCATTTTTTTGCCTTGATAACAGTCTATTCGTGCTTTTGCTGAGGCTTCAATGAATACTGCTTACCAGAAAAAGTGGCCACTTTATCTTAGCACTAAAAATACCATTCTTAAGAAATATGATGGAAGGTATGCTGTTACTTGTTGGACTTTCTTTTCTCTTCTCATTCTGCTCAATTTTTGTTGCAAACTAAATTATCAAAGCCCCTCTTGTACCTTCGTGTGTGAAAGAGAAAGAGACAGAGAGAGAAATGGGGTGTTACTGTATGATTTTCTGTGATTTTTTTGGGGTCATTTTTTTGTCACTGTGACTTGATTATCTGTCTTATGCTCTTACTGATTATGTATTGTCATTTTATTATTACGTGCTTTTCATGAAGATTCAAGGACATATTTCAGGAAGTTTATGAAACTCAATGGAAATCTAAGTTTGAAGCTGCAGGGATATGGTGAGATATCAAACTATCATGCTAATTAGTTTATACAGTTTGAGAAGCTTGTCATCAACTTACAGCTGAATTGGTAGGTATGAACACCGTCTCATAGATGATATGGTTGCTTATGCCATGAAAAGTGAAGGAGGTTATGTATGGGCTTGCAAAAACTATGATGGGGATGTGCAGAGTGATTTCTTAGCCCAAGGTTTGCATCAATATGGAAATAATCTGTGATTGACATATCATTCTTTGTAACTTTTGCTACTTTCGTTGAAAGTAAATGGAAAGGTGCTTGCTCTGTGAGTGTCCTAGCCAAGGTATTCAATTATTAATTTAGCTTATGATAAAAAAATTTATCATTGATACAGGATTTGGATCTCTTGGGATGATGACATCAGTGCTGGTATATCTTGCTGTTCTCCTTTTTGTCTTCCCCAATTATTTTTGCATCTCATTTTGGTCCATTTTTCACTTCTAAGCCTAATCATAAGAAGTTGGAGTGGGATTGCAGGTGTGCCCAGATGGAAAGACTATTGAAGCTGAAGCAGCCCATGGGACAGTGACCCGCCACTACCGGGTCCATCAGAAAGGTGGTGAAACCAGCACAAACAGCATAGCATCCATTTTTGCTTGGACTCGGGGTCTTGCACATAGGTATCATATGTATTTATTCTTTTATATGGATGAATTCTTGTACAATTTTTGCTCTTGAAAGTTAAAAATTTTGGGAATGGGATTCTTTTCTTATTAAATCATCAAATAAAAATTGAGTAAATCAATGTTATCAGGGCAAAGTTGGACAGCAATGCCAGACTTTTGGATTTTACTGAGAAATTGGAAGCAGCCTGTGTTGGAACGGTGGAATCAGGAAAGATGACTAAGGATCTTGCACTTCTTATTCATGGGCCCAAGTAATTTCTGTTAAAAGGATATTTCTGTAGAAAGTTCTGCTGTTGTGCTTAATTTTTATGTATAATCAAAACTTTCATGTTTGGTATAGGGTTACTAGGTCTCAGTATCTAAATACCGAAGAGTTCATTGATGCTGTAGCTGAGGAGCTGAGAGCAAGACTGTCTACAAGGGCAAAGTTGTAAAGAAATGCCACCAACTTGGTTTTATGCTTGGAAATAAGGTTGCAGTATGCTTCTACTCATAAGTGGCATCAATCCTCTGATCTCTCACTGAATGTTGGAGGAGAAGACAGAGAGACGTTAAAGACAATTTGGGAAATTCTAAAATAAAATGGTAGAATACTGAATGCTCTTTGTAATATTTTATGGTACTGTTTTTTCTAATTAGCCTGCTATATAGGCCACTGAAACTAATTTACAGAGGTAAATGATATAATCTGAAAGATGTTAATTGCTCCAACGGGTTTGAAGGTAAGATGGTAGCCGTGGAGAATTGTGGTTAAGCTAGGGCTTTTATGCAGGAGATTTGTAGGTAAACGATATATTTCTGTTTTGATGTTGAGTCATTTGTGCCGAGCCTCATAACTTAGGCTTGTTACCAAGTGGGGCATTAAAGTGGTTGGATCTACGTGTGAATTGTCAAGATAGAATCACACCCAGGGTCCATGGGTTTAGCGGGCCAAACCCTGCAATCTCAAATAATCGATTATTGAATATTAGATTGCTTTCCTCACAATCAGCATGTTGAGTCATTTGTAATGTATAGATTACTCTCTTTGTCATTGTCTTAAATATCTCTTCCATTCCTTCAACTACAATGAACTTGGAATGGAATCATTGCAATAGTTTCTCACTGCATCTGCTGCCCATAGGGATATGCTCCAGCTTGAATTGTTGCCAAAGGCACAAATAAATTTTTGCACTATAAAATTATGCAAAAAAAAAAAAAAAAAGTTTATGAATCGAATAGTAAATAACGTCCAATTAGTATGAAAATTAACATACGTGTTAAGAATAAAAAAAACATGCAATTCAATGGTTAGATTTTCAAAATCATGTAAAAGTGTGTCTGGGAATTTTATGAATCTATAAAAATGTAAAATAAAAAATAAAAACAAATAACCATAGATTCTGTTTTTTTGTGCAAGGTCCAGAGTAATGTATATTCAAATCTCAAAGACAAAATCATCGATATTAATTAAGGCCATGGAGGTGATATATGGACATTGTTTCTTCATTGCCTATGGAATATGGCAATAAACACAAACAGCAGCTTGAGAGGCAACAGATAGAGTTCCCGAAAATTTGGATCCTAAGGCATAAGCAAATGGTAGACGTTGCTCTTGCGAGAAAACGAGTAGTTCATCCTACAACAGCAGTAGTGCTGAATGAAAACCGAGCAAAATATATGATTATGCTTCAAGAGGAAACTAAATTCCACAGAATATCACAAATTATGGCCATCACATATTAAGCAAAAATTGCAGAAATTTTCAAATTTTTCATTGAACAGAATTTACATTGATCCTACAATCAAACCTGGTACTTTTCATCAGAATGTTTGAGGTTACAATGTGGAATAAAGAATAGAATATGAAACATCAAAACAACTTTGAATTCATGATAAAAATGGATTTATGGTGCTCTCCCAAGTCAACAATGTTACATTTCACCAAAAATAGGTCCAACAAAGTTACAAAAGGTTCAAGTATGCATTACAAAAATTTCTAGATGCATAGGAATTTATCCATGCCATCCACTTCCTTAGTCGTATTAACAATTTTATTTCTCATACTAACTAGAACAAATCAATTCCACTCCCAAAGTACCTACTCCAAGGGCTACAAGGCTGGCAAAAGAATCTCCGAAATGGGGTTGGTTATAAATATCAAATTGAAACTATTTTTTTTACAACAGCTGTCCTGATGAGGACAGAATGTTTAAGAATTGTTCGAAAAGGATCCATTATTGGCTGCAATTCGTCTGCCATTGCCAATAATCATCCAGGGGACGCATTCTCAATCTCCTGCATGTTCCATTGACCATATAGGAGGAATTTTGTAGATCGGTAAAGATAAGCATCCAAATCATATCCGAAAGACTTCATTTTACTTACAAGGTCCAGGACATACTTGTTCCTTTCTTGGGAACGAAGTACATAATTAAGCAGCTGGTTGCAAGTTCGTGGCGTCAACATGAGACCTTTCTCTAAAGTATAAAGGAACACTTTTATCGCCAACTCCAGCTTCTCTTCATGGCAGAGACAACGAATCAACTTCGCACAACTTGGGGGAGTGACAACAACCTCACACTCCTCAAGAACAGAAAATATCATCGTAGCATCTTTTACTCTTCTTGCCTGACACAACCCAATGAGCACAATGGTATATGGCCCTAAGTCAAAATCTTTCCTTTTAAAATCCATTTCAAGTAAGCCCCAAATAGCCTTTTCCACTTCTCCTTTCTCAAAATGTTCCTCAACAGCTTTTATGGCCTCCTCTTTGCTGCCAGGAAGGTTCCTCAGATACTTTAACCAAAGACTAAATGCTAATGAAACCTTCTTTTTCCTGCATGAATAGGTCATAAGTGATTTATAAACTGCAAAGCTAGGTGTACAGCCATTCCTTTCCATTTGATCAAAGACCCCAAATGCATCCTCTTCTCTATCAAGCCTTTGAAGCCTGTCTATAAGTGTTCCATATGTAACAGAATCTGGAGAGAGCCCTTTTAGCTGCAGGTCCTTGAAGAGCTTGAAAGCACCATTTATGTTCTCAGCCTTGCAAAATCCATTGATCAGAATGTTGTATGTTGTGATGTCAGGTACAACCCCACTGTCAGCAAGCTGCATGAGAAGTTTGTAGGCCTTAAGAATCAATCCTGAATCGCACAGTTGCTCCACCATTGTTTGGAGGCTGGCACTATCAAGAACCCGATTGGCACCTTGAGAAAGCCGAAGAAATAAGGAAGGATTTCTCCCTATCTCCATTTTGTAGAATAGAAGATGAGCTTCCTCAAGCTCCCCTGCCTTACAAAGGCCATCAATAAGAGCATTGAAGGTTACGACAGTAGGAACACAACCAAGCTTCTCCATCTCCTCGAATATCTGTTGTGCATCACCAACCAGCCCATTCCTACACAAACCACAAATGAGAATGGTGTAAGTGCAGGCATCAGGGAAGCAACCATTCTTTGAAATCTCAAGTCGGAGAGACTGAGCCTTATCCAAAAGACCCATATCACAAAACCCTTTAATTAAAGCATTGTAACAATAAGTATCCGGAACCAAATCCCTCCCAGCCATCTCATCCAACAACTTCAACGCCTCCTTAACCCTGCCTGCATCCGACAAGCCCCGAATTATAATAGTGTACAAAACAACATCCGGCTCAAGATCTTCCTCCATTATTTTTCTAAACCACGACATTGCTTCATCATATCTCTTGGCTCTAAACAAACCATCAATCAAACTACTATACCCTTTGAGGCCAAGATCATATCCGTCCTTCTCAAAGGTTTCTAAAAGCCCATAAGCCTCATCGATCTTACCTAACTTACAGAACCCATTAAGCAAAGCATTGTAAGTAATAACATCAGGACACTGCCCACGCTCTTTCATCGTATTCAACAGTTTAAGTGCCTCATCAGGCCTCCTCCCCTGACACAACCCGACAAGAATAATAGTATAAGTTATTTCATTTGGCCAAATATCCCTGTGAGTCATTTCATCAAACAACTGTAGTGCATCCTTAGTCTTGCCAGATTTACAAAACCCATCAATCAAAATGCTAAAAGTAGCAACATTGGGATTACAATTTAACTTCAACATCTGATTATAAACAGCCAGACCTAACAAAAACACCTGCTTTTGAACCATAACATGTAAAACAGAATTGTAAGTGAAAACATCCGGCTTACAGTCAAAATCTTTCATGGTAGAAAAGACTTCCACAGCCTTTTCAGCAAAACCCATCTGATCATAGCCTGAAATCAAGACCCTAAAAGCATCAGAAGGGATTGGAAAGCCAGAGTTTTTGAGGTCTTGAAGAGTGTTCCAGTACAAGTCAAAGGAATGAGGATGGTCCTTAACGAGCATGTGAAGGACAAGAGAGTCAGAGAAAGTGCTACGGAGGCGTTTGGTTTGGGAAGCCCAGATGAAGAAGTGGAAAGCCAGTTTGGGATTTGGGCTTTGTTGAATGACAGAGGCGACTATGTGGGAAGAGAGATGGGGAAGTAAGCGTTCTAAGGCGGGTTGGTTAGGAGTGGCTTTGTAGAGGATGGAGAGGACTAGATTGGAAATAGCAATAGTGGTGGCAGACTCGAACCATGGTGGTTTTTCAGTTCGGAGGAAGAGAGTAGGGAGTTTCGTGGCCATGGCCAAGGAGCTCTCCTCATCTCATTGTTTTATGGGTTTTTGGTTTTGGTTTTAGTTTTGCAACAATGGAGTGAAATACGAATACAAATGTTCCAAACTAAAACAGTGGCATAGTACTACCTAGGCTTGGGCCAACCCCAACTGGATCAAGTATAAATACGAATGGAGAGTTGGCAAGGTTTTTCACTTCAAACTTCCAAGAGAACCTTAGATGAAAATGAAATTTCAGACGGTTGCTCTCAATATATATATATATATATATATATATATATATATATATATATATATATTAATTGTGCCATTTTTTTTTATTAAAACTAAATATCTCAATTAAAAATATAAAAAAAAAAAATGTTATTTAAGCTCTTAAGTTTTTGGCATTTGGTACGAGGCAATATTTTAAGATTATAGGAAATGTTAAAAAACATCCATGCTTTGTTGCAAACAAGTAAGTTGCTCATGCGATACACGGATAATATTATAATGTTTTATGCAAGATGATTTTGGAGAATGCTATACATATATTATAGCATAATTGTTATAAAACTTTGTTAGTAATGAATTCATCTCAAAAAGCGACCAAAAAAAAAAAATTTATGTAGTAGGTTTGGTGACTTGATGGTGGTGGGAGGCTAGCATGAAGATGGTGGCTACCCCGTAGATTCCTTTCTTTCTATTTCTTACAAATGCTTTGTTAATATTAGGTCTTTGATTTTGGTAATACTAAAAAAATGTGTTATATTTAACAATCCACAACATTTCCGTGTCTCTCTATCTCTCTCTAAGTCCTTATCTGATTAGTTGTATTAGTTCTTAATTATTATTATTTTTTAAATAAAACGGTGAGTATGTTAAAAGACACAATGAAGAGAGAAAGGTGTGGTGAAATTTCAAGAAATTAATGAGATAATAGTAAAACTAAGTTAATGTGATATTTTGGGCAACAGTAAAAAAAAAAAAACATAATGAAAAAAGGTTTTAAAAATTGCTAAATGTAAAAGCGTCAAATGGCATAACCTCATGCACTCATGCATAAAAGCATGTTGGTCTCAAGCTTTGTATAAAAAGTATAACTAAATTATGTTGGTGCATAAAAGTATGTTGGTCTCAAGCTTTGCATAAAAAGTATAATTAAATTATGTTGGTCTCAACTTGAAACAATAAACTTGGTTTCTATAGGATTCCAATCTTTACTATTTATATCAATAGGAATTGAGTAAGCAAAGAAATTTTGAAGAGAATTCATAGAAATGAATATCTAAATAAACATAGATTTGCTATAATAAGTAAAATAAGTACATATTGTTAGCCACAATATTTTTTTTTTCTAATATTAAAAACTATATAAATCTGGAACTAACAAAAATTAAATGAAGGAACATTTTCAGTAAAAAGATCACATATGGCATACCCTTGTTGCTCATGGATTTGATTGAATGAACATATCATTGATTTTGCCAATGAAATTCTATTTTAAGCCAAACCATGTCAATACTACAATAAGACTTAAAAAAAAACAAAATTAGTATGCATCTAACTAAAAGTTTTTGTAGTCATCTCTAGTTGCTACCATATGGTATACCCAAATTATATTTGCATCATAGATTATATCCCAAATAGTTTGGGTTAAAATCCTATAAATTGTTTAGATTTTCAAAAAGGACAAATGCTATAAGAATTTATGACTACAATATCTCAATTGTTTGTTAATATCTGAACTTATGATCATCTATATACTTATGATGGACCCACTACTTTCATGCATTTGCTTATAAAAAAAATAAATAAATAAAAACACCTGCAATTTAAAGGCATCGCAAATAATTTGGTCCAACTTGCTATGAATTTCTTAATTAATTGTAGGAGCATATCAAAAGTCATTGCAACAAATTGGTTTTCATTCCTAATAACATAGCATCACTGAAAACTCAAAATTTAGTATGAATATAGTTAAATGCAATATGACTATTAGTGACTATGTCATATCGCATACCATTTGACATTTTTTGTAACACATCAAGAGAAGTACTTGATATCTTAGAAGACAATCTTTCCAAAGTGTAGCTCATTGGTAAGTTTGAATACTATCTTCAATTTGGGGAATCCTAATATACCGGTCAAAATGAGAGAGAGAGAGAGAGAGAGAGAGAGAGAGAGAGAGAGAGAGAGAGAGAGAGAGAGAGAGAGAGAGAGAGAGAGAGAGAGAGAGAGAGACTGTTGAGGTTAGATTGTACATTTCCTCTTTTCTTTTTATTTATTTATTTATTTATTTTTTTAAGAGTGATTGTATTTTTTCCTTAACTATACATCTCCATTAGATTACGCAAGAGGGCTAAATTAAGACTTGAAAAATGAGTAAGAATGTTGGTTTTGTCAGATGGGATCACTGAATCTTGACTGCAAACCATTGTTTTTAAAGAAGTTGAAGAGTGTGTGTAGTCTGAAGAGAAGATTGTACAAAGGAAGAAAGCTTCTAAGTGAGTCAGGATTTTGGCTTTTAAGTTTCATCTACACGTGGGGAAGGAGAAATCAAGTTTGTAAGTAGGTTAGAGTCTTGGCTTTCATCTACACATGGTAAATGATAATGCTTGGGTCATGATATGTAAGAGAATAAGTGGGCTTGGGCTTTTTATAAGGTTTGGTCTAATTTGATCTAATTTTTAATAGTAGCCCACCTTTTAGATAACAGTAAAAAAAGAAAATGGTCATTTATGTAACCATAAAAAAAATTAAAAAAAAAAAACTTAAAGAAAAGAGGTAAAAAAAGACTAAATGAAATATTAAAGTACCACATGGCAGGACCTCATGCACTTTTGCATGAAATATGGGGAATGGAAGGCATTATGGAAATAAATGTTGAAAGTAAGGTGGTATAACTTTAAAATAAAACACTTAAGATTTTAACAAAATATAGCTTTGATTATAGATTAAAACAAAAACACTTACAGGATAATAGCAATTACAATGCTTGAAAGGGATAGTAGTCATAGGGTTGGAAGTATGAAAGGAAAGATGGAAAAAGAGATATCTCTCTACGAAAGGGACATCCCCCTTTATAGGCAAAATAAAACACTATTTAAGCAGTGAATGGTATTCTCCTCATGTGCTTTCTGGATGGAATTTATTCTCCGTGGGGAGCAGGCAGAGTAGGAACCATCTCTTTAATAGGGACTCAAAGCAACTTTAACTTTAGCAGTGAATCTGAAGCTTTGGTGTAGTTTTAGCAGGAGCATTATTTTGGTAGTTTTGGCCACTTATGCCGACAATGCTAATTTTCCCCTAAATCTAGTGTGGAAGCTTCATCATGGCCAAATAACTCCGAATTGTAGGGGTAATACAGAATGTGGATAAGGATAGTAGGGAGTCCTTCTGTGATATACTTGGGTTCCACTCTACCCCATTGCTTGGAAAATACCTTGGTTTCCCAATTAGACACACGGGCTCTTCTTCTCAAGATTTCAATTACATTCTTGATAGGGTGAAGAACAAACTAGCTCAGTGCAGACATTTGTTGAGCCAATTCCAACAGGTGCAGGTCAGACATTGTTTTTGGCAAGCGAATTGTTGTGCTGACGTTATGGCTAGATTGGGCTCTGTTCAACTCTTAGATTATTTTGTTTTTCATAGTCTGCTTGTGGACATTTTGGAAGCCTTTGAGGCTGATTTGAATGGCATGTATTTTGACAGGAGCTATCTTGATCGTGCTATAGTCCCTTAGTTTTGTTTAATGAATCATCCTTTTTACCAAAAAAGAAAAGAAAAGTAACAAGTGATAGCTCTAGGAATATTTTTCAGTGTGGTCATTAAGAAACTTAAATTATAAAATTTAATAAAAATGGAACTTCATATATTGACCATTAAAAAAAATAAAAAAATACACATGCACACAAAGACATAAAGTCTTACAATTCTTTTTTTTTTTTTTTTGAATTTTCTTATTTTGAAATCTTTGCATGAAAGTCTTATTATCGGTGCTACAAATTACATCTTTTTCAAAATTTTAGTTCCACAAAAATTTTCTTAGGCTTTTTCTTTTTGTTTGTAAGGACCTATTATATTATTAAAGGGATCAAAGTTTAAAGAAAAGTTTGACTACAAACAAAGCTATAGCCTAAGGCTACAACTCTCACTAAACAAATTAACATAGTTACATATTTTAAAAATTTAAATGTTAAATTATATGTTTTTTTATGTTTTTAAAATACATGTCAAATTTCATATAGTTATTTACTATTTAATTTATAAACTTATTTTTTATATATAATTTTAGACAACAAAAATTCGAAATTTAAAAATTTGATTGATAATATAGCTTTTGATATTTGATCTTTTTAAAATTTTGCAAGTGTGGAAGATTTAAGAAGATAATATAATCTAATAGTGGATTTATCAAAATTCACATAAAAAAAAAATATATCAAGCGGAGTTGTAGTCTTAGTCTACAACTAAGTTTGTTGTTAAATTTTGTCCAAAGTATAATTATGTTGAGCCTAAAAAAATTTAGGGTGGTCCCAAATATTTTTTTAAGATAAAAAATCATAAAATTTTTAAAATTTACATATAATAATTATTTTTTTTCCAAGTCAGGTGGTCCTGTGACCAACCTGAACTCTGTGAAGCCGCCAGTGAAAGTAACCAAATTTTACACCGGCCTTGAACCATTGCAACCCACTACTCTTTCCTCCAGGGTTGAACTGGCTGAGAATTCGAACTATATTGTGATAATTTGACTTATGCACACCACTGATCATTTTATATTTCTTATTCCATTGCTAAACAATTTCTGGATTTTTGTATATAAGTAGAAATCACTAAATAGAAATTATTGACCAAGCCCATGAGGCTCGCCAAGCTTAGGTTGCTCAACAAAGAAACAGCGGGGAGTAAAAGAAACTCGAGAGGATAAAAAAGTTACAAACATATTTCTTGTGTCATGTACGTTAGACCTTTCACATTACAAATATCAATCGTCTAACTAATAACACACAAATATATATATATATATATATATATATATATATATATATATATATAAAATCCACATCCACAAACAGAAATTAAGATTATTCAAATTTCAAATATACATATATTATGATATAAGGGAGATATTGGTATTACACTATTATTACACTATTACACCACTACTACTACAATACAATACATAAAAAGCTTAATATAAATTATAGGTGAGGTTCTCATTCGCAGGTGTCCCAGTAACACCAAGGTCCTGCTTGTTTTCATCTTTACCAGCACCAAATACAGGGCCACCTTTTCCAGCAGCATCTTGGAACTTGTCCTGAAACTTATCTATTTGAATCATACCCTGATCCTATTCTGAACGTATCTCAATCTTGGTTTTGTTCTCTCCCCCAGATATTGACTCGTATGTTGTTGCAGTCTTTGACTCCGGTGGCTGTGCCCCTGACATCAGTTCTAATTTCTCTACTCGATCACTGTAATAATATATGCCAATATATCTTAATTTGCCTAAATTTGTCTATATATGCCACAAGTTCAATTTACTAGTATATATATATATATATATATATATATATATAACATCATCACCCTAGCTTATATATGAAATGTTTAGGCTGTACATAATATATTCATTCATCACGTATACTTTGGTAGCCGGTACTGCATACATTCGTGTCTACTGTCTAGTATAATAGTAGGCCACGTTAATCATTAAAGTTTGTCAGCGTGGCATTGCATTGCATGCCATGACCAACGTGGTGGTGTGTGCTGTATTTGCACTTTGCAAATTGCAACGTGTATATATGCATACTGACATGGAACCGCACCGCCACCCTTTGACATTGAGACTGTGACCCCACGCTCAATTAATTAAGACGACATCTAAATTAAACAGGTCATTAACATCTTCAATCGATTCCTAGGCTCCTAGCTAGCTTATACTACCTTTTCTAAACAAGTAATTAGAGTATATATATATATATATATATATATATGCACACAACAACACCAACAACATAATAATAATTTAATATAATTTGATCTCTCTTTTCAAGCATATTTTAATTAATATGACAAGAACAGAATAACAATTTAAAACCCTATAGAGATGCAAGTGTAACAACTGCTTTAAGGTGTGCTTGTGGTGACTAGGTAGACAATCGAGGGTCATTCTCATACACATATACTCCTAGTGTTGAATATCTTAAAGGTACCCAGCCAAAACAAATAGATGTAATAACTGCTTTAAGGTGCTTGTGGTGGCTAGGTATTCGAGGGTAATCCTCGTAAGGGTAATACATGTTGCAAATAAAATAAAATAAAACTTATTGACGTAAGGGTAATACTTCTTGCAAATACACCCAAAAATTATTGAAACCATGGTTTAAAGTCATGATTTTCAACATGAAAAATGTGACTTTAAGTCATGATTTCAATTGTTTTTTGAGTTATATAAAACTGTAAATATGTTGTTATATAATAAGGGTAAATTTCAATAACATACCATAAAATTTGGGATAATACCAACAAGATTCAAAAACATTTCAAAACCAACCAATTTAGTCCCTAAATAACGCTAGGGATGTGAGTCATTTTGACCGTCGGTCTTCTCTCCCTCTCGTCCCTCTTTGTTCTTTTTTTGTGTGTATACCAAAGTCCAAACCCATACCAAATCAGCAAGACCATGGCCTCACCACCATTTTTATAAAGCCCACCACCACAGACAAATCTTACACACAATTAAACTCGAAATCAAAAAAACCCAAACCCATTTTGAAATCATCCAAAACATTTATATGTGTTGTACATCTAAACCCATTTTGAAATTAACCCCAAAATCCCATTTTCTAAACTCTTATAGCCAAGCTTGAAATCAAAAACACCCAGTACCCCATTTTACAAACCCAAATCTAAATCATTTAAATCATTTCAGCCAACAAAAAAACCAATCCCTAAATCAACCAAACCAAAAACCAATCACAAAACCAAACACAAAAGGGGGTTCGGCCATAAACAAAATGAAAAAATAAAAGAGAAAAACAAAGAGAATAAAGTGAAATAAAGAGAAGGAGGCAGCCAGCGGTTGTGGTGGTGCTGTTGAGCTAATCTACCATTAGTGCTAGTGGGGAGGCGTGGGCTTCATGAAGCTCGGCCATGGCTAAGCTTGAGGGAGAGAGAACCACCAGTAGCCATGAGGTTTTTGGAGATCAAAGTATAAATTAATTATAACTTTATTTTGCAATAATAGATTAATCAAATTTATAAGTCAAAGTAAAGAAGACGTAAGTAAATTTTGTGTCAAATTAATTGTAAAGATCTAAATGCGATTTTTCTTGAAGTTTAAAATCGACAAATTTCTATTTTGGAAGTTAGGCTTACTATTTTTCACACTCGAGTTTAGATAAAGTAGTATTTTTTTTTTTTTAAACACAAATTTTAAAACCACAAATAAGCATTTGGCAAAACAGTGAAAAAAAAGTGTGTTTTTTATTTTTAAAGTTACAATAAGTGTTTGGATAACATTAATATAAAATACTAGTGGTTTTGGTTGTAAATTACCAAAAAGGACTTATCTATATTGTTAAGGATTTTTTTTATGTAATCAAAATCTATTTTAAGGAAAATACGTAATGAATGTTAACAATTGCATTAATAATAACTAGCCTCTGAGCATGCGCTCACGCCCGTGCTCTGAGACTCTTCTATTTTTTAGGTAAAGTTTAATAATTTGCATTTATTATAATTTAGGATTTCTACTTTTTCCAAATACAAAAAAAAAAAAAAAAACAAACGTGAGGTGAGTTTTGTAGATGAGAGGAGTTTTAAAACTAACAAAAGAGTAATACTATTTTGTAGGAAGTTAAAGAGTAGAAGTAGGAATTTAAATTAACGTAAAAGTAGGAGCTTATTAGAAGAAGGAAGGCATTTCAACGTATAAATAAGAATTTATTATTTTTGTCAATTTACTATTTTGACCTCATTTTTAAGTTTTAGGTAGGGGTATTTTTGACAATAAAAAAAAATAACTAACTTTATTTTGTCAATTTACTATTTTATCCTCATTTTTAAGTTGTTGATTAATTAATTTAGGAATATTTTTGACAGAAAAAAAGGAATAACTAACTTTCTGAATCCTCTTAATATATACAGATGATAATAATAATAATAATAATAACAATAACAACTATTTTGTTATCTTCTAAGATATAAAATAATATTAATTTTATTTAATAGTGTACAACAAGTTCCCTTTCACTTTTTCTTTTTCTTTTTTTAATAAAAAGGTAGACATTTTACCATATGATGAAGTCAGAGGTGTAAATATATAAATGGGTATTTTGTAGACAAAGTAGTATGTTGTCTATGTTCAATTCTAGTCTAGACCCTTTCTCAAAAAAAAAAATTCTAGTCTAGACCATAGCAATACAGTTAAACAACCTTAAAGCTAACAAGGCCCTACACGTCTACCACGGGATTCTTTCTCCAAGTGTTGTTCTCGCCTTTTGCTCTGGGATTGTAACAGAGAGGGAAGCGAGCAGAGTAGTAGAGATGGGTACTGTCTATTCAATTGTGACTGATTCACATTCACATTCACTGGTGAAGTCATCGAGCATTCAACACTTGGCTGCGTTACTCCATGTAAATCTTGATGCCGGGGAAAGGTAGCTTCTGTTTCTTTAACTATGTCTATGTCTATGTGTGTGTTTGCTAATACAAATGCAACGCAATGCAAGTTGTGTTCTTTTTTCAATTTCAGATTTTTGTTTATTGCCCAATATGCAATGCAATGCAGCAAACACCATGGGTTTCATTCAGTTGACTAATTGAGTTTTACCTTTTCCTTAAAGCACTATGCTTTTTGTTGTAGATACCAGCTAATTCAAAGTGTAATTATTACGTACCTACTATTCAATATTCATGCTATGCTGTTGTGTTTTTCTTCTTCTTCATTACTTCAACTATCCTTTCCTTTCCTTTCCTTTCTTTCTTTTAGCAGAGTTTGTTAAGTTGGTGTAACTACAAATCATTTCACATTCTCATATTCATTTCCTCTTCTTCTTCTCAGTGACTGACTCTCATTGTTCAACCATGTATATACTGCAGGATTGGATTAAAAGGCGCAAAGTGGAAGAGGAGGAGTTAGAAAACATAGAGGAACAACTTCAACAATCAACTTCACATTCATCCTATTAACCACAAACATAAAGAGGTGTAATATTTCTCCCTTTTTTCTGCTCATCTCTCCGTCTAATCTAAATATTTACATGCCTGCTCTGCTACTTTGTATTTAAACATTAGATGGATACTCCAGATGCTAACCCAAACTATGTCTATGTGTGCGCTACTTTCTGTATTCTTTTGAAACTCGTTTTGGAAGAAAAAAAATTCAAATTATTGGATGTGCGTTGAATTGAATTATATTTAACATGTTATTTGTTTGGCAGATGCATCCATAATGAAGGATGTATGTACACATCCATATGGTTCTTTTAAAGAAATGTGTACACTTTGTGGCCAAAGGTTGCAGGCCGAATCTGATGTGGCATTGGGCTACATTCATGAGGTAAAGACTATTTGGCAGAGTTGTGAATTTTGGTTATCCTTCACTGCATATTGGAATTTGGAAGACAATATCTATGATGCTTGTGAAATTTTCAATTTGTCAAGGTATCATCCACTTTCAATGAGCTGTCACTTCTTATTCACGTAGTAATGGTCCCCTAATATGAAATTATTTTTTAAATTACAACTGGAGAGATGCAAAACATCTTTGAACTTATAAACCCATACCTATTCAATAATATAGTAACACAATTATAGTGATGATCTCTTTTTGTTTCAAATTGTAATTTGTCTAAGCTTGAACATTATTGCAGGGACTAAGGCTTCACAATGCTGAAATTGTCAATTTGAAAGAAGCAGACGAGAAGAATTTATTATGCCTTGAGAAGCTTTACTTGGTTCCTGCTAAATTCTACTCAGCTTACAGATATGGCATCGGAAGAAGAATATTTAAAGAAAAAAAACATATTCTTTGCAAGGTATTTCTGTTACCTTTATATTTTATTATATATTGGTAGTGTGCTTAGCATTTTTTTATATCATTGTTTTCAAATATCATGGTGACATTGCTTCTTTGTTAGTATAATCTTCTCTAATAAGCTTGGCTAGATACTATTGTAACATCATCATGTTGTAGAAATTTTAGAAGTCAACATGAACAATTACCGTTTGGTTTCATCAGTTGATGAAAGCTTTATTTGAGTGCTTTCAATTTGTCAATGGAATGTTCAGATTTCTAACCAAAGGTAGGTAAAACTCCCAAAGAAATGAAAATGATATAGTTTATTGCTTATGCAGTCGTATGTTGTAAAATCACCATAATCATGAATCACCTGGAAGTTTTGAGAGATTTGCTGGTGGAACCTTTTGTTCCTGCAGAGTGTTGTGGCCCTTGTGGGAAGTACTGCCTTCACTTGTTTGCACTTTTTTTGTCCCCCAACCCACCCACCCACACACACACACACACACAAATCCCTTCTTTTAAAGAAAGATTGGCAGGGTTTATATTTTATGCTTAAGGCAAGCTTAAATACTGTCTTTATTTGTAATATCACCATGAGAGTTTTTGGTCCGTAAGGCATGCAGCGAACTACAGATAGGAAAGGTTTGGTAATTATAGGGAAAAATTCCTATCATGTTATTCATTTTGCATGAATATGTGTTAACAAAATATAGAGCATTAAGCACCCATCACTTAAAAAGCAAATTTATTTAAGAATAATGACTTCCTCACTGTTTGTGTCCTTATCCCCTATAGGCCTTGGAAACTAAATAGAGGCTCTCTTATTAATTTATTTGATTATCAAATTGGCTTTTGGTTTCACTATATCTGCTCTTCTGCAGAAGATGTGTATTTATTCTTTTTTAAAATATTTATTATCTAATTCTTTTGGTTTTGATTGCACTGTCTTTTCTTTGACATTATGGGCATTTGAGTGACTTGATGTGCTTATGCCCTTATGCTATTCAAAAATTATGAAATGGACAGATGTCACAAAAGCCAGCCTCTCATGGTGAACATTATGCAAATTTATATGAAGAAGAAGCTACCTATCAAAAATATGTATATGACGAAGCTAAGACCCTTTGTTCGCACATTTTTAAAAGAAGCAAGTGAAATGTTTGAGATGTACATTTATACAATGGGTGATCAGCACTATGCATCGGAGATGGCTAAGCTGCTTGATCCTCAAGGAGAGTACTTCAGTGCTAAGGTGATTTCATGTAAGCATGGCACCCAAGAACATCGAAAGGGTCTTTGATATCCTGCTTGGGCAAGAAAGTGCTGTTCTGATTCTTGATGATACAGAAGATGTAGGTACATCCTTGATCAGCTGAATATCTCTGCTTACCCAATTTTTGTTACACATGATAATGATTTTGATCTTACTGTTTTACCCACTATAAGAAGAGGAAGTTCTTTCATAATAATGAGCCCTCTTATTTGTAGGGAAGAGAATCAGATTACGGAAATGGGCAATTTTATCATTATTTGAAGTATGTAGTAGTTTCATTCTCAGCGGTTCTTTTCTAGTTTTCACATTTTTTGTCCTTATACACATAAAAGCCCAAATTTGGAAGACTTGCACCTTACATCATGGTGGCAAAGACTCTTTTTCCTATTAAAGCATTGTTTACTTTACTATGAAATTTTCACCTCATTACTTATACTACCGAGCTAGACTAATTATTGTTGTTTATAGTCAATGATACATCACTATAGAAATCAGCTGTTAGAGGATTTCAGGGGATTGAATAGCAGTCCTTTTACATCAATGAAGTAGTATGTTTTAGTTTTAGAGGTCCTTAGAGCAATGGCTTGAGAGTATGCTGAAGCTTGGAAAGCCAACCTCAATATGCAGAATTTTGGCACACTGGAGCACTCAAATTGGATCAGAAAGATTTTGTGGTCACAATTGTTTAGTGCATTTCTCTTTTTATTATGGTGGAAGGAAGCTACCATTTTTGTTATGATGTGAGTTACTGTATAGGTGCAGTCCCTTTATATTCAAATTCATTCTACTTATGGGTAACTGGGTGTAAAAGGTAATGGATACTGTTAGTCATGAACTCGTGAGAAATTAAGAGTAGAGCAAGGTGCAGGAGCATAGCTTTAGTTGATATGGGTCATTGAATCTATGCGTCCAGGTTTTGGCCTGCATTGAAACCTTGGTACCCAAAATGGATTAGATATTGAATTAGATGCATGAGTGTTGAGTCCTATATCAGGCATTTACTAGGTTGATTTGGATTGTGTAAGCAATTATGAGAAGCCCAATTGTAACTTGACTAGTCGTTTTTGGGGTATAGCACAGATGTAGCTAATTCTTCCTTAGGTTATGACAAATGGTAATAGATTCAACCCAGTAACATCACTGTAGCCCAATGTGGGCCTTGATGAGGATGCTAGGTATTTTTTTTGATGGAAGAGGATGCTGGTTATTTAAGTGGGGACATTGTGGTACCCTAAATGGATCAGATATTGGATTAGATTGTGTGAGTGTTGAGTCTCAAATCAGTTGTGTGCTGGGTCAATCTGATCTATATAAGTGATCACAATAACTTGACTAGTCATTTTGACGTATAACATAGATGTGGCTAGGAGCTTACTTGGGTCGTGAAAAAAACACTACTAGCCCTATGCAGTTATGGTTTTCCAATCATGCTATCGTTTACTTTTGGTGTCTTTGGAAACATGTTTGTAGTTGTAATGTCAAACATATAGACAATGAAGTCCAAATAGAATGAGCTAGAACTCAAGTATGAATTTGAAAGAGCGAAGGTGCCATTGTAGTTTGCATCTTTGTTTGTTCATGCTGTCTTCCATAAAATGGCAGAGTTGACAGAGTTAAGGAATGTGGTGTTCTTCCCTGCTGATGTGAGTAATGCTCATTTGAAAATTTGAAAATCTGTCTGAAGCCATTGAAGGGAAATTTGAAAGTATTTCCTAGTACCAGCTTGCATGTGGTTCATTCTTTTATGTGTAATTTTTTTTTTGGTGGATAATATTTGTACTTATTCACTTATTCTTATGATATAGGTGCATAGAGAAATGATATATATTATTTGTTCAAATTCATTTCCATGGCCTTTAAACTTGCAATTTATCTTATAGGTTTATGTATCTGCAATCATCCTGTTACCATAAGCTTGACGCAAATGTTTTGTGCTATTGTAGGTATGGCCAAAGAACAAGAAGAATTTGATAGCAATGGAAAAATACCTTTCCTTTGGTTCAAGTTGCCATGGCTGTAAATCTCTTGCTGAGTTGAAGAGGGACGAAAATGAGACTGCTGGAGCACTTGCAACTGTGCTTAAGTTCTTAAGCAAATCCATGATACGTTCTTTGATGTATGTCCCTCTTTGATTCTCTTATTGATATTAGCTGTTAAATTTGTTGTGTGATAAATTCTTATGTATGGGAACCTTCTTGCAGGAACTTAAGGACAATCTTGTTGACAGAGATGTGAGGCAGGTAATTTTTTTTCTTGACAGCTGAAACATGACCAATTTGTTATTCTAAGCTGCTTGCACTGGTGTGATCTTTTGTTGTCCATTCCTGGCCCCTGGTAGCAAGCACCTCTACGTAAGTGTAAATTTAACATTCCTGTGACAAGGATGATATTAATTTTGTCCCAATGGGACTAGAAAAACTGCACAATTAATGGTGTTTGTGTTAAGGTATTAAATCTGGCTCATTTAGTGTTATAGATGTCTGTAAACTTCTTAATTACCACTACCATCTCTCTCTCCTGTTCTGCCTTGGTTCCACTTAGTCTGGCATGTGTTCTAGCATATTGAGTGTAACTTAGTCTAAATAATGCATCCTGCTTTTGTTTTGGATTATTAGTGGAGATCCATTCTCAGTAAAACATTACTTAAGGCAGGCTGATGGTTATTATAAATATTGATTGGACACCATGCGTTCCTCGTTGTGATCGTGAATTTGTTTTAAAATATTTTGTGGTGACTTCAGTATTATTTATCTGTTGATTCCCTCATTCCTTGTGATAAACTTTTGCCTGTTTTCCTAAAAACTTTAAAAAGGAGAATTATGGACTAGTTGGTTTTTCTTTATGAAGATTCGTATAAATAAAGATATTCTTTCTGCAGATGCTGTAAACAGTTAAGAAGTTCTGAAGGGGTGTAAAACTGTGTTTAGCCATGTGTTTCCCACCAGAGACCAGGCTGAAAATCAACCTCTGTGGAAGATGGCAGAATAGCTGGCAGCTGCTTGTGTGACAAAGCTTGATTCATCTGTGACACAACTGGTCTCAAAAGAAGTTGGAACTTGGAACAGAGAAGTCTCAATGGGCAGTGAAACAGAACAAATTTTTGGTCCTTCCACGGTGGATAGAAGAGTCAAATTATAGGTGGCAAAAGCAATCTGAAGAGAACTATTCTGTCAACCCAATGAAGAGCCAATAACTCATTCTTTTGTAGCAATGCTCACCATTTTGTTGTAAAATAAGTTATAGAAAAGGCGGATGCAGCAGGTTTGATGGTTAAAAATCACCTGATAGGTTCAAAAAATGAAAATAGTGGTAATTAATTATCTGGGAAAGTAAATGCTGGATCCTAATCTATTTTTGTTGTATATAAATTAAATATCTGGATTCTCTTTTAGTGAGATTCGAAGTAACTGGGAAACACTCGGCTAATGGTGTGAGACACCAGGACTAGCCTACTAGCAGTAAACTATCAAGAGCCTTGGGTGACCACTAATTTTTATCTTGCCATAAAATTTCATGCCAGTATCAAGTGGAGTTCTCTCCTATTTCATGGTCATTTCCTAGTTATGTTGTTAAGAGCTCTAAAGTTTGAAGTTTGTTTATGTAGACTCATATTATCCATTCTAGCAGAGTGGTGCCATTGTAAATGCAAACAACACCTAAACCCATTTGGATGTTTGTTGCATACCATATTTTGTGTTCGTAGAAAATTTTAATAACCTTAAATTTAGAAGATGATTCAAAAGAGTAATATGGTGATAATGCAGAAGAACCGGAGCGAGTAGATATAGCTTTATGCGGTCAAGCCAGTTAGCCTTGGCTGACTAATAAAGATCCAAAAACAGTATCTAGAACAGCACAGCTCAACAGTTTTGAGGGATCTTTTATCAACCCCTTCAGTTTGTCAGAACCTAATAAGTAAAATTAATTTTTTATTTTTTGTAAAAGAACAGTTGTGTAACATGCGACTGTTTTTGGTCAGGAGTTTTGCGAGTGCTTCCATTTCTTAAATTATCATATTCAACCCACTACAATACTTGTAATATTTTATATCAGCTTGTTAACATAACACTATAGGGTAGCAAGTGATTTCAAGTCTAGAAATTATTAACCGGTGTGCATTAAGCTCACTCTTGCCCAACAGTAGAATTGACAGGGAAAGTGCATGGAAACTGGATGACCGCATGCTTTGATATGCCTGGAAAGTTCTGAAAATGAACAAGCAATTCTTAGATGACCAACTCACTAAAACTGCTGGCGTAAGTCAAGTAGCAGGAGATGACTTGGGTTAAGTCTGAACCCCAATTGTGTTCTGATGCAAACAATTGAAAGGTAAGGTAAGGTAATGATGTTGCAATGAGCTAATGATTTTGAACACTAGATGCCTAAGAAAAAGAATATAGGGAAAAATAATGAAGTATACAACATAATACTGTATCATATTATTGTATATAAAGCCAAGCTAACAAAGAAACCAAGCAAGGCACCAGCTATGGCTTCAACCTCAGTATGGCCAATTGATTCTTTTAGAGAGATTAAATTCTCAATAGTTCTTTCTATTCATTCTTCAACATTGGCTGCTGAGCCAGAAGACAACACCGGCTGATTATTTTGCCTCATTTTGTCATCTGATCTAAGAAATAGAGGAGAATTTGTTGATTTTGATGTAAAAGAACTTGCTTCCTCAGACACGAGGGGCCCAAGTCTCTCCAAACTTACTGGCAATGATGTTCCTGGTTGAGAATCAATCATATTTTCTCTATCCTTAGTGTGAACTGAATTAACATGTATTTTGGCCAGCACTTTATTCAAGACTTTTGCATGATTTCCTACTTCTCTTCTCACACCCTGCAGAAGTAAAATCAACACTCGGATTGATGTTTCAGTTTGACTATAATTTAGGAAACATATGCAACTTCTGAAAATGTCATGTAAAAATCTCTCATTGTACAAAACTGAAGTACATCCTGAGAACATATTGAAAAATATCTAAACATTTAGATGTGAAGAAACTAGAGATATGATAGCATGACTTATGAGTTGTTTGTATGGGACAAAATTAGGTCTGGTTTGACCTATAACCATAAACGACTTCATAAAAACCTCATTTTTCGCTGAACCTTAAGCACGACACCAGGTTTATGGAGAATCCGGCGTTCTCTTTCTTATTCTCTTCACTATCGTTTCCTTTATTTAGAAAACATGCTTACATACCTCAGAAAATACATTCTTACATATGACTTCTTTAGTGGCTAGGAACTATAGCAAAAGCAAACAATTTAAAAAAATTTATAGCTGACAAGAATGAAGTAATAGTCTCAATGACGCAGCTCATTTTCCTGATGGAGTAGCTTTGTTTTGGTGAAGATTGTGACTGATAATGGAGCAGCAACTGAGGAATCATAAATTAGTTATTGCAGGAGTGTGGTTGTAGTTGGTGGAAAGTAAGGAGATAAACCAAGTTCAACCCTTCGTTGCAATCAGTGCATATATATGATGGGTATAAATGTATAATATTCCTTGAAAATTAGTGGGATGTCAACCTTCCAAGTTGTAGTTTTAGATAAAAGTTATAAGCTACATGCAAATTAATTCTAAGTGGAAGATCAAGCTACACTGAATCCCTTTATATTTAATTATTCGCTCATATAATTTTTATGACTACAAGAACTACCAACTTATTTTTGAACTTCATCCTATGGGCTAAGTGGGATGTGTTCAATTTGCAAAACTTGGGAAAGGAGTGATATTACATCGATCTAGACACTATATCCATGATCCATTAGGTCTTTCTTCATTCAAATATATTCTTTCTGCCAAAGTTGCGATATTGAAATTTCACGGAAAGGTTTCACCAATGTTGCTTTGTGAGAAAGAAATTTCTGAGACACACTTTCCATGGTTGGTCGGGACTTTGGGTTGGAATGTAAGCATGCAAATGCTATTGTTGCAACAAGGGCAATATCTTGCACATCCCGTTTATCTGTTGGAGGCGAGAGGCGTGGATCCAAGACATCCTTTAGCATTACATCTTGATTGGATGAAGATAGTGATAATGACGAGAGGAACTCTCCTGGATGCATTCCCATTATTGTTTCTAGTGCCACTACCCCAAAGCTATAGGCATCACATTTTTCTGTCACGACCATAGTATAGGCAAATTCTGCCAAAATAAAAAATAAACAATAACGCCCTTAGTACATATTTGTTTTATATTTTCTTATTAGCATGTTATTCAAGTCTAAACAATAAAAGTGCCAGGAAGAAGTATGAAATATTAAAGTGATGAAGTGGTAGAAGAAGGCTTGAAGTGTTCACCTGGAGCAACATACCCATATGTGCCTGCAAGTATAGTTTCATGGGACGAGTTGGGATTCAGAGGTCTTGCTGTACCAAAGTCAGAGACAAATGCCTCAAATTCCATATTCAATAGAATGTTGCTGCTTGATATATCCCGGTGAACAATTGGTGGG
Source organism: Quercus lobata (assembly GCF_001633185.2). Taxonomy (NCBI): domain Eukaryota; kingdom Viridiplantae; phylum Streptophyta; class Magnoliopsida; order Fagales; family Fagaceae; genus Quercus; species Quercus lobata. The sequence continues at coordinate 96,313,523 of NC_044907.1, forward strand.
TTGAAATTGTGATGCAAGTAAGATAAAGCATGTGCCACACTCTTAATAATGTTCACTCTCTTTGTCCAGTTCAACTCAACAGCTTCATCATCATTGCATAGGACACAATATAAGCTTCCCCTTTCCATGTATTCATAAACCAAAAACATACATTGCTTGTGTAAACAAAATCCATGAAGCTTCAAAATGTGTCGATGTCTTATTTCAGATAATACTTTTACCTCAGTTTCAAAACTCTTGATGAGAGCTGCCTCCTTTGCTTCTAGTTGATGAAGTTTCTTCAAGGCAAAAATATATCCGTTGGGCAACTGTGCTTTGTAAACACTGCCATAACCTCCGGTTCCAATACAATCTTTGATGTTGAAGTCCTCGGTTGCTTTAATGATATCTTCATATGCAATTCTTCCATCATAATTCCATATTGAGAGTAAATCTCCATTTCTGTTTACAGTTCTCTCGGATTCAACATCATCATTCTTGGATAGAAATATATATAGATATCCAAAAATAGAAAGGTAGAATAATAGATATAGACTGACAGTGGAGAAGTGAAACCTATCCCTCTCTGGTTCTTCTTCCGAATCTGTGGTTGTAGATGTCAAGCAAGAAGGCATACCCTTGAATTCACCGCATAAACCCTTGTTGCCAATGATTGCTTGTGGTGGGTATCTATCTTTAAACTCACGTGGAATCTTACCCTCCAAATTATTATATGACAAGTCAATGGATGATATCTGGGTCATGGAGTTAAGGAAATCAGGTATGGTACCAGATAGATTATTATGGGAGAGATTCAAGAATTCTAGGCTTGTCAATTCTCCCAGATGGTGAGCTATCCTTCCACTAATGACATTATGACTAATGTCAATATAAAATAGTGAAAGGCTGCCAAACTGGCCTGGAATGCTTCCATTCAGACTATTGTTGTTCAATGACAAATGCTTTAGATTGTTGCAATTCCCAATATGAGTTGGGATATTTCCAACAAGCCTGTTATGGGAGAGGTCTAAATGTAGAAGATTGGAAAGCAAGTCTATTCCAGGAGGTATGCGGCCAGAAAGTTGGTTAGAGGACAGATTTAAGTACTCCAATTGGGTTAATTTGGTAAGTTCAATTGGTATGACACCAGACATCTCGTTATTAGACAAGTCCAGCCAACTTAAATGTTCTACATTCCTGATTTCTTGGTCTATGAAACCTTCTATGAAATTTGAATGAAAGGACAAATAATTCAATCTGGTTAAATGATTAAGGGATGAGGGAATTGAACCATTAAGGTAATTAGAACTAAGATCCAGGTGAACTAGCTTTTTCAAATTTCCTACATCTGAAGGGATGGAACTGTTGATTTGGTTCAAACTGAGGCATAGAGATGTCAAGTTGGTCAAATGAACAAGGGATGAAGGGATTGGACCTATGAGCATGTTACCACTTAAGTTTATGGCAACCAGATTCTTCAGATTTCCCAGTTGCATTGGGATGGGACCCTTAAAGTGGTTATTTGAAAGATCCAGCTCTACTAGTTAGGTGAGATTTGCTAGCCAAGTAGGTAGCTCACCTGTCATATTATTTGAGGATAGGTTGAAGTACATGAGCTTTGAAAGAACACCAAAATGAGCAGTGATGCTTCCTTGGAGTCCGTTCCCACTAAGATCAACCTGAACAAGGTTTGGGAAGGAAGAGAAGTTGAGTTTCCCAGATTCGTCACCCACGGTGAAGTTACGAGGTGGTTTAATCTCTGTCACACTTCCAGCTTTGTTACAAGCTATACCAGGCCACTTACAATGACTTGAGGTATTGTTTCTATTGGAACTCCACCAGTGCCACCAACCACTCTCCAGCAGAGCCTTTGCTTCATGTTCAAGCGATGATGATGAGTCACTTGCTCTCACTAGCAATATTGCACTATCTATAGTAGAAGAAAAGGAAAGAACGAAAATAACACATACTACTATCGGTTTAGAGATCAATAGGAAGGGTGCCATGAATTAATCTGCAGCTGGTTAATTGCTAGGCTGATTTTGCCAGAGGACTTAAAAAGGAACCGAGTGAAAGTGATAGGCAGGGTACATTAGTTACTGGTCTTATGTTCTTTATAGAAAATATTTTGGTTTTTACTTCCTACTTTGTAATTCCATGTCCTATCTTGTATCTGTCAAGAAAAGTTGGTTATGCAAGACTTGTAAGCGGAACCATCCATGCAAATTCATTGAGGGGCTAAATTGACTAGTCCCCAGTTTGGTGTTAAATATTAGCTATGATATATTCCATGTTAAAAGCTTATGTCCACGGAGGAAACTCTTAAGGGTTACATCTTTATTGTATGAGAATGTAGTACAAAATCTGTGTTAAAATGAACCATAACATACAAGTAGAAGACTTGACTTGCACACAAAGTAGAATTAAGCTTGGGCTTACACTGAAGGACTAATATATCTCTAATAGGTTTATTAACTCTTGACTATGAAAAATTGTGACAATAGTCTTAACCATAAAACAAGTATTGCACGGTTGAAGGACCTATCATTGTCATAGTGGCACGACTAGTATAGCAAAGACTGAATCGTGTCAAAGAATGCATTAATACTCTTTATTTGTCAGTGTCACTGCTCAAGACTAACAAATGTAAAATATCTTTTTTGATTTTTGATTTTCAATTACAATATACTTGTTCTAATGTCAGGAAGTCATTTTGTTAGATTTAAACTCAGGACTTCATGCTTTTGATCTTGGCCCAAGAAGATATGCAGCGGAAAATTAGTTGCTTTGATCGGGATATAATGACAACGAAAAATCCAAAAACTTCCAGACAGCAATATTTCTTTGATAGTAATAAGGATCTTGACTTGAGGTTTATAAGAGCTAACCCATGATTGGGGCTAGGTGAGTTTGGTCCTTATTGCATTTGCATTGATGTTTCCCCTTGACAAGTCTTCTGTGATAACTTGTCAGTCTTCACAGAAAAACCAAAGGACCTAATTGACTTCTAGCCAATATAAGACCACCAATAAATCTATTGGGTCCATATGCATGGACCATATCGGTATTTAAATTTCCAAGTCCTCTAGTACGTATGACAAGCCTATCAATTTTTATTTTCTTTTTTCTTTTTTCTTTTTGCTGAATAGAAAAGGGTGTCTTCAGTGTGTAGTCATGGACCTCATGGCACGACAATTGTTTAATTATTAATGATATAATGAATAGCCCTCTTGACCTGTTGCCGTGAAGTAGCTTCCTCTGCTACCTTTTTTTTTATTATTATTTTAATTATCTTATTGTGGCGGGCAAAAATAAGTCAAACTTGCTTTTTTCCTCACACAATTCATTTGTAAAGGTGGGATGCCAATCAACCTTTGTTACTTCTATTTAGGTGGACTGGACTAAGTTAGAAATTAAAGGATAAATGTTAAGTATAAGTATGAGATGCGAGAATTTGTTAAAAATAACCTCAGATTGCTTATATTATGTTCCTCGTGTTTGGTCTGAGATACAAATTACACTTGTTCTAAGATTACAATGATGATTCTCTTATTTCTCTCCTTTTTCAGATGTTTACATCCCCTCTTCACAGTGGCCTCTCTGCCTTATATAGTCCCCAAGGTCATATCTTGGCCTTCCACTTGGAGGGTTAGGGTTCATTTTCCTTAATATGTGTTCCATCAAGATCTCACTAAAAAGTTGTTACACTAGGCTATGAGCTGTGAGGACACTGTTCAATGGTTATTTTCTCATTAATGCGGCCAACCAAGTGGGCTTAGTGCATTGAATGTGGAGGTGATAGGTGCTTTATCTGCATTCTTACCTTTCTTGTTTGACGATAATCTTTCTTCTCTTCCTTGGTTTATGCTTGATGGTCTTCAGAATTGGTCCTTAGTCTTTCTGAGGACATGTCAACATCCTCGGGCACTATAGTCTCCTTATGCTTGTGGCGAGTTGCTTATACTTTCCCAAGGACTTGCTGTCAATGCTTTCTGAGGTCTGTTCACAAGTATGGACACTTCACAAGTATAAGTGCTTGTGGGGTGTGAGTAGTAAGGGTCAGTGTTTAAGTCTTTAGAAGGGAGTTTAACACACATACATTTAGATCAGGTAAGCTAGAATAGATCTCTCTCTCTCTCTCTCTCTCTCTCTCTATATATATATATATATATATGCACACCATTCATTTTCTTTTTTAGTACTCTTTCAATTTATGACAAAAAAAAAATTCCATACTAATTTGAAATGGATCATAATTATGAACCAATAATAGTCAAATGGCTAATATCTCAATGGGAAAAACAAAAACAAAACAAAAAGTGACTCAGATGGCACTGGTTTAAGCACTCCAATGTTAAGGTAGTGGTGACCTTAGAGAAAAACTCTCCATGGAGATAATGTGCACTACCCATATCTTAGGGTGAGAATTTGTTAAATACAAGTAAAATAAGAGTATTCTCGTCTGAAAATGTAAAGGAAAAAATAAAAAAATAAATGCATTTTAGATAACGAAAAAACATTTTATCTATTTTACCTAACCAATTTTATAATACACCTTACATTTCATATTTTATTTTAGAATACAATACATTAAATAAATTTTTGTGTCTTTCTCACATAGAAATCAACCCAACATGATTCTAAAAAAAACAAAAAAAAAAAAAAATAATAATAATAATAAGAGGCCAACACCGTCCAACCACCATTACAACCTGTTATAAAACCCAATCAATCCATCACAAAACCCAAATTTTTAACCCAACCACAACCACCATTGATGACCACGGCAACCCCAATGCATGATGGTGAGAGAGAACAAAGAGAAAGAATAGAGAAAACAGAAACCCAAACGCTTGTATGTGGGTGTTTAAAACATTTTACTTTTCTTGAGTTCAAGAAAAAAGGCCAATAGATTTTACTTAGGGCCGAATACAATAAAGCCTGTGGCGAACTATCTAATTAGAAAACCTATACAGTTCTAGAAGAGATGTATAGATTTAATTGTCTACCAGTTTTTCTAGAATTTATGAAGTTTGTGTTTAAATTATAATTTAGATTTAATTGTCTACCGGTTTTTCTAGAATTTATGAATTTTGTCTTCTAATTATAATTTTGTTAGATGTGTCTTATATTATGCAATTCCCTTCTGATATTTTGGGCCCAAATTACTTGCTTTTACATTTGCAAAGATGTGCAATACAATTAAGTGTATAGAAGTACAAAACTACTCTTTGGCCATTGCTTCAGTGGATTCAAAACCACTTGTTTTACACGTTCAGATTCTTCAAAATCATGATAATTAGGATAGCGGTAATTGCATTCCTCCATGTTATCAAAACTTTTAGTTTTGCCCACTTGGACTCGCAAAAAATGTGAGGTTGTTCTATCTCAAAAAACCCCAGGACCTGAACCACCCTCTACCAGAAAATGCCAATACTCATCTTCATCAGATTTCCCTTCCAAACGACAACAAATAATCCAGGTTGCTCATGACGATTACTCTGAAATGGTGGAGGCTGCAAAGCAGCCCTGCCAAACCCAATGAATTACTTAAGTTGGAACTGCTGTGGATTGGGACAGCCACAGGCAGTTCTGGAGCTCACCAAGTTGGTGAAAAAATATTCCCCATCCATACTTTTTCTTATGGAGACTAAAGCAAAGGACAGTCACTTAAAGAGACTTTGTTCGAAAATACATAGGGAGAACATTTTCATTGAGCCAAGGGTCAATACAGGTGGTGGTTTGGCACTTTATTGGAAGGATGGACTTAACCTCAAAGTTGTAGATTCAACACCAACATTCACTGATGCAGTAGTTAACCCAGGAATGGATGAGGCCTGGTGATTAACGGGTTTTTACGGAAACCCAGTAACGGCCAACTGAGAACATTCTTGGGCACTACTAAGACACCTCTGCTTGAAGATGGATTTGCCTTGGCTTTGTGTGGGGGTATTCAACGAAATCACCAAAGCCGAGGAGAAGAAGAGGGGTGCTCCAAGACAGGAACGTCAGATGAGAGAATTCAGGAGTGCTTTGGATTTTTGTGAATTTCGGGTCTTGGGTTTTGTTGGGCCACCTTTCACATGGAGTAAGAATCATTTTGAAGGAGAGATGATATGGATTTGGCTGGATAGAGGGGTAGCAACTCCTGTAACACCCCATGATTTTGATATCAATTAAATTATTATACATAAATTATAGAGGAGGCCTATAATTAAATGGATTAAATTGATTTGGGCCTAAGATATTAAAAATAATATAAATACTTTGGCATATGAAGCCCAAGTGAGGTGGCATAAGTAAATATATGGGCCTTGAAAAACCCTAGCCTTTTTCCTCCTAAATTACATGTGTATATACATAAGAAGTCCCTTTTTATTTTCAGCCGCAACATACAAGTAAGTTGTTTCTTGTCTTCTCTACGGCTGTGTAGGAGAATCAGGTCAGCTCTCCTCTTTATTTGGGTTCTTTTATTTATGTGATACCTAGCATGTGTCTATCTAGCTTAAGGACTACTGATGTATTACACAGCTAGGATGGAGGATTTCTACGTATGAGTCTTTGTGCTGCACAGAACACAAGGGTAGGTGTGGACTTGAAATTCAATGTTGTCATCATGTTATTAAATAAAAAATAAAATAAAACAAAAACTGATTTTGACTAGGAAATCATCCCACGTTTTCAAAGAGGAATTGTGCATGAAATGGCTTTAGTAGCTAATAGGACAAAAGGCATGACTTCATAAAGTCTAACCTTTCAATATATTAAAGAAAAAGGGTTCCTATAATTGTATTATATTAGATAAGAATGGTCAATTATGGCTGCATGTCCAGAGCTTTGAATTGTGTCTAATAGGCTTGGACTTTATCAATTGTTTTGTCACCTTGTGAAAGGAAAAAGGGTTGCTTGTGGTTTTTATATATAATGGTTTATCTCTTTTCATTGCTTTTGTCTTTGCCCAATTAGTGTCCAGCCGTGTCCTTTGCTTTATGGCATCAAGAGGATTTGGGTCTTTGGGTTGATGAATACAATATTAAAATAGGAACTTTTTATTTATATAGCCGTATGGTCCTCCATAGGCTTTGAAATAGATTTGACATAACTTTAAGATATGGCTCCCACCTTTGATTAATAGCTTTATATGCTGGGTTGATCAGATAGGTTTATATATATATAATGGTTAGAGTCAATGGACATCCAGTGGCATCAAGAGGGAATGCTATGCAACAAATTAAGACAATACGTGGCTTCCAATAGTAAATTTGATAGTTAAGTGAATAAATAGAGGATTTTGGATATATTAATATTGTTTAGGATAAAACCGTTTAAGTGTGAAAATAAATTTTGAAGTGGGAAATTGTGTATTGATAAACTTATTTTTAGTATTGCTAGGTTCTAATTCTACTGAATTGTTGTGATTCGAGGGAGGTTGATTTCCTTTATTTTTGCAACTAAGAGGTAAGTGGTGTTTACTAATTTTGGGGGTTTTCCCAAAACCGTGTTAATTATTAAACTCTTTTATACGAAAGAATATGTTGATATTCTATATATAAATGAATATTTTACAAATGTTTGATGTGCACATTGGCTATTCTTTTTATGAAAAACTTGTGGGACAACCTAATTTTATTTAAACTTGTATGTGTGTATATGCCTTTATATTTTGAGAAGTATGAATGGATTATTTTGTGAGCATATTGAATATGTTTTGAAAACCTATGGCTAGTCGTGATTAGAAGCTCAGTATGGTATTTAGTCCTTAGCAAGGGACAATCATGTTGCAGCTAGTCCTTAGTAAGGGACTGTCCCAAAAGGGGACAGTGCACATTTGATAGCTCTTTAGCAAGGGAGCATACTATTGAGGATCCAAAAGGAAGCTCCTTAGCAAGGGAGTGTACCTTTAGGTTCCAAAGGAGCCATCCTTGAGAAATGGGATGAAAGGAGGTTCCAGTCCCAAAAAGGGGACAGCACAACCCTGTCAACGGGGCGTAAACGTTGACCACGAGAAAAGCCTAGGGAATTGCTTATGTGATGGTATCAATATATATATTATGATGGCTCACAATATAAAGATATTATTTTCTTTTACATGAAATAGTTAATGACAAAATATTGATGAGTTATAAGCTATGAATTTGTTGAAAGAATTATTTATTTAAAAGGTTTGTTCCCACACCCCAATGTTAGTGAATTCCACTTATTGAGTTACCTCACCCCCTTCATTTCCCATTACAGATACATTAGGTGGATTACTGGAGTAGAGATTCTTGGAAGACAGAAGTTACAAATTATTTTTGTGGAACTGAGGATTTTATTATTATTTTATGGCATTAAACTTTGTATTGGAGAATTATTTTGAGGATGTTTTGTATTTGGTGAATTAGAGCTCTGACTTTTGTAATCAGATTCAAGGTTGCTAGTTTCTTTTATTTAATATTTTTTATGAATTATTCAGATTAAATAGACTTTTTTTTGCCTATGATTTTGGGGCGTTACAACTCTATCATGGTCTGAATTGTTTCCAATGGTTCGACTCCACCACATTGAAGGTATATTATCTGACCATTGTCCATTGTGGTTATGTTCCGACGATGAAAATGTTAGATTTTATACGAAATCCAGGCCTTTTCGCTTCGAGGCTGTATGGTTCAAAGATGAAAGATGTAAGGGGATCATTAAATCTGCATAGGAGGGAAAAAATGTGGGTGAACTGGTTGGGAGGTTAACATGCAAGGTGGATGCTTGTCGATTGAGTTTGCAAAAATGGAGCAGACTATCTTTTGGCAATATTCGCCATCTGTTAGCTCAAAAAAAGAGACAATTAGCACAAGCAGAACACATGTCCATGACGGGGACGAATCATGATAAGCTCTGGTTGCTAAGAGGTGAGGTTTATGATCTTATGGTGAAGGAAGAATGTTTGTGGCATCAAAGATCAAGGATAGATTGGCTGAAGAGTGGGGATTTGAACACAAGCTATTTTCATAGCCAAGCTACCCACCGAAACAAAAGAAACTTTATTTCCAAATTAATTTTGGAGGATGGGTCTGTGGTGGACGGTGATAGGCAGATTGGAGAGGCTTTGGTGGATTATTTCAAGCAAATTTTTACCTCCATTTCCCCTTCAAGCTTTGAATAGATTCTTCGAGGCATTGAGATAAAGCTTACCCCATTAATGAATGCTGAATTGGTTCGAGATTACATAGCAGAGGAGGTGGAACGTTCCTTGAAACAAATGAAGCCATTAACAGCACTAGGACCAGATGGTATGTCTCCAATTTTTTTCAAGTCTTGTTGGAACTTTATTGGCAAGGATGTAATTGATGCTTCTCTAAAATTTTTTAATTTGGGGTCCATGCCTAATAGCCTAAACCACACATTCATTTCCCCGATCCCAAAAATTAAATCACCTGAAAAAGCCAAGGACTTTCGACCTATAAGGTTTGCAACGTCTTATATAAAATTATATCCAAAACCGTAGCCAACCGTCTGAAAAAATTACTTCCCAAGTTAGTCTCGGAATCACAAAGTGCCTTCCTGTCAAACAAATTGATTTCTGATAACATCCTTGTTGCATTTGAAACCCTTCACCACCTAAAATCTAAAAGAAAAGGAAAAATGGGGCTGATGGCCCTAAAGCTCCACATGAGCAAAGCTTATGATAGAGTGAAATGGATTTTCCTCGAAAAAATAATGGAAAAATTGGGTTTTGATATGAGGTGTATTTCACTTATCAATTCATGTATCAGATTTGTTTCTTTTTCTGTTTTGGTTAATGGTGAACCACATGATAATTTCACTCCTAACAGAGGCCTCCGTTAAGGGGACCTGTTATCACCTTACCTATTTCTATTATGTGCAGAAGGGTTACACTCTCTCATACAACAAGCTGAAAATTTAGGTTCAATCAAAGAAGTATCTCTTTGTAGTGCAGGGCCAAAGGTTTCCCATTTGTTCTTTGCAGATGACAGCTTGTTTTTTTGTCCAGAAAATACTCAAGGGTGTGCCACTATTTTGGAGGTTTTGCAACAATATGAAGAAGCTTTAGGCCAACAAATCAACTAAGACAAAACACAACTTTTTTTTAGCCCCAATATCGATCCACACATGCAAGAAAATATCAAAACCCTTCTTGGGGTGGAGATTACTTCGAATTATGAAAAATACCTTGGTCTGCTATCATTTGTGGGGAGAGCAAAAAAGCAAAGCTTCAGCTATATTCGGGAAAGGAATTGGCATAAAATGCAAGGCTGGAAGGAAAGATTATTGTCGCATGATGGCAGAGAAGTTTTGATAAAAGTGGTCCTCCAAGCAATGCCTACTTTTACCATGGGATGTTTCAAAATTCCAAAGAGTTCATGCAAAGATATTGAAGCTCTTATCAGGAAATTCTGGTGGCGGTACAAGGGAGATAAAAGGAAAACTCACTGGGTGGGATGGAAGAAACTATGCAAACCGAAAGGCCAAGGGGGGTTAGGATTCAAGGATATTGAAAATTTCAACCTTGCAATGTTAGGCAAACAGGTATGGCAATTGCTCCACAACAAAGACTCCCTTTTCTATAAAGTATTCAAATCAAAATATTTTTCGGATTGCACTATTCTGGATGAGGGGGTAAAGTTGAACGGGTTATTCGCTTGGTCAAGTATACTAAAAGCAAGGAGGGTTGTGTGGTTAGGGTTGAAGTGGAGGATAGGAGATGGGAAATGTGTGAGGATCCGTGGGGATAAATGGCTGCCGGATTCACAAGCAAGTCGGGTGGTATCGCCCCAACAAAACTTTCCCAACAACCCAAAGGTCTGTGCTTTCATCGACGAAGAAAGGGGCAAGAGGCTAGAAGCAAGGATGCACGGACATGGCTCCCAGGCCGGCGCACCCGCGTCCGACGCGACGGGACGCAGCGACGCGGGAGGGACGCCACAGATCGGCGTCCGTCCCGCGTCGTGCCGCGTCGCGCCACGTGGCGGATCCCGACTCAGGCCGACGCGGCCCAAATCGAGCCGACTCGATCCGTATCGGCCTGTATCGGCCGAAATGGCCGAAACGGCCGAGTCAGGCCGAAATTCAAAAAAAAAAAAAAAAAAAAAAAAGGTGCAAACGCACCGTTTGACTTAAGGTCTTAACCTAAATACCCAGACCCCTCAGACCCTCACACTTTGTCCAAAACTCCTCTCTCACTCCGTCCCTCATCTCCCTTCTGCCTTCTCTGTGTGCTCTGTCCCTCATCTCTGTGTGCTCCGTCCATAGTAAGTGCTGTGTGCACACTGCATTTGCTTCGGCCTTTAGGTGTGCTCTCTCTGCTCTTTTCTTGAATTTTTATTCTTTGTTCTTTACGATTTCTCTCTTTCAAATTGCTTAGAAATAAATTTGTGAATCTGAAAATTTATGTGCTTGACTGCTTGCTGTGTTTTTTTGCTTGCTTTTTCAATTCTTGTGGGAGTTAAAGGGTTTTGTTAACCTATGATTTGTGATTTGTGATTTGTGGTTTGTGGGAGTTAAAGGGTTCTGTGTTTTTTTTGCTGTGAACCTGGTTGCTGTGTTTTTTTTTACTGTGAACTTGGTTTGATTTATCATTAATTTATTTAGTTAATAGTTATTATTTGTAGGTTATTTGTGGGAGTTAAAGGGTTTTTTTGGTTCTGTGGTTTTGTGTTTTTTTGCTGTGAAGTTCACAGTGCAAACCTGGCTGTTGTGTTTTGTTGCTGTGAACTTGGTTTGATTTATCATTAATTTATTTAGTTAATAGTTATTATTTGTAGGTTAAATTGAATCTATTGAATTTACAATGGACGAAGTTAATAGCACAGAAAGTTCACAAGAAGTGTCAAATGCTGAATCTCCTCTTTGGCAGTATGTGACTAAAGTAGAAAAACCAGCTGGTGCATCTGTTAAATCTGGTGGAAACACATATTTTAAGTGCAACTATTGTGATATAGTTTTTATGGGATCTTATTCTAGGGTTAAGGCTCATTTATTATAAATTTCTAGCAAAGGTATTAGAGCATGCCGTAATATGTCAAAGAGCCATAGGTTGGAAATGCAGCGAATGCATGATCAAGTTGAGACTAATAAGTTAGAGCAAGAACAGAGAAGTCAAATTCCCTTACCCCCACCTCCCCCAGGCCGTGGGATACCTATTTCCCCATTTTGGAGACAAGAAGGGAGTGATAGTAGTCATAGTACAAATCTAGTTGATGCTAAGAGGAGGAAGGTGACTATGAATACTACTTTGGAGAAAGCATTTCAGAATAATGCTAGACATGATTTGGATAGTAGAATTGCTAGGATGTTTTACACTGGTGGGCTTCCGTTTAACTTTGCAAGGAACCCACATTATCATAGTTCCTATGCATTTGCTGCTACTCATAGCATTCCAGGTTATCTTCCTCCTGGATACAATGCTTTGAGAACAACACTTTTGCAAAAGGAAAGAACTCATGTTGAAAGACTCTTGAAACCAATTAAGGACTCTTGGCTTGAAAATGGTGTAGGTATAGTTTCTGATGGATGGTCAGATCCACAAAGGAGGCCTCTTATTAATATTATGGCTGTATCAGATGGGGGTCCAGTGTTTATAAAGGCAATTGATGGGTCAGGTGAGTTCAAAGATAAGCATTACATTGCTGGGGTGTTGAAGGATGCTATAAAAGAGATTGGACATGAAAAAGTTGTCCAAGTCATCACTGATAATGCAAATGTGATGAAGGCTGCTAGAGCTCTTATTGAGGGTGAGTATCCTAAAATATTTTGAACACCTTGTGTTGTCCACACTCTCAATCTAGTTTTGAAGAATATTTGTGCAGCAAAAAACACTGAAAAGAATGAAGTTACATATGAGGAATGTAGTTGGATTACACGTGTTGCTGATGATGCATCCTTCATACGTGCTTTTATCATGAACCATTCTATGAGGTTGGCAATGTTTAATGAATTTTGTCCATTAAAATTGCTCCAAGTTGCTAATACTAGATTTGCTTCGGTGGTTGTAACGTTGAAAAGGTTGAAGTTGATAAAAAGATGCCTTCAAGCCATGGCTATTAGTGACCAATGGGCTTCTTATAGGGAGGATGACGTTGGAAAAGCTCAAAAGGTGAAAGATATGATTCTAAGTGATCTTTGGTGGGATAATATTGATTATATCCTTGAATTCACGGCACCCATTAATGATATGCTACGAATAGCCGACACAGATAAGCCTTGTCTTCATCTTGTGTATGAGATGTGGGATTCCATGATAGAGAAGGTGAAAGCAATGATATATTGGCGTGAAGGCTTGGAAGATGATCAATATAGCTCATTTTGGGGTGTGGTGTATGATATACTCATTGATCGGTGGACTAAAAATTCTACACCACTACATTGCTTGGCTCATTCCTTAAATCCTAAGTAAGTACATTTATTATCTATTTTCCTTAGTTCACCCTTTTAGTAAAACACACGTTTGATCTATATTTGTTTTTTAATCTTTAACTAGGTATTACTCCATTGAATGGATTTCGAAGAATCCAAAACGCATCCCTCCACATCGGGATCATGAAATTTCTATGGAAAGAAGCAAGTGTTTGGAGCGATACTTTGAAGATGAGAATGACTTAACGGTGGTGAAGTATGAGTTTGCTAAATTTTCAGGAGGGAGGTTTCCTTCACCAAGTGCCTTGACGGATAGGTGGACCTTACTACCTTTGGTTTGGTGGCAATACCATGGCTTCGCATTTCCAACTCTTCAAACCCTTGCCCTTAAACTTCTTGGACAACCTTGCTCATCCTCATGTGCTGAGAGAAATTGGAGCACGTACAAATTCATTCATTCCTTAAAAAGAAACAAAATGGCTCCTGCACGCGCTAAGGATTTGGTATATGTGCATTCTAATCTTCGACTCTTGTCAAGGCGCAATGAAGAGTACATACATACCGCAACAAAGATGTGGGATATTGCAGGAGACTCTTGGAATGAGAGCGACATGCATGGAGGAGCTGGAATTCTTGAGAATGCACCTCTTACACTTGATGAGCCAGAGTTGGAGGCTATAGTTATTGGGAATGTTAACACTAGTGCTACTACTAGTGAAAGTGAAGTTCGAAGTGAAGCTATTGATCTTGAGGATGATGATATTTGTGTTTGATTGTCTTGTTGATTATCTTTTATTTTGTTTTAGTTTCAAACTTATGAGTTGTATTCTAATTTTCAAACATCATGGAATGTTTTAGTTTCAATCTTGTGGATTATATTTAATTTATGAACATCATGTTTTAGTTGTTATCTACTATTGTTCTTAAATTTGATATTTGTTTATATAATGTGAAAAAGTAAAAGTCTGCTTAGCAATATATTAAACATATATTATAAAAATATTTTTAATAATTTTTTAATCGCCGAGTCCTGCCGCACCCGCACCCACCTTTTTCAAAAATTGCCGAGTCCTACACCTGCACCCGCACCCGCACCCGAGTCCCGAAACGCACCCGTGCTTCATAGGCTAGACAGTGAGAGAGGAATTTCTCCCCCACGAAGCAGAGGCAATAATCAATTTACCTCTAAGTAACTTGGGCACCGAGGACAAGCTCATCTGGTCTGCCACAAGCAATGGCTGTTACTCCACCAAATCAGCGTATCACCTTCTCTCAATGGAGGCAGTAGTTTCAGAACCTGGCCCATCTAATCCGAATGCACACAACCAGTTTTGGAGGCAGTTGTGGTTGCTGAATGTGCCGAATAAAATACGGCATTTCTTGTGGCGGGCTTCCAACGATTCTTTACCTACAAAGAAAAACTTGCAAAAACGGAATATCTTGCCGGAGTCGACTTGTGAGCGCTGTGGTGACAACACTGAGGATACAATACATGCACTCTGGGACTGTCCGATGGTTAAAGGCACTTGGTGGGAGCCGGAACAATGCAGAGCATTCTCGTTGAAGAAATTCAAATGCTTCCGTGATTTGCTCTAAGGAGTCTTTGCACAAAACAATTCGCGAATGGCTGAGTTATTTGCGTACATCGAATGGAGTATATGGCACAATCGGAATGCAAGAAAGTTCGGGACGGTGACAATGCCTATGGAAATGATCTATACTGATGCAGTTCAACGCCTTCAGGAATTCCACTCAGCGCAGGACCCACCACTGCCGCAGGAAGCAGCCCCTCATCCGACCCATTGGTTGCCACCCCCACCGGGTTTCTATAAAATAAACTATGACGGCGCAACGTTCCAGGATTTGGCATCGGCGGGATTGGGAGTAGTGGCACGTGACTCAGATGGACGAGTTATCGCAGCACTTTCGGAACGTATTTTCCTCCCCCCAACCGTTGAAGCCTTGGAAGCTTTAGCTTGCAGGAAGGCAGTAGCTTTTACCATTGATCTGGACATTCGGGACGTCGTGTTCGAAGGCGACTCAGAGACTATCTTCAAACAACTCAGCTCTGATCAACCAAGCATGGCTGCCCTTTGGCCACTTAGTTGATGAGGCACGCAATTTAGCAGCGACTTTGAGGAGTTTTCAGTTCTCACATATCAAGCGCAAGGGTAATATGGTGGCAGATAAATTAGTGAAGTTAGCTAAGACCTTGTATGAATCTACAATTTGGTTTGAGGATATCCATATAGATGTAGCTACTCTTGTATTTTCTGACAGAAGTTTTCTGTCCTATTAATGAAGTTTCACGATTGGTTTCTCAAAAAAAAAAAAAAAAAAAAAAAAAAAAAATGATAAAAGAAACATTGCACAGGTTTTACTTCCTATAAAATACTAGATTCATTTTATATGTGTCTCCTGACCAATGAGATTGCAACAATAAAGCCTTAATTAGTTGTAGAACATAAGCAGACTAATCATAATAATTTACATGTATTTTTCACCTACTCATGAAAATTAACCAAATTATTTACATGTATTTTTCACCTACTTATGAAAAGTACACTGGCCTTGAGCCATTGCAATCCTCTCCTCTTTTTCTCCAGGTTTGAACTGGCTGAGAACTATATTGAGATAATTAATTTGACTTATACATACCACTTGACTTCATTTTATATTTTTTATTCCATTGCTAAACAATTCCTGGATTTTTGTATAGGTAGAAATCATCATCTAGAAATTATTGACCAAGCCCATGAGGCTCGCCAAGCTTAGGTTGCTCAACAATAGAAACAGCGAGGAGTAAAAGAAACTCGAGAATACAAAGTTACAAATATATTTCTTGAGTGATATGTTAGGCCTTTCACATTACAAATATCAATCCTCTAATTAATAACACACAAATATATTTATAATCGACATCCGCAAACAAAAATTAAGATTATTCAAATTTCAAACATACATATATTATGATATAAGGGAGATATTGGTAATTTGGTATTACACTATTACACCACTACTACTATAGAGCTAGCTAGGTGAGGTTCTCATTCGCAGGTGTCCCTGTAACACCAAGGTCCTGCTTGTTTTCATCTTTACCAGCACCAAATACAGGGCCACCTTTTCCAGCTGCATCTTCGACCATGTCCTGCAACTTATCTATTTGAATCATACCCTGATCCTCTTTTGAATGTATCTCAATCTTGGTTTTGTTCTCTCCCCCAGATATTGACTCGTATGTTGTTGCAGTCTTTGACTCCGGTGGCTGTGCTCCCTGTGCCCCTGACATCACTTCTGATTTCTCTACTCGATCACTGTAATATATAATGCCAATCTATCTTAATCTGTCTTTGCCTATATATGCCACAAGTTCGATTTACTAGTGTATATATATAACCTCATCACCCACTAGGGCCACTACCTTAGCTTATATATGAATTGTTTAGGCTGTACATAATATATTCATTCCTCACGTATACTAGATAGCCGATACTGCATATATTCGTGTCTAGTATAAGAGTAGGCCACGTTAATCATTAAAGTTAGTCAACGTGGCATTGCATGCCATGACCAACGTGGTGGTGTGTGCTGTATTTGCACTTTGCATATTGCAACGTGTATATATGCTTACGGATATGGAACCGCACCGCCACCGTGTGACATTGAGACTGTGACCCCACGCTTAATTAATTAAGACGACCTCTAAATTAAACAGGTCATGAACATCTTCAATCGCTTCCTAGCTAGCTTATACTAACTTTTCTAAACAAGTAATTAGAGCATACAAGTATATATACAACAACATAATAATTTAATATGATTTGATCTCTTTTCATGCATATTTTAATTAATATGACAAGAACAGAATAACAATTTAAAACCCAACAGAGATGCAAGTCTAACAACTGCTTTAAGGTGCTTGTGATGACTAGGTAGACAATCGAGGGTCATTCTCATTACTACATAACTAGTCGCTAATCCGTGCAATGCATGGGAAAACTATTGTGTACGAAGATTTAAACAATTCTTTATTTCTTCATCTTTGAATTCACATTAGGATTCCTATCCTTGATATGAAACATTAAATTATGAAATGGAAAATATAAATCAAACTTAAATTAAAATTAAAATTAGGATTTCAATCCTTTACATCTTCAAATATCCAATAAATGCTAAAATATCAATTTCCAATAAATTGAAAGACAACTTTAAAGTAATTTTTTAATCTTCTTCCATTGTTGCTCTTACATTCATTTGAAGTACTACTAATATAAGCTTGTCAATAAAATACGTTGAGAAATGTATTACGACATGCAGAAGTTAGATATCAAATTTGTAATTTTGCTATATTAAAAAAATTGCACTTCTCAAGCTAAATTTTTTTGTCGGTTTCTATAACAAAGTCAAAAGCTTTCTTAACTATGTAGAATTCTCATCCAAACTTGAGATTATATTCATTTAATTATATTTGGAAAACAAATGCTTTTCCATTCAAATTTTCTACTTGCAAAGGTAGGTCAATTTTAGATTGTTGTCATGATACCCATTAACAAAGCATAAAACAGAGCAAAAATAAAAACTCCCTTTCACAATCATCAATCAATAATATTTTAAACTAATATAAATAATAATTCATAAAACATTCATTAAAAAAGACATTTTATATTATTTACAATCCATATAAAATAATAGAATTTGTTAATGCATCTGGACTTGAATCTGATTCTTTTTTTTTTAAGATCAAAGATAGAAAGAATCAATTTCTCAATATGCAGCTCTTGATCCTTTTTTGTTTTTTTTTTTTTTTAAAACTTGATAAGTGCATCTCTTGTTCTAACTTATTTTTTCATGGGCAAAGACAAAGCAAATAGTTAAAAAAATGCCTTTAGAAATATCTTAGAAATGTGAATCCTTCTACAATCCATGCAAAGTCAATCACAATGCAGTGTTTTATTATTCAACCATCCTGCAAAAGACGAGAACATAAAAATATCAAATATGACACTAAGCTATCCATCAAACCCATTTGTTCTATAGATTGACATGCACAACTCAAATTCCCTTCTCACTACTTTAAAGTAGCAGCACATCAAGAATAAATATGCATATGAGCAATCAAACTTAATGTGACATTTTTAATTTGGTACGTGCAAACATGTAAATATCACCTTTCAAGTTTAATTTGCATTTAGTAGCATGTGATTGCAAAATCCTTGAAAGTGATGTGCACAACTTTTTTTTATAAGATTGCAGCATGTGATTGCATTCATTCAGATCCAACATGTTAATACTCCAACTTTCTTCATCTTCTTCAAATCATATGGCTTCTTATAAGTTGGTCTTTGACCTTGGGGTAGCCCTAACTTTACCCACCAATCTTCATTTCCAATTGGCCACCAAGGTAGCGGAGCTCCCTTTTCTAGCAAGTTCTTCCTTTGAGGGGGGTCACAGTGTTGCATTTAAGAAGACAAAAGTGACCCAAGAGTAGCATCATGCAAGTCTTGGAGAATGCTTTTAGAGTTCCCATTCTAATTATTTTCTACCTCACTCATGGCAAGGCATTTCGCTTCATACTTGGCTATGGCTGCTGGCCCATTCTTATCAAACTTCACCTTTTCTTTCTACCAAGCTTTAATGTTGTCAGAACCACCACTCACTGGCTTACCCTTCTTAGTAATGATACCATAGACAATGCCGTGAGCTTTGCAAACTTCCATCAGCTTCAGCATATACTTGAGAACCCCATCTTGTGCTCTACTTCCTCCGAGCCTGATCTCAGTGGTCTGCTTGGGCTTCTGCTTCTCTGCAGCTTGTTGGGCTACAATATTTCGTCTTTCCTGAAGCCCCTTGAGTTTGATATGATCCTTCCACATTCGCCTTATCCACTATGTTGTCACACTTTAATTAAGTCATCAACTTACAAATCCAAATTGTTGCCCAATGTGTCATCAACTAGCATAAGGTGGTCCATTGAATCAAATTACAACCACCCTCTGGTTGATGAGAAAAGCGCTTGGAAAAAAAAAAAAAAACAAAATTTTTAATCTTACTACTTATTTTGCTTCAGTCCTCAAGTTATACAGCCACTCTAGGGCTAAAACAAAAAGTTGTACCAAGCTCCCTAATAGCACAAGGTTCTATTACATTGAACATCAAAATCAATCCACAGTTAAAAACCCAAATCAATTATCTATTCCTACCTTATCTCAAAAACCAAACAAAACATAATTATTGCTGAAAGCTAATGAATTCACAAATATTGTGCCAAATAGAAAGAAACTCCTAGTCTTAGCCCCCAACAACTTTTTAGTACTCTTAATATTATTTAGAGGCACATCAACCATCTCTTTTAGTCTACATTTAGGGAGCATTTTATTTGCTATGATGTTACATTACACTGTAATGTTACATTATTGTAATCTTACATTAATTTAATATCAATACAAGAATACAACGATACATTGTTTAGGAAGGTAATGAAATTAAGATGATATAATATATATTTTTAATTTTAGATTATGATAATGTTAGAAAAAAGTAAAATAAACTAAAAAAATTTAATATCATATCAAGGACACATCACAAGGAACCAAACACTTTGCATGTTGATAAACCAATACTTCGTCACAAAATCATGTTAAGGGTAATGAGGGCTATAATGGGGGCATTGGAGGAGTCATATCATATTGAGAATAATGAGGACTATAATATAATGGGGCATTGGGGGAGACAAACGCGACGATTCTCAAGAAGGATCAGTGATGTTGCTGAGAATGCAAGTAATTCTCGCAACACATTTGATCTGAGGGATCTGCGGAATCAAGTATAGAACTCTTTATGGCTATGGGCATCTAGAGATGTGGATTGAAAATAACTCTCTTCATGAATGCCAGAAGAAGTATTACATTAAATTTAGAGAGAGCAGCAGATTATGGCCATTGTATAAGACGTAGTTTTTCATTTTATGGGAAATATTTTCCTTTTTTTTTTCCCCTTATCCCTCCTATGAATATATTTTTATGTATTGTCATATTTGAAATTAAAATGCATTTTATATATATTTGAGTCTTAATTTCTACAAGTCAAAGCAATTACCATGCATACATGCACATATCTGGCTAATGCAAAATCATGGACCATCCACTTAGAGCCTTAGGCAATTGACAAAGTGGCCCAGTGGGAGAATCAACCATGTTCGACATGAATAGTTCACAAAATATCACAAAGATTGGTAGGCTAATTAGGCATCATCAAGCAGCAGCAATTTGACATTTAAAGTTAGAAGGTAACTTTCTGAGGACATTTAGAATACAAGAGACTTTTTAAGTAAACCAAGAAAAAAATGCCATTTTGAAAAGAGACTATACTTGGATAATCCATCCTTTTTTAAAAGAAAAAAAAAGCTAATTCATTAATTAATTCATAAGTCCTATTTTTCTTAATAGAAATTTCAACACCAACTAATATTATCATGACCACCGACAATATCATCTAGCTTGTTACAGTAATAGAAGCCTAAAGTAATGATTAATGAAGTATACATATTCATGTGAGCAAAAGCCTAAAGTAATGAGTAATATGAAGGATACATACTCATTTGAAAAGGGTTGGTCAAAACTAATTGCTTACAGTCACTTCTGATTCACTGCTATCCATATGTAGATGTGAAGAGTAACCGATTGCATTTGGATTCTCCAATGAGGACATGAACTTGTGAAGCCGATCATTTAGACCATCTTGGACTACCTGAGGCATAGTAGTTCTATCCTTTCGAGAGCTTTAACTGCAGAGCTCCCTACAAGACTAATTTGTGCGAAATTTTATAGGGACAGTGGCAATTGAATAGGTATGAACTGGTTGAGTTCAATGAGGAGAGGAAGAGGCAAGAAAGAGGGAAATAGAGAGTCTCAAGCAATTAAGAAATTATATGGGAAGTTGAAAACAATGGAGATAAAGAGTCATGGGTGTTATGGAAGCTGAAATGGGAATTTATAAAACACTAATAGAAAAATAATGAAAATAAAATATTTTTTTTATTAATGGAAATAATGATGTGGTTGTTTATGTGGTTCAATATGACTGTAGCAACATTAAATGCTACGCTTCAGCTTTTAGATATATATAAATATGCATACACATATACTCCGACTGTTGAATATCTTAAAGGTACCCAGCCAGAACAAATAGATGCAGTAACTGCTTTAAGGTGCTTATGGTGGCTAGGTATTTGAGGGTAAATCTCGTAAGGGTAATACATGTTGCAAATAAAATTAATATATATATATATATATATATATATATATATTGACGTAAGTGTAATACTTCTTTCAAATACCTCCAAAAGTTATTGAAACCATGGTTTAAAGTCAAGATTTTCAACATGAAAAACGTGACTTTAAATCACAATTTCAATTATTTTTTTGAGTTGTGTAAAATATGTTGTTTTATAATAAGGCCATAAGGGTAAATTTCATTAACATAACGTGAGGTTTGGGATAATGCCAACAAGATTCAAAAATATTTCAAAACCAACCAATTTAGTTCCTAAATAACGTTAGGGATGTTAGTCATTTTGACCGTTTGTCTTCTCTCTCTCGTCCCTCTCTGTTCTTTCTTTGTGTGTATACCAATGTCCAAACCCATATCAAATTAGCAAGACCATGGCCTCACCACCACAAACAAATCTTACACACAATTAAGCTTGAAAAAAAAAATAATAATAATAATAAAAAATAAAAACCCAAACCCATTTTGAAATCATCCAAACACATTTATATGTGTTGTACATCTAAACCCATTTTCACATCAACCCCAAAATCCCATTTTCTAAACTCTAATAGCCAAGCTCGAAATCAAAAATACCCAATAACCCATTTTACAAACCCAAATCTAAATTATTTAAATCACTTCAGCCAACAGAAAAACCAATCCCTAAATGAACTAAACCAAAAACAAATCACAAAACCAAACACAAAAGGGGGTTCGGCATAAACAAAATGAGAAAATAAACGAGAAAAACAAAGAGAATAAAGTGAAATAAAGAGGAGGAGGTAGCCATTGGTTGTGGTGGTGCTGTTGAGCTAGTCTACCATTAGTGCTAGTGGTGGGGCGTGGGCTTCATGAAGCTCGACCATGGCTAAGCTTGAGAGAGAGAGCCACCAGTAGCCATGAGGTTTTTGGAGATCAAATTATAAATTAATTATAACTTTATTTTGCAATAATAGATTAATCAAATTTATAAGTCCAAGTAAAGAAGACATAAGTAAATTTTGTGTCAGCCATTGGCCTCAGTAGCCTATTGGCACCCAGGTACCCTTGTGTCCAGATGCTCGGGGGTTCTAGCCCCCGCAAAATCACCTAGCAAAAAAAAAAAAAGTAAATTTTGTGTCAAATTAATTGTTAAGATCTAAATGGGCCTTTTCTTGAAGTTTAAATCAACAAGTTTCTACTTTGGATGTTGGACTTACTATTTTTCACACTCGAGTTTAGATGAAGTAGTTTTTTTTTTTTAAAAAAAACCACAAATAAAGTATTTTTCATGTTTTTAGTATATTAAAAAATCATTAATTATTTATATAATTTAAATAAATATTAATTAAATTATTTATGACATCATCGGTTCCACTATCGGGTCCGACCATAAAACTGGTAATTAGCTCATTTTTCGATTTTTTCACCGTATTAGTTTTTAAAACCATGGGCAAAACAGTGAAAAAAAAGTGTGTTTTCTATTTTTAAAGTTACAATATGTGTTTGGATAACATTAATATAAAATACTAGTGGTTTTGGTTGTAAATTACCAAAAAGGACTTAACTATATTGTTAAGGATTTTTTTATGTAATCAAAATTTATTTTAAGGAAAATACGTAATGAAAGTTAACAATTGCATTAATAATAATAATAATAACAATTTTGTTATCTTCTAAGATATATAATAATATGATTTTTATTTAATAGTGTAATGACAACAAGTACCCTTTCACTTTTTCTTTTTTTAATAAAAAGGTAGACATTTTACCATATGATGAAATTAGAGGTGTAAATATATAAATGGGTATTTTGTAGACAAAGTAGTATGTTGACTATGTTCAAGTCTAGTCTAGACCATAGGAATACAGTTATACAACCTTAAAGCTAACAAGGCCCTACACGTCTACCACGGGATTCTTTCTCCCAAGTGTTGTTTTAGCCTTTTGCTCTGGGATTGTAAAAGAGAGGGAAGCGAGCAGAGTAGTGGAGATCTTTAGTGTCTATTCCGTTGTGATAAGAATGCTCTTAAAGTTCAAATAGTTAAAAATTAAATCTCTAACTCAGTGTTTGAGGTTTTATATAGGTTGAGAGATTACTTGTTACTTTTCAAAACCTTAGTCAAAACCTTAGGATTAATTTGTTACTTTTTAAAACTCCAAGGTATATTTCTTTTTTACTTTTGAGAGGGGTTTAATTTGTTACACCCCCTTATAATTATGGTTTAATTTTTAATTTTTTTTTAAACTGTAGAGTTTAATTTGTTACACCCTTTATACTATAAAGTTTAACCCATCAAAATTATATCTATATATATATATATACACACACTATAAAGTTCAAAATTAATTTTTCCAAAAAATGGGCCCCTCAAAATTGAAAACTCCACCCGTCTCAAAATTGAAAGCTAGCTAAAAAAACTATAATATATATATATATATATATATATATATAATATATATATATATATATATATATAATATATATATATATATATATATATATGACCACTTAAAAAAAAAAACAGTTTTTTCTTATAAAATAAAAACAATTTGTGTATTGGTTGTGTTTCACTTCACTATTTCATTGTTGAGTTTTTGTCCTTCTGTTTTATTCAAATGATTATGTCTTTGACTAAGATAGTTACGTTTTCGGCTCTTTATTGTACAAGAAATAAGTGGTTACTTTAATGAGTACGATTGGGATCCTCTAGGGTTCTTGGGCCAGACTGCCTTAGGCCTAGGCCACGGCTCCCTGATAGAGAAAGTCCTCCAAGTGTGGGTGCCAATAAGTGAAACAAAATTTATATAAAAAAAAAATTGTGAATTGTACTCTTTTTTTCTCCACTTTTATTTAAGTCCAAAACATTGATTGATGCTATAAATTGTTATCTAGGACTTGATCTCTTTGATATGGTAGTGAGATTCTCCCTCTTAACTTGCCCCATTGTTCAGAGTTTATCATGTTGATATTGAGATTGGTATCGTAAATCTTAATGAGGGTAGATGATTATGAATGCTCTTCTATATGAAGAAAGAATTGACTTGATTTGTTGAGGTTTAACAATCGAGACTTTTCACCACTGCACATTCTTAACGTGATGGTCACTTCTTAAGTATAAATACTTATAGGATGTAGGAAGCGCGACAAAAGTCAGGGTTCAGGTCTTCAAGAAGAACTTTTATATACACATATACACTTAGATTAGACTAGAATAAAATTTCTATCGTGTATTAAAAAAAAAAAAAAAAAAACTGTCGAGGCTTCTCGTGCCCTTGCTGACCTGCCATTTCACTAGCTTGAACTACCAAGTCATCCTTATGTAATTTTCATGATCACATATATTTTCAAGATTTAAAAGAATAGTTAGTTTTATTTTAATATAACATGGATAACTGAATTGAAATATCTTACTAATAAACAATATTTTGTGTCTTTTGTTAATACCTTGTTTTTTTTTTTTTTGATGGAAAATTTTTAATACCTTGTTAGTAATTAATGGATGTTAGTATATTTCTTATTCTTGAATGAATTTTAAATTATATTTTAGCCTCTAAAGATAAAATCATGATTCCGTCCTTGCCAGATGGAACCTGTAGATGTTGAATAACCACACTACAAAACATTCCCATCCCGTCGCTTGTCTCCAATCAAGCATGTCTCACACTATCGTTAACCACTGACAACATGAGCCAGATCACATGGCTATCGATCTGTAAAAGAAAAATGGTACATTGCGTGTCCACTAAAAGCACATTTAATCCTTTCTAGGTTCTAGCCTATGGCCCAAGCCCACGAACGGTTTGAATTCTACATCAAAGGGTGAAATGGTTTGGCCAGTATCGGAATGTTTTTTCTGATGAATAATTGACTTGTTAGGCATGCCTATTGGTCAATGTGTTAGCTTACGGCACATGCATTGTCAAACCAAGTGTACATTTCTTGTCCCTTTAGATTTCCCCTCGAAACCTAAAAATGACCAAAATACCACCGAACCCTAAAAAATTACCGAAATACCCCAAAACCTAAAAATTACCAAAATACTTCTGAACCCTAGAAATTTACCGAAATAACCCTAAAACTAAAAGATGACAGAAATTCCCTCGTAACCTAAAAAATGGCTAAAATACCCTAAGAATCTAAAAGATGATCAAAATAACCCCGAAACCTAAAAAATTACCGAAATTCCCTCGAAACCTATAAAATGAATGAAAGACTCTTAGAACCTTTAATTTGTCAAAAATATCCTTGAAACATCCAAAATACCCTGAAACCTCTATTTCGGTAATTTTAGATGTTTCAGGTGTATTTTAGTCATCTTACATGTTTAGGGGCATTTTGGTCATAATTTGGGCTTCAGGGGTTTTTATCGATCATTTTTTTAGGTTTTGGGGTTATTTTGGTCATTTTTTTTAGGTTTTTGGGGGGTATTTCGATTATTTTTTAGGTTTCAAGGTATTTTGGTAATTTTTTTAGGTTTCAAGGTATTTTGGTAATTTTTTTAGGTTTCTGGGGTATTTCAGTTATTTTTTAGGTTTTAGAGGTATTTCGGTCATTTTTTAGGTTTATGGAGTATTTTGGTAATTTTTTAGGTTTAAGGAGTATTTTGGTAATTTTTTAGGTTTAGGGCGTACTTTGGTAATTGTTAGGTTTTGGGGGTATTTTGGTCATTTTTTTAGGTTTTTGGGGTATTTTGATCATTGTAATAGGTTTTGGGGTTATTTTAGTCATTTTTTAGGTCTTGGGGTATTTTAATTATTTTACAGGTTTCAGAGGTATTTTGGTCATTTTTTAGGTTTCGGGGGTACTTTTGGTAATTTTAAGGTTTCAAAGGTATTTCGGTCATTTTTAAGGTTTAGGGGGTATTTTGGTCATTTTTTAGGTTTATGAAGCATTTTGGTCATTTTTTGGGTTTTTAGGGTATTTTGGTAATTTTGGGGTTTTGGGGATATTTTGGACATTTTAGAGGTTTTTTGGGGGGGGGGGGTATGTTGCTCATTTTAGAGGTTTTGGAGGTATTTTTCTCATTTTGTGGGTTTTGGGGTATTTTGGTCATTTTTTGGGTTTTGAGGGTATTTTGGTCAGTTTTTGGGTTTTGGGGATATTTTGGACATTTGAGAGGTTTTGGGGGTATTTTGCTCATTTTAGAGATTTTGGAGGTATTTTGGTCATTTGTGGGTTTTGGGGGTATTTTGGTCATTTTTTGGGTTTTGGGGGAATTTTGGTCATTTTTTGGGTTTCGAGGGTATTTTTGTCATTTTTTGGGTTTTGGAGGTATTTTGGTCATTTTTAGGTTTTAGGGGTATTTTGGTCATTTTTTGGGTTTCAGAGGTATTTTGGTCATTTTTTGGGTTTTTGGT
The DNA here is from genome assembly GCF_001633185.2 of Quercus lobata. Taxonomy (NCBI): domain Eukaryota; kingdom Viridiplantae; phylum Streptophyta; class Magnoliopsida; order Fagales; family Fagaceae; genus Quercus; species Quercus lobata. The sequence goes on from NC_044907.1 coordinate 96,340,460, forward strand.
CAGGGGGTATTTTGGTTATTTTTTGGGTTTTGGAGGTATTTTGGTCATTTTTAGGTTTCGGGGGTATTTTGGTCAGTTTTTGGGTTTTGGTGGTATTTTAGTAATTTTTAGGTTTTAGGGTTATTTTGGTCATTTTTTGGATTTCAGATGCATTTTGGTCATTTTTTGGATTTTGGAGGTTTTTTGGTCATTTTGTGGGTTTTGGGGGTATTTTGGTCATTTTTTGGGTTTTGGGGGAATTTTGGTCATTTTTTGGGTTTTGAGGGTATTTTTGTCATTTTTTGGTTTTTGGAGGTATGTTGGTCATTTTATGGGTTTCAGAGGTATTTTGGTCATTTTTTGGGTTTTGGGAGTATTTTGGTCATTTTTTTGGGTTTTAGGGGTATTTTGGTTATTTTTTGGGTTTTGGAGGTATTTTGGTCATTTTTTAGGTTTCGGGCGTATTTTGGTCAGTTTTTGGGTTTTGGTGGTATTTTAGTATTTTTTAGGTTTTAGGGGTATTTTGGTCATTTTTTGGGTTTCAGAGGTATTTTGGTCATTTGTTGGGTTTTGAGGGTATTTTAGTCATTTGTTGGGTTTTGAGGGTATTTTTGTCATTTTTTGGGTTTTAGAGGTATTTTGGTCATTTTTAGGTTTTAGGGGTATTTTGGTCATTTTTTGGGTTTTCGGAGTATTTTGATCATTTTTTTGGGTTTCAGGGGTATTTTGGTTATTTTTTAGGTTTTGGAGGTATTTTGGTCATTTTTAGGTTTCGGGGGTATTTTGGTCAGTTTTTGGGTTTTGGTGGTATTTTAGTAATTTTTAGGTTTTAGGGGTATTTTGGTCATTTTTTGGGTTTCAGAGGTATTTTGGTCATTTTTTAGATTTTGGGGGTATTTTGGTAATTTTTAGGTTTCGGGGAGTATTTTGGTCATTTGTTGGGTTTTGGGGGTATTTTGGTCATTTTCTGGGTTTCAAGGATATTTTGGTCATTTATTTGGTTTTGGGGGTATTTTGGTAATTTTTTGGTTTTGGGGGTATTTTGGTCATTTTTTAGGTTTCGGAGGTATTTTGGTCATTTTTTGGGTTTTGGTAGTATTTTGGTCATTTTTTAACTTTCAGGGGTATTTTAGTCATTTTCTAGAAATTTAGATTTTATGTTGTTTATTTAAATTTTAGATGGGTTTAGTGGGTATTAGTGAGATTATCCATTTAGACCCATCTAATTAAATAACCAAATAGGTCTTTATCCATTTAACCCAAATATTCAAATGGGTTGGGTTAAGACTTATCCAAATAAGGTGGGTAATGGGTGGGTTCATGGATATGGATAAAAATTGCCACCCCTAGTTGTGACTGATTCACATTCACATTCACTGGTGAAGTCATCGAGCATTCAACACTTGGCTGCGTTACTCCATGTAAATCTTGATGCCGGGGAAAGGTAGCTTCTGTTTCTTTAACTATGTCTATGTCTATGTGTGTGTTTGCTAATACAAATGCAACGCAATGCAAGTTGTGTTCTTTTTTCAATTTCAGATTTTTGTTTATTGCCCAATATGCAATGCAATGCAGCAAACACCATGGGTTTCATTCAGTTGACTAATTGAGTTTTACCTTTTCCTTAAAGCACTATGCTTTTTGTTGTAGATACCAGCTAATTCAAAGTGTAATTATTACGTACCTACTATTCAATATTCATGCTATGCTGTTGTGTTTTTCTTCTTCTTCATTACTTCAACTATCCTTTCCTTTCCTTTCCTTTCTTTCTTTTAGCAGAGTTTGTTAAGTTGGTGTAACTACAAATCATTTCACATTCTCATATTCATTTCCTCTTCTTCTTCTCAGTGACTGACTCTCATTGTTCAACCATGTATATACTGCAGGATTGGATTAAAAGGCGCAAAGTGGAAGAGGAGGAGTTAGAAAACATAGAGGAACAACTTCAACAATCAACTTCACATTCATCCTATTAACCACAAACATAAAGAGGTGTAATATTTCTCCCTTTTTTCTGCTCATCTCTCCGTCTAATCTAAATATTTACATGCCTGCTCTGCTACTTTGTATTTAAACATTAGATGGATACTCCAGATGCTAACCCAAACTATGTCTATGTGTGCGCTACTTTCTGTATTCTTTTGAAACTCGTTTTGGAAGAAAAAAAATTCAAATTATTGGATGTGCGTTGAATTGAATTATATTTAACATGTTATTTGTTTGGCAGATGCATCCATAATGAAGGATGTATGTACACATCCATATGGTTCTTTTAAAGAAATGTGTACACTTTGTGGCCAAAGGTTGCAGGCCGAATCTGATGTGGCATTGGGCTACATTCATGAGGTAAAGACTATTTGGCAGAGTTGTGAATTTTGGTTATCCTTCACTGCATATTGGAATTTGGAAGACAATATCTATGATGCTTGTGAAATTTTCAATTTGTCAAGGTATCATCCACTTTCAATGAGCTGTCACTTCTTATTCACGTAGTAATGGTCCCCTAATATGAAATTATTTTTTAAATTACAACTGGAGAGATGCAAAACATCTTTGAACTTATAAACCCATACCTATTCAATAATATAGTAACACAATTATAGTGATGATCTCTTTTTGTTTCAAATTGTAATTTGTCTAAGCTTGAACATTATTGCAGGGACTAAGGCTTCACAATGCTGAAATTGTCAATTTGAAAGAAGCAGACGAGAAGAATTTATTATGCCTTGAGAAGCTTTACTTGGTTCCTGCTAAATTCTACTCAGCTTACAGATATGGCATCGGAAGAAGAATATTTAAAGAAAAAAAACATATTCTTTGCAAGGTATTTCTGTTACCTTTATATTTTATTATATATTGGTAGTGTGCTTAGCATTTTTTTATATCATTGTTTTCAAATATCATGGTGACATTGCTTCTTTGTTAGTATAATCTTCTCTAATAAGCTTGGCTAGATACTATTGTAACATCATCATGTTGTAGAAATTTTAGAAGTCAACATGAACAATTACCGTTTGGTTTCATCAGTTGATGAAAGCTTTATTTGAGTGCTTTCAATTTGTCAATGGAATGTTCAGATTTCTAACCAAAGGTAGGTAAAACTCCCAAAGAAATGAAAATGATATAGTTTATTGCTTATGCAGTCGTATGTTGTAAAATCACCATAATCATGAATCACCTGGAAGTTTTGAGAGATTTGCTGGTGGAACCTTTTGTTCCTGCAGAGTGTTGTGGCCCTTGTGGGAAGTACTGCCTTCACTTGTTTGCACTTTTTTTGTCCCCCAACCCACCCACCCACACACACACACACACACAAATCCCTTCTTTTAAAGAAAGATTGGCAGGGTTTATATTTTATGCTTAAGGCAAGCTTAAATACTGTCTTTATTTGTAATATCACCATGAGAGTTTTTGGTCCGTAAGGCATGCAGCGAACTACAGATAGGAAAGGTTTGGTAATTATAGGGAAAAATTCCTATCATGTTATTCATTTTGCATGAATATGTGTTAACAAAATATAGAGCATTAAGCACCCATCACTTAAAAAGCAAATTTATTTAAGAATAATGACTTCCTCACTGTTTGTGTCCTTATCCCCTATAGGCCTTGGAAACTAAATAGAGGCTCTCTTATTAATTTATTTGATTATCAAATTGGCTTTTGGTTTCACTATATCTGCTCTTCTGCAGAAGATGTGTATTTATTCTTTTTTAAAATATTTATTATCTAATTCTTTTGGTTTTGATTGCACTGTCTTTTCTTTGACATTATGGGCATTTGAGTGACTTGATGTGCTTATGCCCTTATGCTATTCAAAAATTATGAAATGGACAGATGTCACAAAAGCCAGCCTCTCATGGTGAACATTATGCAAATTTATATGAAGAAGAAGCTACCTATCAAAAATATGTATATGACGAAGCTAAGACCCTTTGTTCGCACATTTTTAAAAGAAGCAAGTGAAATGTTTGAGATGTACATTTATACAATGGGTGATCAGCACTATGCATCGGAGATGGCTAAGCTGCTTGATCCTCAAGGAGAGTACTTCAGTGCTAAGGTGATTTCATGTAAGCATGGCACCCAAGAACATCGAAAGGGTCTTTGATATCCTGCTTGGGCAAGAAAGTGCTGTTCTGATTCTTGATGATACAGAAGATGTAGGTACATCCTTGATCAGCTGAATATCTCTGCTTACCCAATTTTTGTTACACATGATAATGATTTTGATCTTACTGTTTTACCCACTATAAGAAGAGGAAGTTCTTTCATAATAATGAGCCCTCTTATTTGTAGGGAAGAGAATCAGATTACGGAAATGGGCAATTTTATCATTATTTGAAGTATGTAGTAGTTTCATTCTCAGCGGTTCTTTTCTAGTTTTCACATTTTTTGTCCTTATACACATAAAAGCCCAAATTTGGAAGACTTGCACCTTACATCATGGTGGCAAAGACTCTTTTTCCTATTAAAGCATTGTTTACTTTACTATGAAATTTTCACCTCATTACTTATACTACCGAGCTAGACTAATTATTGTTGTTTATAGTCAATGATACATCACTATAGAAATCAGCTGTTAGAGGATTTCAGGGGATTGAATAGCAGTCCTTTTACATCAATGAAGTAGTATGTTTTAGTTTTAGAGGTCCTTAGAGCAATGGCTTGAGAGTATGTGAAGCTTGGAAAGCCAACCTCAATATGCAGAATTTTGGCACACTGGAGCACTCAAATTGGATCAGAAAGATTTTGTGGTCACAATTGTTTAGTGCATTTCTCTTTTTATTATGGTGGAAGGAAGCTACCATTTTTGTTATGATGTGAGTTACTGTACAGGTGCAGTCCCTTTATATTCAAATTCATTCTACTTATGGGTAACTGGGTGTAAAAGGTAATGGATACTGTTAGTCATGAACTCGTGAGAAATTAAGAGTAGAGCAAGGTGAAGGAGCATAGCTTTAGTTGATATGGGTCATTGAATCTATGCGTCCAGGTTTTGGCCTGCATTGAAACCTTGGTACCCAAAATGGATTAGATATTGAATTAGATGCATGAGTGTTGAGTCCTATATCAGGCATTTACTAGGTTGATTTGGATTGTGTAAGCAATTATGAGAAGCCCAATTGTAACTTGACTAGTCGTTTTTGGGGTATAGCACAGATGTGGCTAATTCTTCCTTAGGTTATGACAAATGGTAATAGATTCAACCCAGTAACATCACTGTAGCCCAATGTGGGCCTTGATGAGGATGCTAGGTATTTTTTTTGATGGAAGAGGATGCTGGTTATTTAAGTGGGGACATTGTGGTATCCTAAATGGATCAGATATTGGATTAGATTGTGTGAGTGTTGAGTCTCAAATCAGTTGTGTGCTGGGTCAATCTGATCTATATAAGTGATCACAATAACTTGACTAGTCATTTTGACGTATAACATAGATGTGGCTAGGAGCTTACTTGGGTCGTGAAAAAAACACTACTAGCTCTATGCAGTTATGGTTTTCCAATCATGCTATCGTTTACTTTTGGTGTCTTTGGAAACATGTTTGTAGTTGTAATGTCAAACATATAGACAATGAAGTCCAAATAGAATGAGCTAGAACTCAAGTATGAATTTGAAAGAGCGAAGGTGCCATTGTAGTTTGCATCTTTGTTTGTTCATGCTGTCTTCCATAAAATGGCAGAGTTGACAGAGCTAAGGAATGTGGTGTTCTACCCTGCTGATGTGAGTAATGCTCATTTGAAAATTTGAAAATCTGTCTGAAGCCATTGAAGGGAAATTTGAAAGTATTTCCTAGTACCAGCTTGCATGTGGTTCATTCTTTTATGTGTAATTTTTTTTTTGGTGGATAATATTTGTACTTATTCACTTATTCTTATGATATAGGTGCATAGAGAAATGATATATATTATTTGTTCAAATTCATTTCCATGGCCTTTAAACTTGCAATTTATCTTATAGGTTTATGTATCTGCAATCATCCTGTTACCATAAGCTTGACGCAAATGTTTTGTGCTATTGTAGGTATGGCCAAAGAACAAGAAGAATTTGATAGCAATGGAAAAATACCTTTCCTTTGGTTCAAGTTGCCATGGCTGTAAATCTCTTGCTGAGTTGAAGAGGGACGAAAATGAGACTGCCGGAGCACTTGCAACTGTGCTTAAGTTCTTAAGCAAATCCATGATACGTTCTTTGATGTATGTCCCTCTTTGATTCTCTTATTGATATTAGCTGTTAGATTTGTTGTGTGATAAATTCTTATGTATGGGAACCTTCTTGCAGGAACTTAAGGACAATCTTGTTGACAGAGATGTGAGGCAGGTAATTTTTTTTCTTGACAGCTGAAACATGACCAATTTGTTATTCTAAGCTGCTTGCACTGGTGTGATCTTTTGTTGTCCATTCCTGGCCCCTGGTAGCAAGAACCTCTACGTAAGTGTAAATTTAACATTCCTGTGACAAGGATGATATTAATTTTGTCCCAATGGGACTAGAAAAACTGCACAATTAATGGTGTTTGTGTTAAGGTATTAAATCTGGCTCATTTAGTGTTATAGATGTCTGTAAACTTCTTAATTACCACTACCATCTCTCTCTCCTGTTCTGCCTTGGTTCCACTTAGTCTGGCATGTGTTCTAGCATATTGAGTGTAACTTAGTCTAAATAATGCATCCTGCTTTTGTTTTGGATTATTAGTGGAGATCCATTCTCAGTAAAACATTACTTAAGGCAGGCTGATGGTTATTATAAATATTGATTGGACACCACGCGTTCCTCGTTGTGATCATGAATTTGTTTTTAAAATATTTTGTGGTGACTTCAGTATTATTTATCTGTTGATTCCCTCATTCCTTGTGATAAACTTTTGCCTGTTTTCCTAAAAACTTTAAAAAGGAGAATTATGGACTAGTTGGTTTTTCTTTATGAAGATTCGTATAAATAAAGATATTCTTTCTGCAGATGCTGTAAACAGTTAAGAAGTTCTGAAGGGGTGTAAAACTGTGTTTAGCCATGTGTTTCCCACCAGAGACCAGGCTGAAAATCAACCTCTGTGGAAGATGGCAGAATAGCTGGCAGCTGCTTGTGTGACAAAGCTTGATTCATCTGTGACACAACTGGTCTCAAAAGAAGTTGGAACTTGGAACAGAGAAGTCTCAATGGGCAGTGAAACAGAACAAATTTTTGGTCCTTACACGGTGGATAGAAGAGTCAAATTATAGGTGGCAAAAGCAATCTGAAGAGAACTATTCTGTCAACCCAATGAAGAGCCAATAACTCATTCTTTTGTAGCAATGCTCACCATTTTGTTGTAAAATAAGTTATAGAAAAGGCGGATGCAGCAGGTTTGATGGTTAAAAATCACCTGATAGGTTCAAAAAATGAAAATAGTGGTAATTAATTATCTGGGAAAGTAAATGCTGGATCCTAATCTATTTTTGTTGTATATAAATTAAATATCTGGATTCTCTTTTAGTGAGATTCGAAGTAACTGGGAAACACTCGGCTAATGGTGTGAGACACCAGGACTAGCCTACTAGCAGTAAACTATCAAGAGCCTTGGGTGACCACTAATTTTTATCTTGCCATAAAATTTCATGCCAGTATCAAGTGGAGTTCTCTCCTATTTCATGGTCATTTCCTAGTTATGTTGTTAAGAGCTCTAAAGTTTGAAGTTTGTTTATGTAGACTCATATTATCCATTCTAGCAGAGTGGTGCCATTGTAAATGCAAACAACACCTAAACCCATTTGGATGTTTGTTGCATACCATATTTTGTGTTCGTAGAAAATTTTAATAACCTTAAATTTAGAAGATGATTCAAAAGAGTAATATGGTTATAATGCAGAAGAACCGGAGCGAGTAGATATAGCTTTATGCGGTCAAGCCAGTTAGCCTTGGCTGACTAATAAAGATCCAAAAACAGTATCTAGAACAGCACAGCTCAACAGTTTTGAGGGATCTTTTATCAACCCCTTCAGTTTGTCAGAACCTAATAAGTAAAATTAATTTTTTATTTTTTGTAAAAGAACAGTTGTGTAACATGCGACTGTTTTTGGTCAGGAGTTTTGCGAGTGCTTCCATTTCTTAAATTATCATATTCAACCCACCACAATACTTGTAATATTTTATATCAGCTTGTTAACATAGCACTATAGGGTAGCAAGTGGTTTCAAGTCTAGAAATTATTAACCGGTGTGCATTAAGCTCACTCTTGCCCAACAGTAGAATTGACAGGGAAAGTGCATGGAAACTGGATGACCGCATGCTTTGATATGCCTGGAAAGTTCTGAAAATGAACAAGCAATTCTTAGATGACCAACTCACTAAAACTGCTGGCGTAAGTCAAGTAGCAGGAGATGACTTGGGTTAAGTCTGAACCCCAATTGTGTTCTGATGCAAACAATTGAAAGGTAAGGTAAGGTAATGATGTTGCAATGAGCTAATGATTTTGAACACTAGATGCCTAAGAAAAAGAATATAGGGAAAAATAATGAAGTATACAACATAATACTGTATCATATTATTGTATATAAAGCCAAGCTAACAAAGAAACCAAGCAAGGCACCAGCTATGGCTTCAACCTCAGTATGGCCAATTGATTCTTTTAGAGAAATTAAATTCTCAATAGTTCTTTCTATTCATTCTTCAACATTGGCTGCTGAGCCAGAAGACAACACCGCCTGATTATTTTGCCTCATTTTGTCATCTGATCTAAGTAATAGAGGAGAATTTGTTGATTTTGATGTAAAAGAACTTGCTTCCTCAGACACGAGGGGCCCAAGTCTCTCCAAACTTACTGGCAATGATGTTCCTGGTTGAGAATCAATCATATTTTCTCTATCCTTAGTGTGAACTGAATTAACATGTATTTTGGCCAGCACTTTAGTCAAGACTTTTGCATGATTTCCTACTTCTCTTCTCACACCCTGCAGAAGTAAAATCAACACTCAGATTGATGTTTCAGTTTGACTATAATTTAGGAAACATATGCAACTTCTGAAAATGTCATGTAAAAATCTCTCATTGTACAAAACTGAAGTACATCCTGAGAACATATTGAAAAATATCTAAACATTTAGATGTGAAGAAACTAGAGATATGATAGCATGACTTATGAGTTGTTTGTATGGGACAAAATTAGGTCTGGTTTGACCTATAACCATAAACGACTTCATAAAAACCTCATTTTTTGCTGAACCTTAAGCACGACACCAGGTTTATGGAGAATGCGGCGTTCTCTTTCTTATTCTCTTCACTATCATTTCCTTTATTTAGAAAACATGCTTACATACCTCAGAAAATACATTCTTACATATGACTTCTTTAGTGGCTAGGAACTACAGCAAAAGCAAACAATTTAAAAAAATTTATAGCTGACAAGAATGAAGTAATAGTCTCAATGACGCAGCTCATTTTCCTGATGGAGTAGCTTTGTTTTGGTGAAGATTGTGACTGATAATGGAGCAGCAACTGAGGAATCATAAATTAGTTATTGCAGGAGTGTGGTTGTAGTTGGTGGAAAGTAAGGAGATAAACCAAGTTCAACCCTTCGTTGCAATCAGTGCATATGATGGGTATAAATGTATAATATTCCTTGAAAATTAGTGGGATGTCAACCTTCCAAGTTGTAGTTTTAGATAAAAGTTATAAGCTACATGCAAATTAATTCTAAGTGGAAGATCAAGCTACACTGAATCCCTTTATATTTAATTATTCGCTCATATAATTTTTATGACTACAAGAACTACCAACTTATTTTTGAACTTCATCCTATGGGCTAAGTGGGATGCGTTCAATTTGCAAAACTTGGGAAAGGAGTGATATTACATCGATCTAGACACTATATCCATGATCCATTAGGTCTTTCTTCATTCAAATATATTCTTTCTGCCAAAGTTGCGATATTGAAATTTCACGGAAAGGTTTCACCAATGTTGCTTTGTGAGAAAGAAATTTCTGAGACACACTTTCCATGGTTGGTCGGGACTTTGGGTTGGAATGTAAGCATGCAAATGCTATTGTTGCAACAAGGGCAATATCTTGCACATCCCGTTTATCTGTTGGAGGCGAGAGGCGTGGATCCAAGACATCCTTTAGCATTACATCTTGATTGGATGAAGATAGTGATAATGACGAGAGGAACTCTCCTGGATGCATTCCCATTATTGTTTCTAGTGCCACTACCCCAAAGCTATAGGCATCACATTTTTCTGTCAGGACCATAGTATAGGCAAATTCTGCCAATAAATAAATAAATAAATAACGCCCTTAGTACATATTTGTTTTATATTTTCTTATTAGCATGTTATTCAAGTCTAAACAATAAAAGTGCCAGGAAGAAGTATGAAATATTAAAGTGATGAAATGGTAGAAGAAGGCTTGAAGTGTTCACCTGGAGCAACATACCCATATGTGCCTGCAAGTATAGTTTCATGGGACGAATTGGGATTCAGAGGTCTTGCTGTACCAAAGTCAGAGACAAATGCCTCAAATTCCATATTCAATAGAATGTTGCTGCTTGATATATCCCGGTGAACAATTGGTGGGTTGAAATTGTGATGCAAGTAAGATAAAGCATGTGCCACACTCTTAACAATGCTCACTCTCTTTGTCCAGTTCAACTCAACAGCTTCATCATCATTGCATAGGACACAATATAAGCTTCCCCTTTCCATGTATTCATAAACCAAAAACATACATTGCTTGTGTAAACAAAATCCATGAAGCTTCAAAATGTTTCGATGTCTTATTTCAGATAATACTTTTACCTCAGTTTCAAAACTCTTGATGAGAGCTGCCTCCTTTGCTTCTATTTGATGAAGTTTCTTCAAGGCAAAAATATATCCGTTGGGCAACTTTGCTTTGTAAACACTGCCATAACCTCCGGTTCCAATACAATATTTGATGTTGAAGTCCTCGGTTGCTTTAATGATATCTTCATATGCAATTCTTCCATCATAATTCCATATTGAGAGTAAATCTCCATTTCTGTTTACAGTTCTCTCGGATTCAACATCATCATTCTTGGATAGAAATATATATAGATATCCAAAAATAGAAAGGTAGAATAATAGATATAGACTGACAGTGGAGAAGTGAAACCTATCCCTCTCTGGTTCTTCTTCCGAATCTGTGGTTGTAGATGTCAAGCAAGAAGGCATACCCTTGAATTCACCGCATAAACCCTTGTTGCCAATGATTGCTTGTGGTGGGTATCTATCTTTAAACTCACGCGGAATCTTACCCTCCAAATTATTATATGACAAGTCAATGGATGATATCTGGGTCATGGAGTTAAGGAAATCAGGTATGGTACCAGATAGATTATTATGGGAGAGATTCAAGAATTCTAGGCTTGTCAATTCTCCCAGATGGTGAGCTATCCTTCCACTAATGACATTATGACTAATGTCAATATAAAATAGTGAAAGGCTGCCAAACTGGGCTGGAATGCTTCCATTCAGACTATTGTTGTTCAATGACAAATGCTTTAGATTGTTGCAATTCCCAATATGAGTTGGGATATTTCCAACAAGCCTGTTGTGGGAGAGGTCTAAATGTAGAAGATTGGAAAGCAAGTCTATTCCAGGAGGTATGCGGCCAGAAAGTTGGTTAGAGGACAGATTTAAGTACTCCAATTGGGTTAATTTGGTAAGTTCAATTGGTATGACACCAGACATCTTGTTATTAGACAAGTCCAGCCAACTTAAATGTTCTAAATTCCTAATTTCTTGGTCTATGAAACCTTCTATGAAATTTGAATGAAAGGACAAATAATTCAATCTGGTTAAATGATTAAGGGATGAGGGAATTGAACCATTAAGGTGATTAGAACTAAGATCCAGGTGAACTAGCTTTTTCAAATTTCCTACATCTGAAGGGATGGAACTGTTGATTTGGTTCAAACTGAGGCATAGAGATGTCAAGTTGGTCAAATGAACAAGGGATGAAGGGATTGGACCTATGAGCATGTTACCACTTAAGTTTATGGCAACCAGATTCTTCAGATTTCCCAGTTGCATGGGGATGGGACCCTTAAAATGGTTATTTGAAAGATCCAGCTCTACTAGTTGGGTGAGATTTGCTAGCCAAGCAGGTAGCTCACCTGTCATATTATTTGAGGACAGGTTGAAGTACATGAGCTTTGAAAGAACACCAAAATGAGCAGTGATGCTTCCTTGGAGTCCGTTCCCACTAAGATCAAGCCGAACAAGGTTTGGGAAGGAAGAGAAGTTGAGTTTCCCAAATTCGTCACCCACGGTGAAGTTACGAGGTGGTTTAATCTCTGTCACACTTCCAGCTTTGTTACAAGCTATACCAGGCCACTTACAATGACTTGAGGTATTGTTTCTATTGGAACTCCACCAGTGCCACCAACCACTCTCCAGCAGAGCCTCTGCTTCATGTTCAAGCGATGATGATGAGTCACTTGCTCTCACTAGCAATATTGCACTATCTATAGTAGAAGAAAAGGAAAGAACGAAAATAACACATACTACTATCGGTTTAGAGGTCAATAGGAAGGGTGCCATGAATTAATCTGCAGCTGGTTAATTGCTAGGCTGATTTTGCCGGAGGACTTAAAAAGGAACCGAGTGAAAGTGATAGGCAGGGTACATCAGTTATTGGTCTTATGTTCTGTATAGAAAATATTTTGGTTTCTACTTTCTACTTTGTAATTCCATGTCCTATCTTGTATCTGTCAAGAAAAGTTGGTTATGCAAGACTTGTAAGCGGAACCATCCATGCAAATTCATCGAGGGGCTAAATTGTTTAGTCCCCAGTTTGGTGTTAAATATTAGCTATGATATATTCCATGTTGAAGGCTTATATCCACGGAGGAAACCCTTAAGGGTTACATCTTTATTGTATAAGAATGTGGTACAAAACCTGTGTTATAATGAACCATAACATGAGTGTATATAGTAAACTTAACCCTAAACCAATAGACTTCTAATACAAGTAGAAGACTTGACTTGCATACAAAGTAGAATTAGACTTGGACCTATGCCAATGGACTAATATATCTCTAATAGGTATATTAACTCTTAACTAAGAAAAATTGTGACAATAGTCTTAACCGTAAAACAAGTATTGCATGGTTGAAGGACCTATCATTGTCATAGTGGCACAACTAGTATAGCAAAGACTGAACCGTGTCAAAGAATGCATTAATACTCTTTATTTGTTAGTGTCACTGCTCAAGACTAACAAATGTAAAATATCTTTTTTTGATTTTTGATTTTCAATTACAATATACTTGTTCTAATGTCAACAAGTCATTTTTGTTAGGTTTAAACTTAAGACTTCATGCTTTTGATCTTGGCCCAAGAAGATATGCAGCAGAAAATTAGTTGCTTTGATCGGGATATAATGACAACGAAATATCCAAAAAACTTCCAGACAGCAATATTTCTTTGATAGTAATAAGGATCTTGACTTGAAGTTTATAAGAGCTAACCCATGATTGGGGCTAGGTGAGTTTGGTCCTTATTGCATTTGCATTGATGTTTCCCCTTGACAAGTCTTCCGTGATAACTTGTCAGTCTTCACAGAAAAACCAAAGGACCTAATTGACTTCTAGCCTATATAAGACCACCAATAAATCTATTGGGTCCATATGCATGGACCATATCGGTATTTAAATTTCCAAGTCCTCTAGTACGTATGACAAGCCTAGCAATTTTTATTTTCTTTTTTCTTTTTGCTGAATAGAAAAGGGTGTCTCCAGTGTGGAGTCATGGACCTCATGGCACGTTTAATTATTAATGATATAATGAATAGCCCTCTTGACCTGTTGCCGTGAAGTAGCTTCCTCTGCTACCTTTTTTTATTTTAATTATCTTATTGTGGCGGGCAAAAATAAGTCAAACTTGTTTTTTTCCTCACACAATTTATTTGTAAAGATGGGATGCCAATCAGCCTTTGTTACCTCTATTTAGGTGGACTGGACTAAGTTAGAAATTAAAGGATAAATGTTAAAGTATAAGTATGAGATGCGAGAATTGGTTAAAAATAACCTCAAATTGCTTATATTATGTTCCTCGAGTTTGGTCCGAGATACAGATTACACTTGTTCTAAGATTACAATGATGATTCTCTTATTTCTCTCTTTTTTCAGATGTTTACATCCCCTCTTCACAGTGGCCTCTCTGCCTTATATAGTCCCCTAGGTCATATCTTGGCCTTCCACTTGGAGGGTTAGGGTTGATGTGCATTGATAATAGCTTAATTTTGCATATTTATATCATTGTTAGAAAGCATTATCATACTTATTTTAAGTTAATTCATGCATTTTATATTTGGTTTTGGAATAATGCTGAATAATCAATTTTGTGCTTAATTGAATCTTATTGCGTGAATTTGTCTTTTGTAGGAGAATGGAATTAAACAAGTGGATTTGTGCAATAAAGAAAGTTAATGGACTTTAATTTTACAAGGGCCATGATGAAGTTAAAGAAGACTAACCCAATTAAATTCAAGTCCAATTGGAGCAAGGAATTAAAGGAAATTTGCACCAAATCCAAGTTCAATTCGGATTAGGATTCTAGACTACACATCAGTTAGTATTTTTGGCACAACTTTCGGCTCAGATATCCAATCGAGATGATTCAAGTTGGGCTGGAAAGTTAACTTAAAGGGCTACAACTTTGTAGTTTACAAAAGTCCGAATTCTGACGTTAAATGGGCCAAAATCGTCGGTTAAGTGAAGCCTAAAAATCTGAGATTTTCTCCAAATGGGAATTCAACTTGTAATAGGATTCCTTGACCGATTTAAAGGCTCTTTAGGGAAAAATTCATGGGGGGCTAAGGCTAGTGCTGGGGCTAAGGCTAGTGCTAGGGCTAAGGGCTGTACATAGAGAGTGCGGTTACTTCTTTGGTTTTCTTCCATGACAGTTAGTTTTATTTTATTTGTCTAATTTAATGTTTAGTATTTTATTTTTGTGTTTTCTTTCAATTACCATGAGTAGCTAAATTTATAATTAGGGTAGAGGATGAAACCTTGTTAAGGATTAATAGTAATATTTATGTGATTTGATTTTTCCCACAATAATTGTTCTTTAATGATTTAAATTGTTCTTGCTTCATATCAATTGACTAAGATGAGATTCTAGATATGAGTTCAATCATGTTTTTCTCATGATTTAGGATTTATCTTAATTAATTGAATGCTTGGTTTATTAATTCTTGATTATAAAGTTGGATATCGCTTGTGATTTGTCTGTTAATTGATACAATTTATGATTTGATTTTTAGAATTGGATATATCTTGTGATTTGTTTGGTTACAGATACAATTGATGATTTGATTTTATACTTAAGAAGCAAAGAAGAACATGCTTTTGATTTTTAAAATAAGGATTTTAATGATGATATTTTCCATGATAGCAAGATTGATTTATAGATTTTCATGCAGTGATTGGGAAAAATTAATGATCATAAATATATGCTGATATGATTTACAAGGCGGATTCCAAAACCTTAATTCCTTTCTCTTGATTGTTTACATCCTTTTTATTGCTTTATATCTTTTGCTTAGTTTAACTATTTGCTTAATTTTATTATTTGTTTAGTTTATTTAATTGCAAACAACCAATTTTTATTAAACTAGATTAGGATTAATTTGGTTAAGGTTTAATTAATTTTCCTACGTTCATACAAGTCCATGTGGGTTCGACCTCGTTCTTGTCCAACTATACTTCGGTACAGTTCGTACATTTGCGAGTACTTTAAAATTTCACAACAAGGGTTCATTTTCCTTAATACGTGTTCCATCAAGACCTCACTAAAAGGTTGTTACACCAGGCTATGAGTTGTGAGGACACTGTTGAATGGTCATTTTCTCATTAATGCGGTCAACTAAGTGGGCTTAGTGCATTTAATGTGGAGGTGATGGGTGCTTTATTTGCATTCTTACCTTTCTTGCTTGATGACAAATCTTTCTTCTCTTCCTTAGTTTATGTCTGATGGTCTTCAGAATTGGTCCTTAGTCTTTCCGAGGACACGTCAACATCCTTGGGCACTATAGTCTCCTTACGCTTGTGGCGAGTTGCTTATACTTTCCCAAGGACTTGTTGTCAGTGCTTTCTGAGGTCTATTCACAAATATGGAAACTCCACAAGTATAAGTGCTTGTGGGGTGTGATGGTTAATATGTCAATGGCTAATATTCTTAGCGTGATAGACACTCCACAAGTATAAGTGCTTGTGGGATGTGAGTAATAAGGGTCAGTGTTCAAGTCTCTAGAAGGGAGTTTAACACACATACACTTAGATCAGGTAAGCTAGAATAGAATTCTATATATATATATATATATATATATATACACACACCATTCATTTTCTTTTTTAGTACTCTTTCAATTTATGACAAAAAAAGTTTCCACACTAATTTGAAATGGATCATAATTATGAACCAATAATAGTCAAATGGCTAATATGTCAATGGGAAAAACAAAAATAAAACAAAAAGTGACTCAGATGGCATTGGTTTAAGCACTCCAATGTTAAGTTAAGGGTGACCTTAAAGAAAAATTCTCCATGGAGATAATGTGCACTACCCATATCTTAGGGTGAGAATTTGTTAAATAGATGTAAAATAAGAGTATTCTCGTCTGAAAATGTAAAGGAAAAAAAATAAATACATTTTAGATAACAAAAAACCATTTTATCTATTTTACCTAACCAATTTTATAATACACCTTACATTTCATATTTTATTTTAGAATACAATACATTAAAATCAATTTTTGTTTCTTTCTCACATAGAAATCAACCCAACACCGTCCAACCACCATTACAACCTGTTATAAAACCCAATCAATCCATCACAAAACCCAAAATTTTAACCCAACCACAACCACCATTGATGACCACGGCAACCCCAATGCATGATGGTGAGAGAGAACAAAGAGAAAGAATAGAGAAAACAGAAACCCAAATGCTTGTATGTGGGTGTTTAAAACATTTTACTTTTCTTGAGTTCAAGAAAAAAGGCCAATAGATTTTACTTAGGGCTGAATACAATAAAGCCTGTGGTGAACTATCTAATTAGAAAATCTATACAGTTCTAGAAGAGATGTATAGATTTAATTGTCTACCAGTTTTTCTAGAATTTATGAAGTTTGTGTTTAAATTATAATTTAGATTTAGTTGTCTACCAGTTTTTCTAGAATTTATGAATTTTGTGTTCTAATTATAATTTTGTTAGATGTGTCTTATATTATGCAATTCCCTTCTGATATTTTGGGCCCAAATTACTTGCTTTTACATTTGCAAAGATGTGCAATAGAATTTAGTGTATAGAAGAACAAAACTACTCTTTGGCCATTGCTTCAGTGGTTTCAAAACCACTTGTTTTACACGTTCAGATTCTTCAAAATCATGATTATTAGGATAGCGGTAATTGCATTCCTCCAAGTTATCAAAACTTTTAGTTTTGCCCACTTGGACTCGCAAAAAACGTGAGGTTGGTCTATCTCAAAAAACCCTAGGACCTGAACCACCCTCTACCAGAAAACGCCAATACTCATCTTCATCAGATTTCCCTTCCAAACGACAACAAATAATCCAGGTTGCTTATGATGATTACTCTAAAATGGTGGAGGCTGCAAAGCAGCCCCGCCAAACCCAATGAATTGCTTAAGTTGGAACTGCTGTGGATTGGGACAGCCACATGCAGTTCTGGAGCTCACCAAGTTGGTGAAAAAATATTCCCCATCCATACTTTTTCTTATGGAGACTAAAGCAAAGGACAGTCACTTAAAGAGACTCTATTCGAAAATACACATGGAGAACGTTTTCATTGAGCCAAGGGTCAATACAGGTGGTGGTTTGGCACTTTATTGGAAGGACGGACTTAACCTCAAAGTTGTAGATTCAACACCAACATTCATTGATGCAGTAGTTAACCCAGGAATGGATGACGCCTGGCGATTAACGGGTTTTTATGGAAACCCAGTAACGGCCAACCAGGAACGTTCTTGGGCACTACTAAGACACCTCTGCTTGAAGATGGATTTGCCTTGGCTTTGTGTGGGGGATTTCAACGAAATCACCAAAGCCGAGGAGAAGAAGGAGGGATGCTCCAAGACAGGAATGTCAGATGAGAGAATTCAGGAGTGTTTTGGATTTTTGTGGATTTCGGGACTTGGGTTTTGTTGGGCCACCTCTCACGTGGAGTAATAATCATTTTGAAGGAGAGATAATATGGATTTGGCTGGATAGAGGGGTAGCAACTCCATCATTGTTTGAATTGTTTCCAACAGTTTGACTCCACCACATCGAAGATACATTATCTGACCATTGTCCATTGTGGTTATGTTCTGACGATGAAAATGTTAGATTTTATAAGAAATCCAGGCCTTTTCGCTTCGAGGCTGTATGGTTGAAATATGAAAGATGTGAGGGGATCATCAAATCTGCATAGGAGGGAAAAAATGTGGGTGAACCGGTTGGAAGGTTAATATGCAAGGTGGATGCTTGTCGATTTAATTTGCAAAAATGGAGCAGACTATCTTTTGGCAATATTCGCCATCTGTTAGCTCAAAAAAAGAAACAATTAGCACAAGCAGAACACATGTCCATGGCAAGGACGAATCATGATTAGGTCCGGTTGCTAAGAGGTGAGGTTTATGATCTTATGGTGAAGGAAGAATGTTTATGGCATCAAAGATCAAGGATAGATTGGCTAAAGAGTGGGGATTTGAACACAAGCTATTTTCATAGCCGAGCTACCCATCGAAACAAAAGAAACTTTATTTCCAAATTAATTTTGGAGGATGGGTCTGTGGTGGACGGTGATAGGCAGATTGGAGAGGCTTTGGTGGATTATTTCAAGAAAATTTTTACCTCCACTTCCCCTTCAAGCTTTGAACAGATTCTTCGAGGAATTGACACAACGGTTACCCCATTGATGAATGCTGAATTGGTTTGAGATTACACAGCAGAGGAGGTGGAACGTTCCTTGAAACAAATGAAGCCATTAACAGCACCAGGACTAGATGGTATGTCTCCAATTTTTTTCAAGTCTTATTGGAACTTTATTGGCAAGGATGTAATTGATGCTTCTCTAAAAATTTTTAATTTGGAGTCCATGCCTAATAGCCTAAACCACACATTCATTTCCCTAATCCTAAAAATTAAATCACCTGAAAAAGCCAAGGACTTTCAACCTATAAGGCTTTGCAACGTCCTATATAAAATTATATCCAAAACCATAGCCAACCGTCTGAAAAAATTACTTCCCAAGTTAGTCTTGGAATCACAAAGTGCCTTCCTATCAAATAGATTGATTTTTGATAACATCCTTGTTGCATTTGAAACCCTTCACCACCTAAAATATAAGAGAAAAGGAAAAACGGGGCTAATGGCCCTAAAGCTCGACATGAGCAAAGCTTATGATAAAATGGAATGGATTTTCCTTGAAAAAATAATGTAAAAATTGGGTTTTGATAGGAGGTGTATTTCATTTATCAGTTCACGTATCAGATCTGTTTCTTTTTCTGTTTTGGTTAATGGTGAACCACATGGTAATTTCACTCCTAACAGAGGCCTCCGTCAAGGGGACCCGTTATCACCCTACCATTTTCTATTGTGTGCAGAAGGGTTACACTCTCTCATACAACAAGCTGAAAATTCAGGTTCAATCAAAGGAGTATCTCTTTGTAGTGCAGGGCCGAAGGTTTCTCATTTGTTCTTTGCTTTTTTGTCAAGCAAATACTCAAGAGTGTGCCACTATTTTGGAGGTTCTACAACAATATGAAGAAGCTTCAGGCCAACAAATCAACTGAGACAAAACACAACTTTTTTTTAGCCCCAATACCGATCCACACATGCAATAAAATATCAAAACCCTTCTTGGGGTGGAGATTACTTCCAATTATGAAAAATACCTTGGTCTACCATCATTTGTGGGGAGGGCAAAAAAGCAAAGTTTCAGTTATATTCGGGAAAGGATTTGGCATAAAATGCAAGGCTGGAAGGAAAGATTATTGTCACACGGTGGTAGGGAAGTTTTGATAAAAGTGGTCCTCCAAGCAATGCCTACTTTCACCATGGGATGTTTCAAAATTCCAAAGAGTTTATGCAAAGATATTGAAGCTCTTATCAGGAAATTTTGGTGGGGGTACAAGGGAGATAAAAGGAAAACTCATTGGGTGGGATGGAAGAAACTATGCAAACCGAAAGGCCAAGGGGGGGTTAGGATTTAAGGATATTGAAAATTTCAACCTTGCGATGTTAGGCAAACAGGTATGGCGATTGCTCCACAATAAAGACTCCCTTTTCTATAAAGTCTTCAAATCAAAATATTTTCCGGATTGCACTGTTCTGGATGAGGGGGTAAAGTTGAATGGGTCATACGCTTGGTCAAGTATACTAAAAGCAAGGAGGGTTGTGTGGTTGGGGTCGAAGTGGAGGATGGGAGATGGGAAATGTGTGAGGATCCGTGGGGATAAATGGCTGCCGGATTCACAAGCAAGTCGGGTGGTATCGCCCCAAAAAAACTTTCCCAACAACACAAGGGTCTGTGCTCTCATCGATGAGGAAAGGGGCAGGTGGCTAGAAGACAGAGTGAGAGAGGAATTTCTCCCCCACGAAGCAGAGGCAATAATCAATTTACCTCTAAGTAACTTGGGCACCAAGGACAAGCTTATCTGGTCTGCCACAAGCAATGGCTGTTACTCTACCAAATCAGCGTATCACCTTCTCTCAATGGAGGCAGTAGTTTCAGAACCTGGCCCATCTAATCCGAATGCACACAATCAGTTTTGGAGGCAGTTGTGGTCACTGAATGTGTCGAATAAAATACGGCATTTCCTGTGGCGGGCTTCCAACGATTCTTTACCTACAAAGAAAAACTTGCAAAAACGGAATATCTTGCCGGAGTCGACTTGTGAGCGCTCTGGTGACAACACTGAGGATACAATACATGCACTCTGGGGCTGTCCGATGGTTAAAGGCACTTGGTGGGAGCTGGAACAATGCAGAGCGTTCTCGTGGGAGAAATTCAAATGCTTCCGTGATTTGCTCCAAGGAGTCTTTGCACAAAACAATTCGCGAATGGCTGAGTTATTTGCGTACATCGGATGGAGTATATGGCACAATCGGAATGCAAGGAAGTTTGGGACGGTGACAATGCCTATGGAAATGATCTATACTGATGCAGTTCAACGCCTTCAGGAATTCCACTCAGCGCAGGACTCACCACTGCCGCAGGAAGCAGCCCCTCATCCGACCCATTGGTTGCCACCCCCACCGGGTTTCTATAAAATAAACTATGACGGTGCAACGTTCCAGGATTTGGCATCGGCGGGATTGGGGGTAGTGGCACGTGACTCAGATGGACGAGTTATCGCAGCACTTTCGGAACGTATTTTCCTCCCCACGGTGCAACCGTTGAAGCCTTGGAAGCTTTAGCTTGCAGGAAGGCAGTAGCTTTTACCATTGATCTGGACATTCGGGACGTCGTGTTCGAAGGCGACTCAGAGACTATCTTCAAACAACTCAGCTCTGATCAACCAAGCATGGCTGCCTTTGGCCACTTAGTTGATGAGGCACGCAATTTAGCAGCGACTTTGAGGAGTTTCAGTTCTCACATATCAAGCGCAAGGATAATATGGCGGCAGATAAATTAGCGAAGTTAGCTAAGACCTTGTATGAATCTATAATTTGGTTTGAGGATATCCATAGAGATGTAGCCACTCTTGTATTTTCTGACAGAAGTTTTCTGTCCTATTAATAAAGTTTCACGATTGGTTTCTAAGAAAAAAAAAAGGAAAGAAAGATAAAAGATAAAATAACATTGCACAGGTTTTACTTCCTATAAAATACTAGATTCATTTTATATGTGTCTCCTGACCAATGAAATTGAAACAATAAAGCCTTAATTAGTTGTAGAACATAAGCAGACTAATCATAATAATTTACATGTATTTTTCACCTACTCATGAAAATTAACCAAATTATTTACATGTATTTTTCACCTACTTATGAAAAGTACACTGGCCTTGAGCCATTGCAACCCTCTCCTCTTTTTCTCCAGGTTTGAACTGGCTGAGAACTATATTGAGATAATTAATTTGACTTATACATACCACTTGACTTCATTTTATATTTTTTATTCCATTGCTAAACAATTCCTGGATTTTTGTATAGGTAGAAATCATTATCTAGAAATTATTGACCAGTTTCTCAAAAAAAAAAGAAAAAAAAAAAAAACTATTGACCAAGCCCATGAGGCTCGCCAAGCTTAGGTTGTTCAACAATAGGAACAGCGAGGAGTAAAAGAAACTCGAGAGAATACAAAGTTACAAATATATTTCTTGAGTGATATGTTAGACCTTTCACATTACAAATATCAATCCTCTAATTAATAACACACAAATATATATAATCGGCATCCAGAAACAAAAATTAAGATTATTCAAATTTCAAACATACATATATTATGATATAAGGGAGATATTGGTAATTTGGTATTACACTATTATTACACCACTACTTCTACAGTAAAGTACATAAAAAGCTTAATAGAAATACATATGATATAGAGCTAGCTAGGTGAGGTTCTCATTCGCAGGTGTCCCAGTAACACCAAGGTCCTGCTTGTTTTCATCTTTACCAGCACCAAATTCAGGGCCACCTTTTCCAGCAGCATCTTGGACCTTGTCCTGCAACTTATCTATTTGAATCATACCCTGATCCTCTTTTGAATGTATCTCAATCTTGGTTTTGTTCTCTCCCCCAGATATTGACTCGTATGTTGTTGCAGTCTTTGACTCCAGTGGCTGTGCTCCCTGTGCGCCTGACATCACTTCTGATTTCTCTACTCGATCACTGTAATATATAATGCCAATCTATCTTAATCTGTCTTTGCCTATATATGCCACAAGTTCGATTTACTAGTGTATATATATAACCTCATCACCCACTACTTTAGCTCATATATGAATTGTTTAGGCTGTACATAACATATTCATTCCTCACGTATACTTGGTAGCCGATACTGGATATATTCGTGTCTAGTATAAGAGTAGGCCACGTTAATCATTAAAGTTAGTCAACGTGGCATTGCATGCCATGACCAACGTGGTGGCGTGTGCTGTATTTGCACTATGCATATTGCAACGTGTATATTTGCTTACTGATATGGAACCGCACCACCACCGTGTGACATTGACACAGTGACCCCACGCTTAATTAATTAAGACGCCCTCTAAATTAAAGTTTAAACAGGTCATGAACATCTACAATCGCTTCCTAGCTAGCTAGCTTATACTAGCTTTTCTAAACAAGTAATTAGAGCATACAGGTGTATATACAACAACATAATAATTTAATATGATTTGATCTCTTTTCAAGCATATTTTAATTAATATGACAAGAACAGAATAACAATTTAAAACCCAACAGAGATGCAAGTCTAACAACTGCTTTAAGGTGCTTGTGGTGACTAGGTAGACAATAGAGGATCATTCTCATCTATATATTACTAAAAGCTGAAGTGTAGCGTTTAATATTGTTGCTCTCACGTTGCGTCACATTAGCTACCATGTCATTTTTTAAAAAAATATATAATTTGTCCTATAATTTTAAAATGGTTTTTATAATTTTCAGCCCTATAAATGCAGTCCACTACTTATTTATTTACTTTCACTATCATCCTATAATAAATCTGTATAATTAATTCAACTAACCTCTTATTTATTTAGTTCCACTATCAAGCCCAATCTAAAACTTTTTCAGCTCAGTTTTAGGGTTTTGTATGAGTCTTTTCAGCTTAAAAGAAGAAAAAAAAAATTGCTGAAGCCTTTCAAGCTTTAGGGTTTTTTTTTTTTTTTCCTATAATTGTTTTTAATATTTATTTTTTTAATATTTACATTTCTCCAACCTTTTACTCTCCCTTACCATTTTATCTCCCCAATACTTCTTCAATCTTTCTTCCTCCCTTACATTTTCATCTCCCCACTACCCTCTACGTTAATATCGTTCTTCCTCTTCCCCTTCCTCATCCTTTATTTTTGTCTCTTCTTATTTACACCCTCTTATTATAAATTTGTAACTATCTCTTCTATTTTATGCATAGTTTTCCCTCACCAAAAAAAAAAAAAAAAAAGTTTCGATCCCTCTCTCTCCCTCTCTCTCTCTAAATTTTTGCTAATCTATATATTACTAAAAGTTAAAGCGTAGCGTTTAATGCTACTGCTGCTCTCACGTTGCGTCACATCAACTGCCACGCCATTCTTTCTTTCTCCCTCCCTTACATTTTCATCTCCCCACTACCCTCTGCATTAATACCATTCTTCCTCTTCTCCTTCATCTTCCTTTATTTTTGTCTCTTCTTATTCACACATTTTTACTATAAATTTGTCACGATCTCTTCTATTCTATGCATAGTTTTCCCTCATCCAAAAAAAAAAAAAAAAATGGTTCCCTCTCTCTCTCCCTCTCTCTCTCTCTAAATTTTTTGGTGGATTTTTATTTTTATTTTTCTTGCATCTCTACTTTAAGTTGATAATTTTTTTATATTCTTTAAAACTTTATTTTGGGTTAATGCGATTTAGTTTTGTTTTTTAAATTGTTGTTGTTGTTATTTTTTTTATTTTTTTGTTTTTATTTTAATTCTCTTTGATTGTTAAATGTTATCTTATTGTGTTCTAAAGAATTAAATATAGCATATAAAAATATAATATTATTCTGTTACATAGCATGATTTGGATAATTTGGTATTTATTTTGTTACATAGCATGATTTTTTATAGTGCTCAATTTAGATGTTAAACTATGAGACTTTACTAATTTTTGTTTATTTTCTAATCCTTTGTGGTGGAAAAAGTACTCTTAATAGTTTTATTGGAAGTACTCTATAATGCCATTTATTTAAATCTATATATTACTAAAAGCTGAAGCGTAGCGTTTAATACTGTTGCTCTCACGTTACGTCACATTAGCTGCCACGTCATTTTAAAAAAAAATATAATTTGTCCTACAATTTTAAAATAGTTTTTACAATTTTCAGCCCTATAAATGCAGCCCACTACTTATTTATTTACTTTCACTATCATCCTATAATAAATCTGTATAATTAATTCAACTCACCTCTTATTTATTTAGTTCCACTATCAAGCCCAACCTAAAGCTTTTCCACTTCAGTTTTAGGGTTTTGTATGAGTCTTTTCAGCTTAAAGGAAGAAAAAAAAATTGTTGAAACCTTTCAAGCTTTAGGGTTTTTTTTTTTCCTATAATTGTTTTTAACATTTATTTTTTTGATATTTACATTTCTCCAACCTTTCTCTCTCCATTACCATTTTATCTCCCCATTACTTCTTCAATCTTTCTCCCTTCCTTACATTTTCATCTCCCCACTACCCTCTACGTTAATATCATTCTTCCTATTCCCCTTCCTCTTCCTTTATTTTTGTCTCTTATTATTCACACTCTCTTATTATAAATTTGTCACTATCTCTTCTATTTTATGCATAGTTTTCCCTCACAAAAAAAAAAAAAAAAAAATGGTTTCGATCCCTCTCTCTCTCCCTCTCTCTCTCTCTCTAAATTTTTACTAATCTATATATTACTAAAAGCTGAAGTGTAGCGTTTAATGCTGCTGCTCTCACGTTGCGCCACATCAACTGCCATGCCATTCTTTCTTTCTCCCTCCCTTACATTTCCATCTCCCCACTACCCTCTGCATTAATACCATTCTTCCTCTTCCCCTTCATCTTCCTTTATTTTGTCTCTTCTTATTCACACCTTCTTACTATAAATTTGTCACTATCTCTTTTATTCTATGCATAGTTTTCCCTCACCCAAAAAAAAAAAAAAAAAAAAGGTTCCCTCTCTCTCTCCCTCTCCCTCTCTCTAAATTTTTTGGTGGATTTTTATTTTATTTTTCTTGCATCTCTACTTTAAGTTGATAATTTTTTTATATTCTTTAAAACTCTATTTTGGGTTAATGCGATTTAGTTTTGTTTTTTAAATTGTTGTTGTTGTTATTTTTTTTATTTTTATTTTAATTCTCTTTGATTGTTAAATGTTATCTTATTGTGTTCTAAAGAATTAAATATAGCATATAAAAATATAATATTATTCTATTACATAGCATGATTTGGATAATTTGGTATTTATTCTGTTATATAGCATGATTTTTTATAGTGCTCAATTTAGATGTTAAACTATGAGACTTTACTAATTTTTGTTTATTTTCTAATCCTTTGTAGTGGAAAAAGTACTCTTAATAGTTGTATTGGAAATACTCTATAATGCCATTTATTTAAAGAAAAGCAGGTTAGCTAAACGAAAATAATTGGATAGGCGACAAATTTTAACTTTTGCAATTTTATTTTAATTATTATTATTTTATAACTATTCATGTATAGAAATTTAATTTGTTAGATTTTGCGAATAATTGTTTATTTGATAATATGTTTTGGGTGGCCGAAATTATAATTTCTAAAAAGAAAAAAACCTTAATAGATTATCAAAAACAAAATTTTATCCTAATATTGGTTCAATTAATCATTGTTAAGTTTTATTAATTTTTTTTAGTTTACATTTTTTTTAGTGTTTTGGATTATTCCTATATTACATTTATAATTATTCCTATAATAAATAACAATATAATTATGAAATACATTACTCATTATTAGATTAGTTTAAATTGTAAATTTTTTTTTTAATAAAACCACCATAAAAATAATTATTATGCGCAACGCGCGGGTTCGCGATTAGTTACTACATAATATGCATACACATATACTCCCACTGTTGAATATCTTAAAGGTACCCAGCCAAAACAAATAGATGTAATAACTACTTTAAGGTGCTTATGGTGGCTAGGTATTCGAGGGTAAATCTCGTAAGGGTAATACATGTTGCAAATAAAATTAAGAAAAAAAATTTTTGACATAAGGGTAATACTTCTTTCAAATACACCCAAAAATTATTGAAACCATGGTTTAAAGTCATGATTTTCAACATGAAAAACGTGACTTTAAATCACGATTTCAATTGTTTTTTGAGTTGTGTAAAACTGTGTAAAATATGTTGTTTTATAATAAGGGTAAATTTCATTAACATACCGTGAGATTTGGGATAATGCCAACAAGATTCAAAAACATTTCAAAACCAACCAATTTAGTTCCTAAATAACGTTAGGGATGTTAGTCATTTTGACCGTTTGTCTTCTCTCTCTCGTCCCTCTCTATTCTTTCTTTGTGTGTATACCAATGTCCAAACCCATACCAAATCAGCAAGACCATGGCCTCACCACCACAAACAAATCTTACACACGATTAAGCTTGAAATAAAAAATAAAAAATAAAAAATAAAAAAGCCCAAACCCATTTTGAAATCATCCAAACACATTTATATGTGTTGTACATCTAAACCCATTTTCACATCAACCCCAAAATCCCATTTTCTAAACTCTAATAGCCAAGCTCGAAATCAAAAATACCTAGTACCCCATTTTACAAACCTAAATCTAAATTATTTAAATCACTTCAGCCAACAGAAAAACCAATCCCTAAATCAACTAAACCAAAAACAAATCACAAAACCAAACACAAAAGGGGGTTCGGCCATAAACAAAATTAGAAAATAAACGAGAAAAATAAATAGAATAAAGTGAAATAAAGAGGAGGAGGCAGCCATCAGTTGTGGTGGTGCTGTTGAGCTAGTCTACCATTAGTGCTAGTGGTGGGGCGTGGGCTTCGTGAAGCTCGACCATGGCTAAGCTTGAGAGAGAGAGAGCCACCAGTAGCCATGAGGTTTTTGGAGATCAAAATATAAATTAATTATAACTTTATTTTTCAATAATAGATTAATCAAAATATTACTAAAAGCTAAAACGTAGCATTTAATATTGCTACGCTCAGGTTGAGTCACATCAACTGTCATATCATTACCATTTTTTTCCCTGAATTTGTCCTACAATTTAAAATTAGTTTTCTTAAATTTAAAAATACTAACAAAAAGAAAATAATTTCCAACCTTTGGTGTTCCATGGTTACAATTTTAGATGGCAACCCTTTATGTTCCACGGTTACAATTTTAAACAGCAACCCTTTGTGTTCCATGGTTACAATCTCAAATGGCAACCCTTTAGCTTCCTAAGGCCAGACTTTGACTTTCAAACTCCTTCATCTCTTCCTCTCCTCACACTATATTAATACTTAAAAGTTAGATAATTCAATAAAAGCTGAAGTGTAGTGTTTAATGCTGCTGCTCTTATGTTGCGCCACATCAGTTGCTATGTCATTCTTTTTTTTTTTCTTTTTTAAAATATAATTTTTCCTACAATTTTAAAATAGTTTTTACAATTTTCAGCCCTATAAATGTTGCCCACTACCTATTTATTTACTTCCATTGTCACCCTATAATAAATCTGTATAATTAATCCAGCCCACCTCTTATTTATTTAGTTCCACAATCAAGCTTAACTCAAAACTTTTTTAGTTCAGCTTTAGAGTTTGTGTGAGCTTTTTCAGCTTAAAAAAAAAAAAAAAAAAAAAAAACGTTGAAGCCTTTTAAGCTTTAGGTTTTTTTTTTTTTTTTCAATTTTCTTAAAATAGTTTTTAATATTTATTTTTTTAATATTGACAATTTTAAGATTGTCATCATTTATTTTATTTTGTAACTTAAACCAAAAACAGGATCATGAACAAGATGACCCGAAGCAAGTATTATTGAGAGTCTCTATTATATTGACAATTGACCAATCACATTAAATTTTAAAATTTGTATATAAGATGGGATTATAACAAGAGCAATACAAAGCTTTAGTTCTAGTTGAAAATTCATTGATGGATTTGATGTAAAGATTTTTATGCAATTTAAAGCTAGGTTGTGTTTATCGTTTAGTCTCTACAGTCTGCACTTCATCATATTAAAGTTTCCAATACCTTCTACAACTCTTTCATCTTCTCTGTCATTCATATTCAAAGAGTTTATTCAAGTACTAGGCAATGTCACACAACACAACATATATATAGAGATAACTATTGGATTACATTTTCTTCTTATTCTCTTCATGCTTGCAAATTTTCAAAATGATTAAAGGTCAACCAAATTAATTGTGTCAAATTAATTGTTAGGATCTAAATGCACTCTTGAAGTTTAAAATCAAAAATTTCTACTTTGGATGTTGGACTTACTATTTTTCACTCGAGTTTAGATAAAATAGTTTTTTTTTTTTTAAACACAAATTTTAAAACCACAAATAAGCATTTTGCAAAACAGTGAAAAAAAAAGTGTGTTTTCTATTTTTAAAGTTACAATAAGTGTTTAGATAACATTAATATAAAATATTAGCGGTTTTGGTTTTAAATTACCAAAAAGGACTTAACTATATTGTTAAGGATTTTTTTATGTAATCAAAATTTATTTTAAGGAAAATACGTAATGAATGTTAACAATTGCATTAATAATAATAATAATAATAATAATAATAACAATTTTGTTATCTTTTAAGATATATAATAATATTATTTTTATTTAATAGTGTAATGACAACAAGTACCCTTTCACTTTTTCTTTTTTTAATAAAAAAGTAGACATTTTACCATATGATGATATTAGAGGTGTAAATATATAAATGGATATTTTGTAGACAAAGTAGAATGTTGACTATGTTCAAGTCTAGTCTAGACCATAGCAATACAGTTATACAACCTTAAAGCTGACAAAGCCCTACACGTCTACCACGGGATTCTTTCTCCAAGTGTTGTTTTCGCCTTTTGCTCTGGGATTGTAACAGAGTGGGAAGCGAGCAGAGCAGTGGAGATGTGTACTGTCTATTCAGTTGTGACTGATTCACATGCACATTCACTGGTGAAGTCATCGAGCATTCAACACTTGGCTGCGTTACTCCATGTAGATCTTGATGCCGGGGAAAGGTGGCTTCTCTTTCTTTAATTATGTCCATGTCTATGTGTGTATTTGCTAATACAAATGCAATGCAATGCAAGTAGTGTTCTTTTTTCAATTTCAGGTTTTTGTTTATTGCCCAATATGCAATGCAATGCAGCAAACACCATGCGTTTCATTCAGTTGACTAATTGAGTTTTACCTTTTCCTTAAAGCACCATGCTTTTTGTTGTAGATTCCAGCTAATTCAAAGGGCAATTATTACGTACCTGCAATTCAATATTCATACTATGCTGTGGTGTTTTTCTTCTTCTTCTTCATTACTTCAACTACCCTTTCCTTTTCTTTCTTTCTTTTAGCATGGTTTGCGAAAGTTTAAATAGTGTAAAAACACCCTTGAATGTCTAGACCTCTAATTTACAAATTACCAATTCAAGCTTTATATCAAACAATTAATGTACGGAATATGAACTAAAACTTAATACAGAATTGGTAAATAATCTAAACCAATTAAAATCACATCCACAGCAGAAAATAAAAGGCAAAGATAAAAGAAAGAGAGATGCAAACACAAGGACAACACACGATGTGTTATCGAAGAGGAAACCGAAGCCCTCGGCGTAAAACCTCTTCCCCGCCCTCCAAGCGGTAAACAATCCACTAGAAAAATGTAGTTGGGATACATGAACAGCAATAGACCCTCCAAGCCTAATCTACCTAGTGTACCTAAGCCCTCCAAGCTTCTTTCTCCAACGAAGTTGCGCCGAACCTTTTTCTTTTCTAGCTTCCTGGATTCCACTACTTGATCATAGCATCAACCAATGTAAATTGGTTCCTTCCTAACTGCTTCCCAGAACACCAAACAGCCCTCTCACAGTAATGGATATGGTGAGAAAAGGTTTTGGTAAAATGCTTCTCAAGGATTCAACAATGGAGAGGAAGAAAGTTGAGGAATTTGAAGAGTCTCTTATGTAAAGATTGTGGATGAATCAATCTTGTTTTACTCTAGGGTTTCTCTCTCAAAATTCTCTCTATAAGCTCTCTTTCATTCGTGGGTATAAGGGGTATTTATACTGGGGTGAGAGGAGAATGTGAAACGTCAGGTTTTTTAAAACAGGGGTGGCTCGCGGCATGGCCTCGTGACTTGAGTGAGTCGCAAGACCCAATCGCGAGATAACCCTATGGTCAGTTGTCCTGTTTTGTCCTGTAGTGCTCCAGTTAGCATGACTGTTCACCTTTTGGCATGCTTGGCACGTGTGCTGCATTTGGCGGCTTCCAATCGCGAGTCACCCGTGAGATCAAGCCGCGAGTCTCTGTTTTCTTACACACTCTTGAGCAATCTATACTTTATCTCACTCACTACCCTTATAACAAACCCACCTAAATACAGGATTACTAAATGCTGAAATACTAGCAAATTGGCACGGAATAAAGCCAATTAGATGGTTGATTAAATTCAACCTTACAATCTCCCCCTTTGGCTATTCCGTGACAAAATCGTAAAACAGACTCTAGACTTAACATGTGAGTTGGGAACAGTTGAGCAAAACTCACTCACACCTAACTCTAGAAGCTGTGAAGCACTTGAATCATAAGAACATGAAACTCCTGAAACACAACAATACACCATGGCTTGATCAAGCAAGTAATCACTATAAGGTGATCAAGCAAAGATGGAGTTAAGAAACATACCATGGCTTGATCAACCAAGTAATCACTACAAGGTAATGAACACAATACTCATTCACACTTGGAATGAACACTTGAACATACAAGCAAACAAGAACAATGCAAGTTACTTGTATGCCCAACACTCAACCAATGCATAAAACACTAGGTATATGCATCTAGGACAATCCTATAAGGGCACAAGAGTGACAGTACTTAAAAGAAAATGTAATACATTTAGATAGAAGTACTGATTTAAACAAAGCATAAAAGGCTGCATAAAGCATGGTACAAAGCATAAAGCCTACAAGACAACTCTAAAAGCTTCCAAAGCAACATGGGTACAAACCACAAAATACTGAATATAAACTTAAACAATATAAACTAAAAGTGCTTAAAGTTTTTCCCCTTCAGAATGATGAGAAACTGTGATGCACTTGGAATATATATACCTGTAACCTGAAACACTTGCACAAAACACATTAGACCTTCAAGGTAAAGTAAGTAATAAAATGACAAGTATAATGTAACAAGTAAATTGCGGTCAAGTAAACATGATATGAAACATGTGAGCAACTTGATCATACACCAAAATAGTCATATAGAAATGATTACAAAGATCACATAGCAAAGCAATTGATCATCCAAACATGCATTCAATGAAGCACAATAGCATAAGGAAGTATGCATGTCCAATACACAAACATGAAGCCATGAGAACAACAAAGCATAACTCAAAGCACTCTAAAGCAAACAAGAAAACAAATAGAACAAAGTTTTCTAATTAACACAATGTCTTCTCCCCCTTGGTATATGCATCTCCCTTATGGAATATCTCTCCCCCTACAAATGTGCAGGAGAAATAGAATTTTCCCCCTAAGGATGTGCACAAGAGTCATATAAAAATTACAAAAACTCTCCGGTATACTCTCTAGAATACACTCTCCCCCTTTTTGTCAGGAATAGACAAAGGGTCAAGGAGAAACGAGGGCAAGAGATGAAGAAACAAACAATGCTAATGATGCATAAGGGGTGCGAGATGAAAGAGAAAATGAAGCTCAAACCTAAGACAATGTAAAACGCTACAAAGCATAAGGTAGACATGACATGCTAGACATGCTAGAATGAAGAAGCAAAGTATAGACCAATGCATGACAAGGGTAGCAAAGGTGTGTGCAAGAGGTGACTAAGTGCAATGCATGAAAAATGCACATGGGGGGCAAGGTGTGTTAAATATACAACCAATGAATCAAACATGTTCCTAATGAGGAAACATGAGAAATCTCAAAGTTTGGTACTCATCGGAGTCCAAACAAGCAAGAAAATGTCTAAGAGCCATTTAGCAAACACCTAGCATGCACACTATGAACAATAATGTGAAACAATGCATGAACAACATGAAATCTACCCTTAATACATGTTCATTCTGCCACAAGGGGCCAACATCCAATGAAAATCAACAAAAGAAACCAATCCCATGAAGAAATTTGATAAGAATTATGTTTTCCCAACTCCTATGATGAAAATCCCAACCAAGAGCACAAAACTCTCCAAAACATAATCTAAGGATCAAAATTAATGAAAAGAGTTTATAATTACCTTAGAGATGTTAATGAAATGAAAAACCATTCAAATTGGTTGAGTTTTAATGTAAAAATATTGAAAGAGGGGTTTTAGAGAGAATGGGAGAGGTTTAAAACAAGTTTCCCACAAAAAAGCTCTTTAAAAAGCTGATTTTGGGCGTTTCATGACTGACGAGTCGCAAGCCGAGTAGCGAGTGAGTCGCGAAACCCCTCTATATGAACTCGCAGCTTAAACTCGTAGCTTGCAGTCGCCAAAATGAGTAGCCAAAACTGGCAGCTTGCTGGCAGCTCACGCAAGTAGCCAAAATAAGTAGCCAAAAATTCTGACACTTGTTTTTCAAGACAGAACATGTTTAAACATTGAAAAACAAAGTAAGCACTAAACATGAACACAAAAAGTGAAAACAATCACTTCTAAAAACATATAAAATGATCAAAAATCTTTTTGAATTAATCAATATATGATAGAGCATACACACATCACATTTAGACAAGTACAATCTTAACAAATGAATAAGACATTCATTGAACCTTAGGCATATGTGTTATGTGTGTGTATCAAATGTGAAATAGTCCTTAGTTTAGAGCGAAACTTTAATGATCAATTCAATCAAGTCATGCATAACTAGGACTAAGTCAAGTAGTTTATCTCAATTATAGAAATGAACATATATGACCTTCCACAAGAAAATGATTACATATAATGAAGCTTTTGATTTGGCTTCTTTATAATTCATAACATTTGATCATTTTGAATCAAGACATCTCATTTTGAGATCGATGCCTGAAATTTGTGATATTTCAATTTGATGAACAAGCCTTTGGCTTTTTGGGCATTATACATTTTCATATAAGTCGCTTTCCCTTTTTCCTAATCGAATACTAGTATGTGCGACAGCTTTTGCAACTCAAAATCTCTTTTCATTTGGAGATTTACATTTGATGAGCTCTTTCAGCAATAAAAATAAAAGAGTGGAAAGAGATATAAGCACAAGTCTATGCATGCATCAAAACCAACATAACTATTGACTAATCATTCATGATAAGCTTGAAGATTGATTTACAACAATCACACAAAGATGTCAAGATTTTTCCCACAAAGATATAAGTGCATAAAGAACAAGTTAAGCCCGTAAATGCACAAAGCCATTTGTACAAATGTACAAGGCCAAATTCACATGTGATATGTGCTCAAACATATACGATCAAACTTTTTCAATTTTTCACTTTTTATGTGGTTTTGGATTTTTTACTCATACAAAACTGAAATTTAAAAGTAAGATTAAAAACAAAACAATGCATACAAATAAATGCAAGATGCACAAAATGCATGAAGATATGACATTTAATACATGAAGGATCTTACAAAGATCGAAAGAATTAGATTAAGGACCAAAAGAGCAAAAACTCAACCATAGGAACCCTTCCTTATTCAAACGGAATAATTGTTTGGAATGAGTGTTTCGTAGGAAGTGAGACGAGGATTGGAAGAATGAGAACCGGAGATGCACATAGACAAGGAGGTAAGAGTATTAACCACTTTCTTCAACAACTTACCACTTTCTTCAACAACTTACCATTTTCCATCCAATTCGGTTTAGCTTTCAAAGCACAACTTCCAAAAAGCTCAAGTTTCTCTTTTCTTTTGATTCTCTTAAGAGCTTGAAACTTAGAGCAATGAGGTCTTAGATGACCAAAGACACCACAATGGTGACAAACAATGTGTTTAGGTCTACTAGACTTTTTGGGAAGGGATCTAACAACAAAGGTTTGTTCTCTTTTTAACTTAGGGCATTGGGGTCTTATGTGACCGATCACACCGCAATGGTGGCAAATAGGAACAAGCTTAGATCCACTCAATTTCCTAGAATGGGACTGAAACAGAGGCTTAGGCTTAAGAGCCTTTCTCTCCACTTTTTGATTTCTTTTGTGTGGAGGAATATATACCGATTTGTCTTTTGAGGTAGAACACACAATAGACACAAGATTAGGTACCACAACATGATTGCAACATATATTTTCTTCCATTTTAGAAATAGGTTCAACAATCAAACACTTGGCATGCATCTTAAGAAATTCATTTTCAGATTTAAGATCATCAATAAGTTTGTTAGAAAAAACAAGTTTAGCATCCAAATCCTTATTTAAACATTCAAACTCTTTCAGTTTTTCAAGAGAAATTTCAGCAAGATTCTTATATTTCTCAACCAATTTGTTGGATTCATTGAGTTTAGCAATCAAATCATCCTTTTCACAAACTAACTTGCTAAAATTCTTTTGAAACTTCTTAGCTCCTTTCTTCAAGAGTTTGTCAACAACACTCATAGATTCAAATAACATGTCATCACACTTATGAGAATTAACACTCATAGAGGCATTTTTACAAACACGTGGCATATTACATTCATCACCAACCAAATCATATAAAGAGGTATACAAAGCATAATCCATGGCAAATAAACACAAGGGGTCAAGGATCACACTTAGGTATTTAAACCGCAACAAGTGTACCTGCTCTGATGCCAATTGAAAGTTCAAATAGTGTAAAAATACCCTTGAACGTTTAGACCCCCAATTTACAAATTATCAATTCAAGCTTTATATCAAACAATCAATGTGCAGAACATGAACTAAAGTTTAATATAGAATTGATAAACAATCTAAGCCAATTAAAATCACATCCACAGTAGAAAATAAAAGGCAAAGATAAAGGGAAGAGAGATGCAAACACGACAACACACGATGTGTTATCGAAGAGGAAACCGAAACTCTCGGCGTAAAACCTCTTTGCCGCCCTCCAAGCGGTAAACAATCCACTAGAAAATGTAGTTGGGATACATGAACAGCAATAAACCCTCCAAGCCTAATCTACACAGTATACCTAAGCCCTCCAAGTTTCTTGCTCCAACGAGGTTACGCCGAACCTTTTTCTTTTCTAACTTCCCGGATTCCGCTACTTGACCATAGCATCAACCAATGTAAATTGGTTCCTTCCTAACTGCTTCCCAGAACACCAAACAGCCATCTCACAATAATAGATATGGTGAGAAAAGGTTTTGGTAAAATGCCTCTCAAGGATTCAACAATGGAGAGGAAGGGAGTTGAGGAATTTGAAGAGTCTCTTATGTAAAGATTATGGATGAATCAATCTTGTTTTAATCTAGGGTTTCTCTCTCAAAATTCTCTCTGGAAGTTCTATTTCATTTGTGAGTATAAGGGGTATTTATACTGGAATGAGAGAAGAATGTGAAACATCAGGTTTTTCAAAACAGGGGTGGCTCGTGGCTTGGCCTCGCGACTTGAGTGAGTCACGAGACCCAGTCGCGAGATAACCGTATGGTCAGTTTTCTTGTTTTGTCCTGTAGTGCTCCAGCTAGCATGACTGTTCACCTTTTGGCATGCTTGGCACGTGTGCTGCATTTGGCGGCTTTTAGCCGCGAGTCACCCGCGAGATCCAGCCGCAAGTCTCTGTTTTCTTACACACTCTTGAGCAATCTACACTCTATCTCACTCACTACCCTTACAACAAACCCACCTAAATACAGAATTACTAAATGCTGAAATACAAGCAAATTTGGCACGGAATAACACCAATTAGATGTTTGATTAAATTCAACCTTACAGTTTGATAAGTTGGTGTAACTACAAATCATTTCACATTCTCATATTCATTTCCTCTTCTTCTTAGTGACTGACTCTCATTGTTCAACTATATATATGCTGCAGGATTGGATTAAAAGGCGCAAAGTGGAAGAGGAGGAGTTAGAAAACATTGAGGAACAACTTCAACCATCAACTTCACATTCATCCTTCCAACCACAAACATTAAGAGGTGTAATATTTCTCCCTTTTTTTCCCTCATCTCTCCATCTAATCTAAATATTTACATGCCTGCTCTAATACTTTGTATTTAAACATTGGATGGATACTACAGAATCTAACCCAAACTATGTCTATGTGCGCGCTACTTTCTGTATTCTTTTGAAACTCTTTTTGAAAGAAAAAAAAAAAAATCAAATTATTGGATGTGCGTTGAATTGAATTATATTTAACTTGTAATTTGTTTGGCAGATGCATCCATAATGAAGGATGTATGTACACATCCATATGGTTCTTTTAAAGAAATGTGTACACTTTGTGGCCAATGGTTGCAGGCCGAATATGGTGTGGCATTGGGCTACATTCATGAGGTAAAGACTATTTGGCAGAGTTGTGAATTTTGGTTATCCTTCACTGCATATTGGAATTTGGAAGACAATATCTATGATGCTTGTGAAATTTTCAATTTGTCAAGGTATCACCCACTTTCAATGAGCTGTCACTTCTTATTCACGTAGTAATGATCCCCTAATATGAAATTATTTTTTAAATTACAACTGGAGAGATGAAAACCATCTTTGAACTTATAAATTTATACCTATTCAATAATATAGTAACTCAATTATAGTGATGATCTCTTTTTGTTTCAAATTGTACTTCATTTAAGCTTGAACATTATTGCAAGGAATAAGGCTTCACAATGCTGAAATTGTCAATTTTAAAGAAGCAGACGAGAAGAATTTATTATGCCATGAGAAGCTTTACTTGGTTCCTGCTAAATTCTACTGAGCTTACAGATATGGCATCAGAAGAAGAATATTTAAAGAAAAAGACATATTCTTTGCAAGGTATTTCTGTTACCTTTATATTTTATTATACTTTGGTAGTGTGCGTAGCATTTTTTTATATCACTGTTTTCAGGTATCATGGTGACATTGCTTCTTTGTTAGTATAATCTTCTCTAATAAGCTTGGCTAGATACTATTGTAACATCATCATGTTGTAGATTTTTTAGAAGTCAACATGAATGATTACCATTTGGTTTTGAATTTGTTGTTGGAAGTTTTATTTGAGTGCTTTCAATTTGTCAATGAAATGTTCAGATTTCTAACCAAAGGTAGGTAAAACTCCCAAAGAAATGAAAAGGATCTAGTTTATTGCTTATGCAGTCTTATGTTGTAAAATCACCATAACCATGAATCACCTGGAAGTTTTAAGGGATTTGCTGGTGGAATCTTTTGATTTTCCTTCCTTAACTTGTCTGCACTTTTTTGGTCCCCCTACCCCCATCCCTTCTTTTAAAGAAAGATTGGCAGGATTTATATTTTATGCTTAAAGCAAGCTTAAATACTGTCGTTATTTGTAATATCACCATGAGATTTTTTTTTTCCGTAAGGCACGAGGCAAACTATAGATAGGAAAAGTTTGGTAGTTATAGGGAAAAATTACTATCATGGTATTCATTTTGCATGAATATGTGTTAAAAAATATAGGGCATTAAGCACCCATCACTTAAAAAGCAAATTTATTTAAGAATAATGACTTCCTCACTGTTTGTGTCCTTGTCCCCTATAGGCCTTGGAAACTAAATAGAGGCTCTCTTATCAATTTGATTGATTATCAAATTGGCTTGTAGTTTCACTATATCTGCTCTTCTGCAGAACATGTGTATTTATTCTTTTTTAAAATATTTGTTATCTAATTCTTTTGGTTTTGATTGCACTGTCTTTTCTTTGACATTATGGGCATTTGAGTGACTTGATGTGCTTGTGGCCTTATGGTATTCAAAAATTATGAAATGGACAGATGTCACAAAAGCCAGCCTCTCATGGTGAACTTCATGCAAATTGATATGAAGAAGAAGCTACCTATCAAAAATATATTTATATGACGAAGCTAAGGTCCTTTGTTCGCACATTTTTAAAAGAAGCAAGTGAAATGTTTGAGATGTACATTTATACAATGGGTGATCAGCACTATGCATCGGAAATGGCTAAGCT
Organism: Quercus lobata; assembly: GCF_001633185.2. Taxonomy (NCBI): domain Eukaryota; kingdom Viridiplantae; phylum Streptophyta; class Magnoliopsida; order Fagales; family Fagaceae; genus Quercus; species Quercus lobata. The sequence goes on from NC_044907.1 coordinate 96,379,376, forward strand.
GCTTGATCCTCAAGGAGAGTACTTCAGTGCTAAGGTAATTTCATGTAAGCATGGCACCCAAGAACATCAAAAGGGTCTTTGATATCTTGCCTGGGCAAGAGAGTGCGGTTCTGATTCTTGATGATACAGAAGATGTAGCTACATCCGTGATCAGCTGAATATCTCTGCTTACCCAATCATGCTATCGTTTACTTTTGGCGTCTCTGGAAACATGTTTGAAGTTGTAAATTCAAACATATAGACAATGAAGTCCAAATTGAATGAGCTAGAACTCAAGTATGAATTTGAAAGAGCAAAGGTGCTATTGTAGTTTGCATCTTTGTTTGTTCATGTTGTCTTCCGTAAAACAGCAGAGTTAAGGAATGTGGTGTTCTACCCTGCTTATGTAAGTAATGCTCATTTCTTCAGATAATTCATAGTAGTACAAGAAAATTTGAAAATCTGTCTGAAGCCATTGAAGGGAAATTTGAAAGTATTTCCTAGTACCAGCTTGCATGTGGTTCATTCTTTTATGTGTAATTTTTTTTTTTTTTGGATAATATATGTGTACTTATTCAGTTATTCTTATGATATATGTGCATAGAGAAATGATATCTATTATTTGTTCAAATTCATTTCCATGGCCTTTGAACTTGCAATTTGTCTTATAAGTTTATGTGTCTGCAATCATCCTGTTACCATAAGCTTGACGCAAATGTTTTGTACTATTGGGGTTCTCTCCTATTTCATGGTCATTTCCTAGTTATGTTGTTAAGAGCTTTAAGTTTGAAGTTTGTTTATGTAGACTCATATTATCCATACTAGCAGAGTGGTGCCAATCCGCTTAATAGTTAATGAAAACAACACCTAAACCCATTGAGAAGATGATTCAAAAGAGTAATATGGTGATAATGCAGAAGAACTGGAGCAAGTAGATATAGCTTTATGCGGTCAAGCCAGTTAGCCCTGGCTGACTAATAAAGAACCAAAAACAGTATTTAGAACAGCACAGCTCAACAGTTTTGAGGGATCTTTTATCAACCCCTTCAGTTTGTCCGAACCTAAGAAGTAAAATTAATTTTGTTCTTTTGCAGAAGAACAGTTGTGTAACATGTGATTGTTCTTGGACAGGAGTTTTGCAAGTGGTTCCATTTCTTAAATTAACATATTCAACCCACTAAAATACTAGTAATATTTTATATCAGCTTGTTAACATAACACTATAGGGTAGCAGGTGATTTGCGTTTGGCATTGATTATTTTGCTAACTTATTTTACTATTCAGTTTATTTTTGCTACTATATAGGGGTCTCACTGCACTTTTTGGTACTATTTATGGATTTCACTGTATATTTCAGCTAATTTTTACCTTATCTACAATACTTTTTGCAAAATAAACGGATCCCAAATGGACAAGTCTAGAAATTATTAACTGGTGTGCATTAAGCTCACACTTCTCAACAGTAGAATTGACAGGAAAGTGCATGGAAGCTCGATGAGTGCATACTAATATGTGCTTTTTGATATGCCTGGAAAGTTCTGAAATTGAACAAGCAATGCTTAGATGACCAACTCACAAAAACTGCAGGCATAAGTTAAGTAGTAGGAGGTGACTTGGTTTAAATCTGAACCCCATGCGTTTCGATGCAAACAATTGAAAGGTAAGGTATTGATGTTGCATTGAGCTAATGATTTTAAACACTAGATGCCTAAGAAAAAGAATATAGGGAACATAATACAATAATGTGATACAACATAATACTGTACTACATTATTGTAAATAAAGCCAAGCTAACAAAGAAACCAAGCAAGGCACCAGCTATGACTTCAACCTCAGTATGGCCAATTGATTCTTTTAGAGAAATTATATTCTCAATAGTTCTTTCTATTCCTTCTTCAACATTGGCTGCTGAGCCAGAAGACAGCACCACCTGATTATTTGGCCTCAATTTGTCATCTGATCTAAGTAATAGAGGAGAATTTGTTGATTTTGATGTAAAAGAACTTGCTTCCTCAGATACAAGGGACCCAATTCTCTCCAAACTTACAGGCAATGATTTTCCTGGTTGAGAATCAATCATATTTTCTCTATCCTTAGTGTGAACTGAATTAACGTGTATTTTGGCCAGCAATTTATTCAGGACTTTTGCATGATTTCCTACTTCTCTTCTCACACCCTGCAGAAATAAAATCAACACTCAGATTGATGTTTCAGTTTGACTATAATTTAGGAAACATATGCAACTTCTGAAAATGTCATGTAAAAATCTCTCATCGTACAAAACTGAAGTCCATCCTGAGAACATATTGAAAAATATCTAAACATTTAGAAGTGAAGAAACTAGAGATATAATAGCACGACTTATGAGTTGTTTGTCACTCATGGGACAAAATTAGGTCTGGTTTGACCTATAACCATAAATGACTTCATAGAAACCTCATTTTTTGCTGAACCGTAAGCACGACACCAGGTTTATGGAGAATCCAGTCTTCTCTCTCTTATTCCCTTCACTATCATTTCCTTTATTTAGAAAATATGCTTACGTACCTCAGAAAATACATTCTTACATACGACTTCTTTAGTGGCTAGGAACTATAGCAAAAGCAAACAATTTTAAAAAATTTATAGCTATATAGCTGACATAGCATGAAGTAATAGTCTCAATGACGCAGCTCATTTTCCTGATGGAGTAGCTTTGTTTTGGTGAAGATAGTGACTGATAATGGAGCAGCAACTATGGGAGCATGGCATTAGAAGTTAAGGGCATTTGCAGGTGCTATGTCCTAGACAAAAATGATGGAAAAGGATCCAGTTAGGTACAAAAGAAGAAGGAAAGAGAAAAGGGAAATAGTATGAAGAGCTAGAATTTGAAATAATTCAAAAAATCAATAAACCTGTCAAATAAGCAACTCAGAGAGAACGAGAGGGTGAGATTCACAAACAATGAATCTGCAGTTTGAGTCTATCTAAACCTGGAGTTGGGTTCCACTATTATAGATTATGACATGACATTAACAGACATCCCTAATCTAGAGAAGGTAAAAGAAGATATTCAAAAGGTTCAACAAATAGACAACCATCATAAATCAATGAAAGTGCCATCAACAATAAAAGGTTTGTGAGTCATTAGCAGATCAGGTTCCTTAAAAAAAATTTACTTGATAAGGCTTTGGTAGCAATCAAATGGGAAACCTATGAAAGAAGATCTCCCATCTATACTATATTTCTAATTGGAAATACTGTCTAATGATCGCATTACTTTCTGCAAGACCAGATAGGCTTTTGTCCACTCACGACCTATGTGGCACTCTATCAATGGCACTCTTCTCCTCTTTGGTGAATTAAATGCCACCGATGGAAGTCCATAGGGGCCCATCTTCCTGAAAGTACCAACCCTCTATCATGCCACCGCAGCAATTAATTAGCCAAATTAAACAAACTAAAAACTAGATTACAAGCAAGACTGACCAATGGATTCAATCCACCATCTTACTATTGTTTTTACAAATTGGACAAGACCAAAACAGAGATCCAATTTGCGTTCTAGAAAGTAAAATGTGAAACCCATTGTCTAAGATCCAATTGGGACCAAATCACCAGTACTTTCTCAAGAGCAAACTGTCATAGACAAATTGTGAGATGTGAAAGCTGTTGCCTAAGATCCAAGTTCCAAGTTCCAATGCATTAAATTCTCACTAGCTTATATATAGAGCAAAGAAGAGTTGATAATTGTCAATATCTCAGAATAAGTCTCACAATCCTAAATCTCAGTCTATAATTTCCATAGCATTCTTCCTGGATTAAGTATGATTTAACCTGATTTAATTAAGAAAACAAATGGAAAACTAAGGCGATTACTAACACTCTTGATAGATTGAAGGCTACATTTGGAGTACCATTTGCATTGAATCATGAGGAAACTGAACTACTTGCTTAAAAGAGGAGATGTGAAAAATGACATGAAAAAATAGAAACATGAGGACAATATGAAGTAAAACAGAAAGAAAACATATACCTGTGCGTCATACATAACAAGGCCAGCATAAACAACTGTAAGGCCAAAAATTGAATCTGAGAGACCCCTGTAATCAAAATCCACACATCAATTCTGACAAAAGAATAGAATGAATCAATACTTGATGTTTATAAAACAGAATACTAATTATGGTGGATCATGCATGGTTTTGTATGTTAGCATAGAACAAAGATGGAAAATTCAAAAGTTACTACAAAATCTTACAAACTAGAAATTGACAATGAATGTGATTGGTCCTTGTTAGACATATTATGGCCTAAGTGGCCAATACCAATTGTAAGTTCATGTACTTATAGAACAAGCAACTTAACCATGGGTTAGTTAATGGTTAGTCTAGCGTTAGTCAAGTATTCTCTAGTAAATAAACCCTACATTAGGTTCATTGTAACACAAGTGCTTAATAAAATATGTAGTTGTCAAAAGCTTTATTACTATGGATGTAGGCCATTAGGCCAAACCACGTAAACCTTTGTGTATTTCCTCTTTCATACTTCCGCTTATCATTCAATCATCACACACAATCACACAACAATTTTAACAGCCCCACTTCAATAAAATTATAAATATATATCTAAATTACTTTAATGCGATTGGTAATATATCGCATCAGTCTGTACAGGCTATGTAGTAAAATTCATCTCTAGCATTGAAAGATAGAAAGGAACGGTGAGTGGTGCTCACTGCTGACTGCTTACCTTTCCAGGGCAATGATTGTTGCAGTAGCTACCACCGCCTATTAATGACAAAATGTGAAAAAAAAAAATTGATAAGATTAAAATTAAACCAAATATCCAAGGGTTATACTTATACCCCAGTTAATTTATATATATATATATATATATATATATATATATATATATATTAATTATGTACACAAAAATAAACAAAGTAGAGTAGAGGTCAGAGAGTACAGAGGAATGAGTAGAAGGGAAGCCTCCAGCTTGAAAGGCAGCCTTGAAATCCAAGTCTTTACTATAGAGTAAGACAGAAGTGAAGGGCTTAGAAAGCTGTCCAATTGCAGCAGAAATACCCGCTGCAACTAAAACCTGTGAAGGAATACGAATTAAGATAATGGGAAAGCAAATTGAAAGGAAATGAATAAATGGGGTAGCAACAACTTTGGACCTTGTTGTGGGCAAGTTGCGAAATTTGGTCGAATAATTCAGTTCCAGTTCCAGCTCCAGTTCCAAGACAAGTGAGCTTAAAAGGAGAGGATTTGGGTTTGGGTTGTCTTCGGCGAAGAAAAAGAAGAAAGGGTTGTTGTTGTTTTTTGTTTGTAGAAAGGTTAAGGTTGTGGTGGTGGATGGATGAATAAGAACAAGTGGGAAACCCCCAACAGAAACACTGCGATAACATGTTTACATCGAAATTTAGGAACGCAGACAGTAGAAGTCAGTTGGTGGTATATATAATAATAATAATAATAATAATAATAATAAGTAATAACAACAAAATAAAAAAATAAAAAAAAGTTTTTTTATTATTTTTTTATTAGTGAATAAAAGAAAATATTCACACAAGAGTTAAAAAAAAAAAAAAAAAAATTAGAATAAGAATATTTCTAAGTTTCTTCTTCTTCTTCTTCTTCTTTTTTGGTAACAAACAATCACATACACATATGTAGGACAAGGAAGGGAGAGAGTGAGGAAAAGGTCCCTTAGATTGGAGAAATTATAAGGTATTTATAGTGGACAAGTGATGTGATCTACTCTTAATCAAAATAAGTTAGGTGAATGTCAGAATCATAAATGCGGGTACAATCTATTGAGAAAAAGTCTCTCTTTATATATATATATATATATATATATATATATGTGGGAAATTACATTTTGTCCATTTTTGGATTGCCTGAAAAATATTATGCCTACTTGTAGTTTAAAAACTGACATTTTAACCACCTGAGGTTAATTTCATTTGTTTTCCATTAACCATCTTTGTTAAAAATATGAGTAAATTTGTATTTTTATTACCTTTTTATGTGTCTCTCTTCACAAAATATTAAAAAAAAAAATGAAAAAGAAGATCAAAAAGCTAGGTTTTGTAAAAATTAAAACCTAACTTTTACATTTTTTTTTTTTTTTTCATGTATCAACTTTTATAATTATCAACGGATTATTTTGCTAATATTACCTTAAATACTAGCAAGTGGCCAGACCTTGTTATCATATAGACAAGTTTTTTATCATTCACTATAGAAATACTAATGGAGAAAGGAGGAACGCACGACAAGATAGAATTGAAGATTGACTTACGAGCTAATTACCATTATCAAAGATAGGCAACTAAAGAAAATCATAGTAATTGTTAAATTACCTTGTCTAAGTATTTTTAAGGAGGATGGGAATAGCAATGGATGGCAATGGGGCAGGGCAGGGCGGGGCGGGGCCGAAGGATGGGGTCTTCGTCCCCGTCCCGTATGGTGTTGTCTTGCCCCATCCCTGCCCTACCTCGTAAAACTCTACTTTTTGTTAATTTGCCCTACAACTAGTACAATTTTTTTAATGAAACCTATTTCATTGATAAAAATATACTTGAAATCACAACTAAATTTATCCCATCAAATCAAATCAATTTTTAGAAAAAATTGAATAATATATCCAAGTGTTTAACAAGACAATCATAAATAAATAAATAATCTTATAGTATAACACATAACAAAATAAAGGAAGATAACCACATTAAATAGAATAAAATAAGTTAATATTGATATGTTTGTCTAAATAGTAGGGTTTTAGGGTATAAAAAATTTACAATTATAACCCTTAGCAACGCAGGGCGGGGCAAGGACACGGAGGGGTGGGGCGGGGTGGGTCTAAAAAGTCTAAACCCATCCCCGTCCTGCCCCGTGCTGCGGGGCTAAAATCTTGCCCCATTCCCGCCCCACCACTTTTGCGGGGTGGGGAAAACCTGTGCGGGGCGAAGTGAAGAGGGGCAGGTTAAGTGGGGCGGGGAAAAATTGCCATCCCTAAATAGCATATTTAGCTTTGAGTCCTCCAAATAAGGATCCCATGAGACTTTTCCCTCTTTGACGGACCTCAGAAGAGTTAAGGGTCAATTTTGACCCTAGCGTGTCCACTCCTAACACAATTGTTTTTCCCTAACCCTGGTAAACTGAAATAAGATTATATCACAAATTACTCGTTAGTACACAATAGCATAAGAACACACACACACACAACAAGCATATTTGAAACTTGAAGAAAAAAGATTAGGAAGGGCAACAAGTATGTGGTACAACAATCAATAAACCAATTGAATGGTTTAGAATGTACTGCATGTTATTTTTCTAAAAATTTCTCTTCAATACATCATAACTTGCTATGCAATTAGTAATCAGACAAGCTAATACTACATGAACTTCATTCAGTACATTCTAAAACTGCTTAGTTAAAGCTTTTCATAATTCAAATCAATAACTTCAGATGTGCAGATGTGCTCAAAAGTTAGGTTTTAATTTTTACAAAACCTACAATATTTCATAAAAACTTTTTTTGTATCTGAAATTGAGTTTTAATTAAAGTAAGATCATATATAGAATGATTTTCTACCCTTGATCACAAGAGAATAGGAGATTTTTCTTTTCTTTATTTTTTTTTTTTTGGGTTTTGGAAAAAAAAAAAAAAAAAGGTCATGGTTGATATGGAAAAAAGAAAGGAAAATTTTCAACTTGTTAAAAATTTTTCTTTAGTCTCCATTTTCCAAGTTCTGGAAATTTTAGACTTAATCAATTCCTTTGAACTTGTAAAAACTTTTTCTTTAGTCTCCATTTTTCAAGTTATGGAAAATTTAGACTATCAATCTAGTGTCATAAAAATTCCATTGAAAAATTCTAGTGAAATAAAATAATTCTACAACTTGATTGTCCTTGTGGGAGAGAGTTTTGAATTCACCTATTCACTATAAATAAAGTATGAAAACAAATATACAATTATTACAATTCTATTTATTTCAATAGTAGGTGTTAGTGCATGTTTAATAATCATGCTTGTCTGTAGCTCTTTTGATATGGATAAAAATAGTGCTTATTCATATTAAGGTAGAAGCAGGCATAAGCTGACGGTTACAGGTAAAACCGTCAGCTTCCATTGGTAGTTGTTGACAAGAGGAGATCTGACAAGGGTAGTGAGGGAGTCGGCAGGTCGCACCAAAAGGCTGATGCCATCAATAAGCTGACTCCTATAAAGCTGAAGGGAGTGGGATAAGCTGACAATCTTGATAGCGGTTTGCTTGCTACCCACGATTGCATATATAAGGAAATGTCTTGCCCTCCATGTTTGGTGCTACTCAAAGGGATTCCTATAAGGAAAGGATTTTGCCAAATATGCCCAAAGAGACTCCTATAAGGAAAAGACTTCTAAACCAACGAAGAGAGGTCAACCCCCTACTACTATAAAAGCACCAATACCCTCGCAAACCAAGGTACGTATAATTGACCCCACTCTAGTACTTTAGAGTTGTGAGAAGTTTTAACTTGACCTTTGAAGGGTATTTGGCCAGCACCACATTGGTGCTCTCTGCGAGGTCTTCTCTTTTTGTTATGTATGTGTCGTTTCGAGTGTGTAAGGACCGTGTGGCTCACTGGTGACTTTTTCGGCATCATTAGTTGGCGCCATCTATGGGAATCAACTTCGTAGTAGATTTGTAAGTCATAGCAAACGCTTCCCAAACAAAGAGTTGCATGGTACTTACTCGATCGAAGGTGACCACCAACAACGTTCAGGGAGACGAACCACGCGCGACAGCCCTTGAGAGATAAGTGCAGACCCTTGTTGCGGCTGTGGAACGCCTCACTAAGTAGAACCACGATTTGGAAGAACAGTTACGCCAAAGGAATGCGGGACATGGCACCCAGGAAGAAGACCAAGAAGGTACCAGCGCCGAGCGACGAGACTGAAAGGGACCGAAAGGTAGCAACGCCCCAAGCAAACCAGAGTGGCAAAATATGAGCCTCCTATCCCTCACAGATACGACTCCACCACATATTGTCGTGGAGATGCAGGCAATAAAGGAACAGATAGAGGTTATGATGAACGCCCTCAAAGGACGAGTGTCCAGCGATCTTGATGATCTTGTTAACCGAACTGACTCACTGTTCACCGCCTCTGTCAATTCCTTCCCCCTACCACATAAGTTTTGTGTGTCGTAGATAAATAGCTACGACGGAGTTAAGGACCCTCTAGATCACCTAGAGACCTTCAAAAACTTGATGCACCTTCAAGGAGTAACAAATGAAATCATGTGTAGGGCCTTCCCTACAATGCTGAAGGGCCCTGTAAGGGTGTGGTTCAGCCGACTAAAGCCTAACTCCATCAGCACTTTCAAGGAGCTAAGCACTTAGTTTACTGCGCAGTTTATCAGGGGACATAGGTATAAGAAGTCCACGGCGTAGTTGATGAGCATCAAGCAGCAAAAGGACGAGACGCTGAGATCCTACATAACTCACTTCAATAAGGAAGCACTCTCCATCGATAAAGTCGACGACAAAATACTTGTAGCAGCCTTCATGAATGGATTGCCGAAGGGTAAGTTTTTATTCTCCTTGTAAAAGAACGACCCAAAAACCATGTCGGAAGTACTCTACAGGGCCACCAAGTACATGAATGCTGAAGATGCGCTGTTGGCTCGAGAGGAAAAGCCTAGGAAGAGGGAGAGACAGGAAGATACACGGTAGGACCAAGGGCGAAAGAAGGCAAGAAAAGGAGATCGAAGGGATGAAAGGCGCTCTAAGCCCCTAGGAGGAAGGTTCACAAGTTTCACTCCATTGATCGCCCCGATAGATCAAGTCCTAATGCAAATCAAGGATGAAGGGGCTCTGACATTCCCTGGAAAACTGAAGGGAGACCCTAACAAGCGATCTAGAGACAAATATTGCCGCTTCCACCATGACCACGGTCATGACACAATCAATTGCTACGAATTAAAGCAGCAGATTAAGGCCCTTATCAGACAAGGGAAATTGCAGAAGTTCATCAGCAAAAAGAGAGCAGATCCACCCCCTCAAGAGCAGCACCCCCGACGGGATAATGAACGTTCTAGACCCCCCATAGGGGACATAAGGATAATCATAGGGGAGGGTCATCCAAAAAGGCCTACAAAACTTACCTTAGGATGGTCCAGAATGTTCAGCTGACGGGCTCCATACTAAAGATAGCATGGAGAGAAGGCCCCATTATCGGGTTCTCGAAAGAAGAGACGCGACGTCTTCACCACCTGCATGACATTGCACTTGTTGTCAGCATACGAGTAGGAGACTACAACATACACCAGGTGTTGGTCGATAATGACAGCTCAGCAAATATCCTATACTACCCGGCGTTCTAACAGATAAAAATTGATAAGGAATGATTGATTTCGATGAACGCACCGCTCATTGGTTTTAGAGGAACAAGGGTGTTCCCTTTAGGCGCGGTCACATTATTTGTAATGGTAGGCAACTACCCTCAGCAGATCATCAAGGACGTAACATTTCTAGTGGTTGACTGCTTATTTGCCTACAATGCTATCCTCAGATGACCCACCCTCAATTCATGGAAGGCTGTAACGTCAACCTACCATTTAATGATTAAGTTTCCTACCAACTATGGAGTGGGAGAGCTACGTAGAAATCAGGTAGCCGCACGCAAATGCTACGTGGCCATGATGGAAATAGATGACCACCTCCAAGCCATGAACATAAAAGAACACCAGATGGCGATACAGCCTGTAAAGAAGCTTTAAGAGATACTTCTTGATGACTCCAATCTTAACTAAATGACCAAAATTGGAACCCTCACTAATCCCGCAGTTCGCCAAGCGCTTACAACTTTTCTCAGAAATAATCGAGATGTATTCGCCTGGACCCACAAAGACATGCTAGGGATAGACCCTTCAGTCATGATACATAGGATGAATGCGTCACCCTCCTTTCCACCCATCCGACAGAAGAAGCGGTTGTTCGCCCTGGAGCGAGATCAGGCCATAGTGGAAGAGGTCCGCAAACTACAAGAGGCGAGCTTCATTAAGGAGGTTTACTACCTCGATTGGCTGGCAAATGTAGTGATGATTAAGAAAGCTAGGGGAAAGTGAAGGATGTATGTGGACTTCGCCGACCTAAACAAAGCATGCCCCAAGGATAGCTATTCCCTCCCACAGGTCGACATTCTAGTAGACTCTATGGCTCAACATCAGATGTTAAGCTTTATGGAAACTTTCTCGGGTTACAACCAAATCTAAATGCACAAAGATGATCAGGAGAAAACTTCGTTTGTGACTAGCCAAGGCCTCTTCTGTTATAAAGTGATGCCATTCGACCTAAAAAATGCGGGCACGACATATCAGAGGCTTATGAACAAGATGTTCGTGCAGCAAATCAGGAGGAATGTCCAAGTTTACGTTGATAACATGCTAGTAAAAAGCCAAAGGGAGGAAGATCACTTGGAAGACCTCAGGGAAACATTCAACACCCTTCACTCCTATAACATGAAGCTCAATCCAGGAAAGTGTGCCTTTAAAGTGACGGCAGGAAAATTCCTAGGATTCATGGTGTCTCAAAGGGGCATCGAGGCCAACCCGGATAAGATCCGGGCTATAATGGAGATGGCGCCCCCAAGAAATGTGAAGGAAGTACAAAGTCTCAACCACAAAATAGCAGCGCTAAATAGATTCGTGTCAAGGTCTACGGACAAGTGTTTACCCTTCTTTCACATGCTGAAGAAATCTTTTGAGTGGACTGCCGAGTGTCAGCAAGCATTCAAGGAATCAAAAGCTTATCTAGCTTCCCTGCCATTGCTAAGTCCTTCGCAGCTAGGTGAAGAGCTTTTCCTCTACCCGGCCGTCTCCCTTGTCGCTGTCAGCACTGCCTTGGTCAGAGAAAAGGAAAGAGTGTAGAAGCCGGTGTATTACGCCAGCCGGGCGCTGCGCAGTGCCAAAGAAAGATACCCACCCATGGAGAAAATCGCCTTTGCATTAGTTACGGTAGCTCGCAAGTTCAAACCGTACTTTCAGGCCCACACAATGATTGTCTTGACCAACAAGCCCTTGAGGCGAGCGATGAGCAACCCTAAAGCCACTGGTCGATTGGCGCTATGGGCCATAAAGTTGAGTGAGTTTGACATCCAGTACTGTTCTCGAACCGCCATCAAAGGACAGATCGTCGTGGACTTCATAGCAAAATTTACCAGCGACGAGGACAAGGGGGCAGAAGAGTCTCCTCTGTGGAGCATAAATATGGACGGATCATCCAATAGACGGGCCGGGGGAGCTAGCATTGTACTACTGTCACCCGAAGGGGACACGATTGAATGTATGGTCCGTCTCAACTTCCCAACAACTAACAATGAAGCGGAATACAAAGCACTAGTAGCAAGACTCGATCTTGCCAAAGCAGCAGGAGCCACGAGCGTGGTCATTTACTGCGACTCTTAGGTCGTTACTAATCAAGTGAATGGGGACTATAAGTGTAAGGGCGAAAGGATGAAGAGGCATCTGGATCAAGTAAGAAAAAGAGTAGATGACCTAAAGACCAAGATCATCCAAATCCCCAGAGGAGAGAGTGAGCAAGCTAACCGCCTTGCCAAGGCCGCTTCAGCAAAAAATATGATCACCCTTGATAATGTACTCTATTTTGTTTAGCTTTCCCCACTAATAGATTCCGACGATGTGTTGGAGATAGGTACTGAAAGAAACCAGACCACACCGTTAGCTTCGTATTTGAAGAATGGCGTCTTGCCAAATGGGAGGGAGGCCATAAAAAAGCTGAAGGCCTAGGTAGTGCAATTCATCTTGATAAAAGATGTCTTGTACAAAAAAGGCTTCTCTCGTCCAGATCTGAGGTGCTTGGGTGCTAAAGAGGCGAACTACATCATGAGAGAAGCACACGAGGGAGTTTACGGAAACCATTCAGGGTCAAGATCATTAGTGCATAAGCTAGTGAGAGCAGGGTACTATTGGCCCACCATGCAGAAGGACGCCGAGGCTTATGTCAAGACCTGCGACAAGTGTCAAAAGTTCAGCAATATCATTAGACAACCAACCGAAGAGTTGACCCCAATGATGGCCTTATGGCCATTTGCTCAGTTGGGATTAGACATCATGGGACCATTCCTTACAGCAGTGCGACAGCTGAAGTTCCTGGTAGTGGGCATTCACTACTTTACAAAGTGGGTGGAAGCTAAAGCCTTGGCCAACATTACAGAGAAGAACGTATGGAATTTCTTCTGGAGATGCATCGTATGCAGGTTTGGGATCCCTAGAGTCTTAATCACAGATAACGAGAAGCAATTTGACAATGACTCATTCTAGGACTTTTGCTCGCAGTTAGGGATAAGAAACCACTACTCCTCCCCTGCCTACCCTCAAGCTAATGGACAGGTAGAAGTCACAAACCGATCCTTGCTCAAGATTATCAAGACTCAGCTCGAGGGGGCAAAGGGTATATGGCCTAAAGAGTTGCCAAGCGTAATATGGACGCCTGGAGAGACACCATTCCGACTAACATATGGGAGCAAAGCAGTCATCCTAACCGAAGTTGGACTCACAAGCTACAGGGTGCACAATCATGACGAGAGTAAGAATGACGAGGCCATACGACTAGAGCTTGATCTAGTAGACGAAATTAGGGCGACGGCAGAACAAAGGCTTGCACGGTACCAGGACCGAATGACTAAGCATTACAACTCTCGGGTCCGACACAGAGACTTCCAGGTTGGAGATCTCATTCTAAGGAAAGTCATGGACGCTGCTAAAGACCCTACCCAAGGGAAGCTCGGCCCCAATTAGGAAGGACCTTACCGAATCACGTCATGTCAGAGGAAAGGCACTTACCACCCAGAGACGTTAGATGGACGAAAGCTGCCATATCCATGGAACACCGAGCACTTACGAAAGTACTACCGGTAGAGATGATGACATGAAGAACAATGCCCCCTTTTATTTAGAATACACCGTAGTTAAATTTAGTTATATTCCTCAGTTTTATCATTTACTTTAATTTTGCCTACAATACCTTTTTTAAGCCCAAAGGGTAGGACTTTTTCTTTTTAAGAACTACTTTCTCTACAAATGCATGGCAATAAGAGGAGTTTATTCAAAAATGGCTGGAGTTTCTATTTACAAGTTTTTAATTCATAACAAGTGGACGACTTTTAGTTCACAACAAGTGGACGACTTTAAGTTCATAAAAGTGAACGACCTTAAGTCCAAAAAGTAGACGGCTTCACCCTAAAAAAGATGAAAAAGTTCATAAAGTCCATGAAATGGACAAGTTCTTAAGTCCTTAAAGTGGATGACCTTAAGTCCACAAAAATTGGACGACTCTATGTCCATAAGGTGGACAACCTTATTAAGTCCACAAGGTGGACGACCCTATTAAATCCACAAAGTGGACGACATTGATAAGTCCAAAGTGGATGACCTCATCCTAAGAGAATGAAAAATTATTAAGTCCACAAAGTCGATGAGTTTATCTTTAAGTCTACAGATTGGACGAGTTAGTTAGTAATACCCACGAAATGGATGATTCTGCCAAGTCCCCAAAGCAAACGAGCCTATAAAGCTGATGAGTTTATCCACCAAAGGATATGACTAATATTACAAGACGACGGTTTAGGATACAAGTTAACGAGATGAACAACTCTTTTGAATAGACAAGTTGGAATTGTCTACATAAAAAGGACTCAAACTCCATAAATCTGTAAGTTTAAGCTGACGAGATCATGGAGTAGGGGGAAGTGAAGTCCATGAAATGGACAAGTTTTAAGTCCTTAAAGTGGATGACCTTAAGTCCACAAAAAGTGGACGACTCTAAGTCCATAGGGCAGACGGACTTATCCCAAGAGGATGAAGCATTGTTAAAATCCCTTGTATGAGCAAGAACCAAGTCCAAATATGGACAAATCAATAGAAGTGGACGATTTCATTGTCCAAATCCACGTGACATAACTTGTCCCAAAGGGATGAAAAATATAATCCGTAAAATGGACGAGAGGCTATAAAGCTGATAGTCTCTTCAAATAGACGAGATCATAAAAACGACAAGTTCGTCAAGTCCTAAACATGGACAAGACTACAAAGCCAATGAGTTCATCAAGTAGACAAAGCTCTAAAGTTTACGAAATTACAAAGAATGGCGAGTTCGTCATAAGAGTGGACAAGATCATAAAGTTAGCAAAATAAATCAAAGTCCATAGCTGACCTCATGAAATCAATGAGTTTATCAAACTCAATAAGATAAGATAGACGAGCTCAAAATTACAAATAATATAAGTTGATTGCCCATAAGATGGATGAGCCTATAAATTGACGGGCTCATCATACCCTTAAAAAAGGACAAATCCATCACTAATCCATGAAGTGAACAAGTTTGCAAAGATAGTAGGGACTATAGATCGACGAATTCATTTTGGGCATTCAACATATAACATATCAACAGATAAAAGCAACTGGTACAAAGTACCACAAATAAGAGTAAATCGTTTACAAATAAAAGCAAAAAAAACAAAAAGGGCACTTAAATACATTGTCCACAAATTAAATAGAATAAGGATAGGACTAAGTGGCAGGGGCATCAGTGGAAATACCATCTTCTTTATTCTGAGCAAGAGGAGTTGTAGTAGGTTAAGCCAAAACGATGCTATCATCTTTAGGGTTGTCACCCTCATTAATAACGGTGTTGCCAACAGGTGTTGTCGCACGGACTCTTCCATAGTGATCCCGAATAGGTCTAACTCTGATAAGGCTGACGCAACTTGCTTGAGGTAATCATCAAACCCAGTGCCATAATAGTTAGCATAAGAATCGATGTATGATTGTGACGCTTTGAATTCTTGAACGACGTCAGCACCAGCCTTCTCCACCTATTTGCGTAAGGTCATCAACTCTTCCTCTAGCTCCTTATTCCGACTACCTGCCCCTTCCAACTTCTCCCTTATCACCTCCAACTCAGCGTTCAAAGTACGGACGACCTTCTTATACTGATTTTGCTAGTCCAATAAGTTGCAATTGTGCTTCCTGACCTTAGTGATGACCCCCTCCTTAGCGACACATTGGTCCTAAAGTGCCTTAACACGCACCAAGGCCTGAAGAAAGGTATAGTCGTCAGTATAAAAAAAAAAAAAAAAAAAAAAAAAAAAAAAAAAAAAAAAAAAAAAAAAAAAAAAAAAAAAAGACATGATAAAATCAACGAGGGAAGTGAGCTTACCCGGCTAAGGTCAAAAAGAGCTGACTCCCCTAGCTCCTCTGTGCCCAGCTCAGCACAAGGATCCACATCCGTCGGCTTTATAAGGGTCTTCACTTCCTCGACAGCGTAATCTTTGTGATTGAAAAGGCAACAGGATCCCTCAATAACGGGACTAGTTGAAGTCATCATCCCCTTACCCGTACTAGGACCTAGCTTGGGAGGTGACTTCTTGGAGTACGCATCCCCAAGAGTGACGACTACCTTTCTAGGCAGATGGTCATTCTCCCCGTCAGTCTTCCTTTTGGCCGAACCTTTAGAGATGGCCTTGGGGATTGACGAGGACATCCCCTCTTTTCCCTTAGCCTTTCTGTCTTCTTCTTTTTAACGGGCAACAACCACCCTCACCCTTTGCTTAGCTGCATCCATTGTTGCAAAAGACAACTAACATGCATTATAAAAGTAGACGGTAAGAACAAAATTGACGAGAATGATAGAAAATCTACTTATGACGACGATAGTATTCATCTAATCTACAAGCTTCAGGCATTGGCTCTAGGCCCCCGCAGTACAAATGAAGAGTGTCAAGGGTGATTAAGTCCCTACACTTTCATTGCTCAAGAGGAATATCAAGAACCCGATGAATGAATTCCTCCTGCTCATTAGTAATGTGAGGACGAGTATTAGCTGAAAACAAGGGAATAGACGGTGTTAGAAGCATTAGAGCAAAACAAAGGAAGAAGAGTAGACGGAATTAACTTGAATCCCTGACGAAAGCCCAAGTGTTGTTAAAATAACCATAAGGCATCGTCTTCCATTCTTCCTAACGACATACCCAATCTGTCCCCTTGACAAAGTAATATCTACTTTTCAGTTTCTGTTAGAGTCTGGCATATCAGACACTAGTTTCAAACCCTTCTCCCGAGCAGTAAAATGATAGGTCCCCTTAGAAGACACAATGTACTAAGGTCTGTAGCAGTAAAAGAACTCGTCCAGGGAAAGCTGACGGTTCCCTTCACTCAGACGACCCCATAAGATCTCAGCGTTTATAAAGATCCTCCAGGCATTTGGAGCAATCTAGCTGACGGATAGACCAAAAAAAATCAGCCAACTGATGGTGCAAAGCTGTCAGTGGTAGTCTAAGCCCTGCAGCAAACATGGCATCATACTTGTCGACGTTCGCGGTCCTCCCCAAATAGCACCTTTCTTTTTCCCTTGGGAGACAAATTGGGATATGGTTTGGGATCTGGTAACGAGAACGCAACTCCTTAAAAACCCTATCACTTATCATTGGTAGAAATTTGTTGACGGCCCAATCCTCAAGGAGAATGAAGGGACGATTATTTCTAGGACCCCCTGAGGTCCCTTTATAAGGTTCCTCGTCACCTTCATCTTCATCCCCGTCACTTCCATTCTCTCTTTCTCCCTCTTCTACCTCATTCTCCCCTTCATCCACTACCTCCTCATTTTCCTCGGTATAACTCTCAACATCATCGTCAGGAGATTGGGCTGACATTTCCCTCTCTAACGAACGTGAGAAGCCCTTAAACTCATCACTTGAACCAAAGACCACGCTATAGCCCGCTCCATCGCAGATTGACAACTGTTTATTCTTCTCGTCACTCGACATCTGACTACCTACAAATGACAGATCAATTTTAAGAACCTAAGATGACAGCCTCATTAGAAAGTTAAGCGGTTGAAATAAAATACAAGGAAGAAAGAGAACTTACAAGTATGTCTTTTGAGTGGGAGATGATTCTGAAAGTGACGGTAATAGCATAGGCAACAGAGTCAGTAAATCAATGAAGTAAGAGTGACGGGCTCTCTCTCTCTAGAAATCAACAAGGTTGAAATAGGAGAAATGAGGGGAGAAGACGAGTTATATATAAGAGGGAAATGGCGGAAGATTAAGCGACGCCTTCATCCAAAAGCGAAGCCAACCGGGATGCGACATGTGTTCGAGCATTTAATGATGGCTGCTCGAGGAGTCGCCCATTAATGACTTTCGCCCCCCTAACCAAAAGACAATTAACCAATGAAAAACTTAACTCCATAACCCGTCAGTTAAAGGCGGCGAGGATATGGAGTAGGGGGCAGCTAATATGGATAAAAATAATGCTTATTCATATTAAGGCAGAAGTAGGCATAAGTTGACGGTTACAGGTAAAACCGTCAGCTTCCATTGGTAGTTGTCGACAAGAGGAGATCTGATAAAGGTAGTGAAGGGAGTCAGCAAGTCGCACCAAAAGGCTGACGCCATCAATAAGTTGACACCTATAAAGCTGAAAGGAGTGGGATAAACTAACGGTCTTGATAGCGGTTTGCTTGCTACCCACGATTGCATATATAAGGAAATGTCTTGCCCTCCACGTTTGGTGCTACTCAAAGGGATTCCTATAAGGAAAGGATTCTGCCAAATACGCCCAAAGAGACTCCTAGAAGGAAAATACTTCTAAACCAAGGAAGAGAGGTCAACCCCTACTACTATAAAAGCACCAATACCCTCACAGGTATGCATAATTGACCACACTCTAGCACTTTAGAGTTATGAGAAGTTCTAACTTGACCTTCGGAAGGTAATTGGCCAGCACCACACCAGTGCTCTCTGCGAGGTCTTCTCTTTTTGTTGTGCAGGTCTCGTTTTGAGTGTGAAAGGCCCGTGTGGCACACTAGTGACTTTTTCAGCATCATCATCTTTGATGTACTTGATAATCAAGCAAAGAAAGCTCATCAAACTTAAAGAAATGTTAAGTCTGCCCTAGTGCTTGTGTAGCTGCCACAAACCCTAGTCCAGTAGTATACCCTGTTTATCATTCCTTTGGAACGATAATTGTTTCCTCCCTCTAGTAATATTGTTACTTAGTAGGGTTTGCTAGTTTCACCTTCGTGGAAATTGGGATACACTCTCTCTAAATCTTAAACTATAATTCTTTTGTACTCTTTTTTCATTTATTGCTTTTATTTTTCTTTTCTCTTTTTCTTGTTTTTTTTCTAGGTTTCCTTCTCCTATGGATTCCCTTTAGAAAGAATGGAGAAAGATGTCTCCCTCTAATACAAAGAAGAATTTCATCAACCTGGATAATCCTAAAGTGAGCGCTAATGTAGGCTTGGCAACCAAATTTTTTACCAAGCGAGCTCTTAATATTGACGCTATTGTTCAAACTTTTAAGCTGATTTGGAGAACTTACAAAGACTTTCATATTAAGGCAGTAGGTAACCAAGTTTTACTACTTAATTTTGAGTTGGATACTGACGCGGACTGTGTGTTGCTAAATGAACCCTGGTCTTTTGATAGATATCTTATTTTGTTCACAAGACACATTAAGGGAGAATCAGATGGTTTAGGCTTACCTGGGACTGTTAATTTCTGGGTTCAAATCCATAACCTCCCTTTTTGATTTTTGATAGTGGAGGTGGTAGAAAACATTGGTGCAACTCTTGGGACTTTGGTAGGGATGGAAATTTTTCCCTGCCTTGCTTGACTCGCCCTTCCCCGCTTCATCCCACGCAGGTTTTTCCCACCCTACAAAGGTGGTAGGTGGGGATGGGGCATGATTTTAGCCCCGCATCATGGGGCAAGGCAAGGATGAGTTTAGACGTTTTTTAGACCAAACTGGCCCTGCCCTGCCCCATCCCCATCCTGCCCTATATTGATAAGGGTTAAATTGTAAATTTTTCATATCCTAAAACTCTACTATATAAACAAACATATTATCAGCTTATTTTATTCTACCCAACAAGGCTTTTTGCCTCCTTTTTTTTCCCTCTCTCTAACAAGGGTGGAAATAAGGTACCAATTTTAACATTTTCTTTTTATTTTTATTATAAAAAAGTTTATATACTATTGAATAATTGATTTTGTATTATGAGATTTTTGTTTTTGTTGTGATATTTTCTTGTTAAACACTTTAATAATGTTACTCAATTATTGCCAAAAATTAGTTTTATTTGATGGGATAAAATTATTTGTAATCTCAAGTATATTTTTATTAATGAAACAAGTTTTATTAAAAACAATTGTAATAGTTATGGGAAAATGAACAAGAAGTAGGGTTTTACGGGGTGGGGATGAGGTAAGAAAATTTTTCTCGTCATGTGGGGCGGAGTGGGGATGGGGTAAGACAAAACCATTCAGGGTAGGAGCGAAGACCCCATCCTTCGAACCCACCCTGCCCCATTGCCATCCCTAGACTTTGGTTCTGACCCAAGACAAATCTAAGATGATCGAGGGCAATTTTATGAGGGTGAGAGTGGGTCTAAACCCTGCTCAACCTTTATGCAAGGGTTGAAGGGTGGTTTTCGGGGCTGGTCGTGATAGGTGGGTGTCGTTCAAATATGAGCGTCTCCCAAATTTTCGTTACTGGTGTGGTCTTCTCTCCTATGATGCGAAGGATTTGATCGATGGATTAGTGGTAATGGCACTTTGGAGACTGATCCTCAGGAATTTGAGGATTGTTCGCGAGCTCATTTTTTCAATCCTTTGAGGAAATCAGTAGTCACTGTGGCTGGATATGAGAACTCAACACAACAGGGAGAATATGTGCCTCCCAGGCAGTTCCATCCGCTGGAAAAACATGGTTTTATCTCATACAAAACATACGCAGTGGAAAATTAACGAATCTACTTCATTCGCAATTGATAACATGTACTATGTAAATTTCAGAATTTAAGAATAAAAGAGTGTACCTTGGTATGGTGAAATTCAAAACCAAAGATTAGAAGCACTTGGGAACACTTTAATCTTCACTCCAATTCCACTAATGCCTAAGAAGTGTGGTCTCTCAATCAGTTCAAGGGAGAATAAGAGAGTGGCTTACACTCATATACACGCTATTTCACAATTGTGTCACATATAAAATTCTGTATGTTTCTCTCTTAATGCCTAAGAAGTGTGGTCTCTCAATCAGTTCAAGGGAGAATGAAAGAGTGGCTTACACTCATATATACACTATTTCACAATTATGTCACATATAAAATTTTGTATGTTTCTCCCTTAATATCTAACTGATTATCTAATTGAGCTAGCCTTTTGGGCCATTTTAATTGGGTTTTAGTATGTGGCTTAGAGTGAGACCAAAAGGGAACAAATAAGACCCTAGCTCCGATGAGCCTTAGGCTTTTCTGTCAACTCTTGACAAGTCCAAAGTTACCATTAATTATATTTAATACCACTATATAAATATAATTACACTCTAGACCTTATTAATAAATTATATCACAAGACTTTATTGTACATGCAACCCTTTCATTAAATATTCGTAATAATACAAAGTCATAAATGTAGATTACCACTTTGAAGATTACTTCATCTTAATCCTTGAGTACCCGGTTTAATCTTTAAAGTTATTCATCATATATTTATCAAATCCAATTTCATAAATATATACTTTAGTAACTCCTTACTAATGTGGTTAGACCTAACACTCTGAATAACCAAACCCATTAAACTTATCTTAAGGGAATATTTTATATCTCTATTAAGAAATTATGAATTCCATCTTGAGAATATATATTCCATCAACACTAAATGTGGCTACCCAACATATAGAGGTTTTGATCATGACTTTAGATCTCACTCCTGATATATCAAAGCAACCTACATCTCATGATCAAGTCTATTATTCTCTCAGGATTAAGAGTTCATGTAAATAAAATTCGTGAGATTTATTATTCATTTGACCGTCGTTAGGGGAATAATAAATCTCACTGCGGTCCAGTTCAATATGTCTTAACTATTAAAATATATCAACATACCAACTAGAAGTCCCCACTTCCATGATCAAGAAAAATCATCTTAGTTGATATGTTATAGTGTTCGCAGATGAAATGCCCAATTTTATCACTGACTACGAATTACAATTCTGAGTTTACAAAGAACTTGTAATTTATATCTTCTGTGACTAAATCACATAAATCACATACTATGCATTTCATGAACTATATGATAATGTCCAAGTATTCATGTTACCATTATTTTAGATAATAATAAAACAACTTTATTGATCATAACATTAAGTCATACATAATGTCATACATAGTATTATATAATAGGATTTAAAGGCACACATCCTATCACCATTCCACATACCTCGCATGTTGCTTGCTCCATCATATCTTTGCCCTCGAATATTTTGTATATCTAAGCACTGTTGAGATAACAAAGAATATATCCCTTTCTTGAGAGTTAAAGCCGCAGTGCTAACAACGTGAATAAGTCCAAAAAAATGTTCTTTCATAAAGCCTTCTGTATCAGCATATCTAAAAACCACAGCCATTTGCTCTTTCATGGACTCATCATGAGCTTCATCAACCATTATGCAAAACTTTGCACCTCCAATTTCTTCCTGAATTGCCTTATTCACTTTCGCTAAGTAAACATGTAAAATTTCCTTTTGAATCTTAGGTGATCTGTAGGTTGCATTTTTGGGAGCTTTTCTATTATGTCAGCAACCTTCTCATTCCAAAAAGTGACAATGTTCAATGTTTTAAGAAAGTTCCCATGATTAGATGAACTAAAGCTTTCATCTCGACCTCTAAAAGATATAACTTGAAAGGCAAGACGTCCGACAACATAAATTGAGGCCTTTAGTTGCAATCGATTATTTGCAATTTGTTCTATAGTGAAATGATCAACTACCCTTTGTAAATGCTGCCATTGGTTCATCAAATCCTTACGCATTTGCTTGGCAACTCTATGAGTTGAGTTAGGATCTTTTCCTATATGACCTTGAAAATAACAATTTTTGTCCCCGACTTTTTTCCAATTTCTAAATCCACCAACAGTGAATGTATTTTGTCCCATAACTCCATCTGGATTATGAAAGACAAAGCAAGGTAGACAATAAGTTGAATCTTTTGTAGGAGAATATTCAAGCCATGTTGAATAATATTCAAACCAAGAAGCTTGAAAGCTACGATTGTGTTTTCCACTTTTTTTGTATGCTTCTAGACAAGGTTGGTGTGGACCATTTTTAATGTAAGCCTGTCGAATTTCATCATGTTGATTAACATGATATTCCCATTTTTTTTGCGTGCTCCAGGATCATAATCCAAAGAATCAAGATCAACTTTTTGAAATTGTGTTTGAGAGATACGGTTCTTTTCTAGAATTAGGGAATGAATATTTTTTGGAATTGTAACATCGACATTTTCCGGAGTTGGGGAATGAATATTTTCTAGAATTGGAACATCCACATTTTCTAGAATTGGAATAGCAACATTAGTTGTTGGCAATCCTACATTAACATTTTGAAAATTTTGAATCTTTTCTTGTGAAAAAATCAACAATGTTTGATTTTTTCATGATCTAAAAATAAAATAAGAGTTATATATATATATATATATATATATATATATATAGAATCTAGGTAATATGCATGATGCATTTAATTATAAATTTAGTCTTTCTCATTACTTTTCAATTTACAAATTTATCTAATTTAGCATTATGAGTTAACAATAAGCGCAAGTGAATCACTACTATTTTCTTAGATTTGTGTGACAATTTACTATATTATATGACTTGTTTTTGTCTTTTGTCTTTGGTCTTTGTATCTCTACCTTTATTTATCTCTTTGTCTTTGTTTTTGTCTTTGTCTTGTCTCCATATTTTTGACATTCACCCAGTCCCACTACCAACACTATGAATTTATTATGCACTACAAACAAAAACTTTTCCTAACTTTACCATTTTGTTTTCTATCACTTGTCCCTATTATTGCCCAACTACTAGTTAACAAACAGTCAAACATTGCACTGATATATTCTCTCTCTCTCTATCTCCCTTATCTATATAATATAAGAGAGAGAGAGTCACAAACATAGAGTGACAGAGTCTCACAAAGCCAAAAAGCCAAAAAAAGAAAAAGAAAAAACACTACAAGCACAAATTCAATTCACAATCACCAACATCAGTTTATCACTATCAGTAAAAACACAAACTCCACAAGTCCACAAGCACAAATTGTTAGATTTTGAGATTCACAAACAATCAAACATTATATTGGGTTTTGAAGGGTAGATTAAATACTTGTGAACTGTGAAGGCTGGAGCAACGAAGTTGGGTTGGGCAAATCGAGCAACTGGTGGCAAGATGGGTCTCGTGTAGGAGTGGCGGCGTTGGTGAGTGGCCATTTGGGTTTGCAATAGTTGACAGGGACTAGGACAGGTTTGTGAGATGGGTCTCGCATGATGGCGGCGTGGGCAGCGATATGGGTCTCTCTCTCGCCTCTCAGTTTCTCTCTGTACTACTCTTTACTCTTTAAGTCTATCTCGCCTCTCACTCTTTGTCTCGCCTCTGACTTTCTCTTCTTCTTTTTTCATTCGTTTTTCTATTTGGTTTTGAACTACTAGGTTTAATTTTTTTTTTTTTTGCATGTTTTTTTTTTAGATTTACATGGGCTCTGGGCTGGTTGGCTGGGATCAATGGGATGGTTCATGATTTTTGGAGATGAACCTAAGTCTTTTTTTTTTTTTTGGGAAAATTTACTTACTAATTTTTTTTTTTTGGGCCCAGAGGGGTCCCGGGCCCCCTTAGGCCCCCACTTGGGTTCGTCCCTGTGTGTTAGTATGAGCTTCATAAAGATGCTGGACATTTTAAAGGCATACGTAAAGAGAAGAACCTTTAAATATACGTGAGTCTTAATGTGCATATATATGACTGGTTTTGTGTTTATTTTTTACATTTAACTGATCTAACATGGTAGACGATATACAATAAAGTAGACCTTGACTTAATACCCAAAAAAGAAAAAAGAAAAAAAAAATTTAAGTGAAGCTTGACCTTGACAAAAGTTCTAACTTATTATTGGAAAAAAATTAACGGATACCCTAAGAACATTAATTTGTCGAATATTTTAGAAACTTTTTATAAGAAAAGAAAAAAGTAATTAACTTTTTTTTTTTACAACCTTTTACATTTCTAATAAAATTTTAGTATTAAAACTTTCTTAAAATAATATATTAACAAATACAAGATTAATTATAAATAATTTTAGTATCAAGATAGAATGTTAGTTAAAACCTTTTTTTTTTTTTTTTTTTGAGAAAAAGGTAAGGAAACTTTATTACGGTAAATCAAACTGAAAAACATCATCCAAATCCCATGGTAGATCTTCCAACCACACATCAGTATCTATAGATGAAACTGCTCTACAAGTGAGGGCATGAACTAATTTATTACCCTTTCACTTAACATGTAAAAAACTACAACTAACAGTCAAGGATAGAAATCTAATATCATCGATTACATGACCATACATAGTGCGGACTGGTCTAGCCTCGTTGATTGCCTGAATAACTCGCAATGAGTCACCTTCAACCACCATCTATTGAATACTGAGCTCTTTGGCAAAGCTGAGTGCTCTACTTGCTGCTAAGGCCTCCACCAACTCAACTAAACTAGGATACCTTACTTTCTAACTCAAGGCTGCAATGATCTGCCCCTCCCAATCTCTGATGACTACCCCAATTCCTGCATTAACCTGAGCAGCAAATAAAGCCCCATCAAAGTTGGTCTTGTAAAGCCCAAAATTAGGTGGCTTCCATCGTAAATCCTCCCTGTGATCAACTACCCAACGAGCCTTCTTATGCACATCCTGGAATTCTTAGCTCTGAAGCCCGCTAAGCAACCTCATCAACCCGCCACGTCTTTTGCCCCACTCACAACCTGTTACGACGTTCCCAAACACTCCACGCAACCATAGCAAACTAGGCAAACAGATCAGATGAGCCATGCGAACACAGGAACTGAACAAGATCTTCAAACATTGAAAATTTCTGAGCTCGAAGAAAGGAAAAACGGAGATCAAACTGCCAAATAGCCTTCACTGCATCACAATACCACAAAGCACGAACACTATCTTTAGGGCAATCTCGACACAAGTCACAGAGACCTTTAGGGAGCACCTGACGCCTATGCAAATTTAATTTCATGGGTAGAGAATTTCGAACAGCTTGCCAAATGAAATGTCTAACTTTGTTAAGGAATCGGAGCTTCCAAATGCTATTCCACAGACTTTTCCCTACCTCCACATTCGATGGATTGGCTTGACTTTGACAATGTATCATAACTAGCAATCGATATGCGCTCCTAACCGTGCACTCCCCATCAGAAGACAGACGCCAGATCAGAGCATCAGTAGCTACATATTGACTAACAGGGATACTTTTGATGAGTTCAACTTCCTGCGAGTAAAAATTATGATCAATAAGCGCCTCATTCCAATTCTTTGAACATGGTAATAACAAATCACTAACAACCTACAAAGAGGGATCCAACTGCGGAGATAGAACCTCCCCCTTCAGATGGAAGCCATCTATGTCTCCATATATTTATATTCGTCCCATCTCCCAGTCTCCACTTCGCCCCCCTCAATACCCCTTCTCCAGCTTGCAATATACTTCGCCAAGCAAAGGAACATCGAGGAGACACCTCCGCATCAAAAATATTACCTGAAGGAAAATATTTTGCTTGAAATACCTTGAATACTAGGGAATTTCTTACATGAAATAGACGCCAAACTTGCTTACCCAACATTGCATCATTAAACAATCTCAAATCTCTAAAACCCATACCTCCTACCGATTTTAAAGAGCAAAGTGTTTCCCATTTCACTTAATGGATTTTCTTTGAATTTTCTGAACATCCCCACCAAAACTTTCGAATCATCGCTTCTATATCCTTGAGGAGACCAATGGTAAGCCGAAAAAAACTCATAGAATAAGTCGAGATGGATTGAACCACAGCTTTAATCATCACTTCCTTATCCGCCTAAGAAAGTAATTTCTCCTTCCATTATTGCATCTTTGCACAAATCCGCTCCTTAATTTGATTGAAGCAAGCCTTTTTTTGACGCCCTACGAAAGAGGGAAACCCTAGGTATTTCTCATAGCTTTTAATAATCGGAACCCCCAACAAAACTTGTAATTCTCCCTGGATCTGCTCAAACATGTTCCGACTAAAAAAAGCCTTTGTCTTGTCAGAATTAACTTATTGCCCTGAAGCTGCTTCATACCAAGCAAGGATATTTTGGATTTTTCCACATTCAGAAGAGGTTGCTCTACAAAATAACAAACAATTGTCAGCAAAGAAAAGATGGGTTATTTTCGGCCCTACCCTATAAATAGAGTAGCCTCAAATTTCCCCATTCCTAGCTACTTGAGAGAGAAGAGCATTCAATCCTTCTACATAGAACAAAAACAGAAAGGGAAACAGAGGATCACCTTGTCGTAAACCCCTAGAATGATGGATAAGACCCTTAGGCTCACCATTCACCATAATTGAGTAGGAAACTGTTGTGATACATTGAATTATCATGGCCACCCAATTATCTTGAAAACCCATCTTCAATAAAATTTTCTCCAAGAAAACCAATTCCACTCTATCATAATCCTTATTCATATCAAGATTTAAGGCCATAAAACCTGTAATTCCTGAACACTGAGTTTTCATATGGTGAAGGGATTTAAAAGCAATCAAAATACTATTAATTATAACTCTATCAGCCACAAAAGCACTTTGAGCTTCCGAAATAATAGAATTCAAAATTGGTTTAAGCCTATTCACAATGACTTTGAATTTTTAAATAGTATATAAAACACCTTGAACGTTTAAACTCCCAATTTACAAATTACCAATTCAAGCTTATTACCAAACAATATATGTGCGGAACATGAACATAAGCTAGAGCAGAATTGATAAAACAATCTAAACCAAATAAAATCACAACCACAGTAGAAATTAAATGTCAAAGATTAAGGGAAGAGAGATGCAAACACAAGGACAACACAGCGATGTGTTATAGAAGAGAAAACCAAAGTCCTCAACGTAAAACCTCTCTACTGTAGTGTCGGCTAAAGCTATAGGCCATTTAGGCCACCGCCTAAGGCCCCCACTTATAAGAGGGCTCCCAAATAGTAATAATATATTATATAATATTGCTTTCTCATCTGGGAAAAAAAAAAAAAAAAAAGGATTACAATCAGCCATCACTAAATCCCATCAGGCCATGAAGGCTTGTTTCTCACAGAGGCCTATTTCTCACAGAGAAAAAAGCTAAAGTGACAATGTGACATGAAGGCTAATCCCATCAGGCCATCACCAAATCTTTAGCTTCCAGAAGAAAAGATTCCAAACGACAGAAAGAAGAGACAAATAAGAAAAGTTAGAAAAAAGAAAGAAGAAAAAAAACACTCACTCTTTGACTCTCTCCATCTTGATTCTAAAAAAAAAAAACACTCTTTTTAGTTGGCTTACTCATCAATTGGTGTTGGCAATAGACTTGGTGTGTTCACAGATCTTGATTTCAGGTTCGTATTTTGTTTTCTCTTCCTTTGCCTCTTTCATTTTCTTCATATTTGCTGCTGGGTGTCTGGGTTTTTTTTTTTTTTTTTTGAAGAGGAGTTTGCTCATTGCTACTGGGTTTTTATTCTTCTTTTTGGTTGAACTTTTGTTTAGTTGTACACTTGTACTCTTGACTCTTTTTTGTTTGTTCTCTTAAATTTTGATTTCTTTAGATTTCTTTAGAAGGCTATGGAATGATCCAAATGGACCCACTTAAATAGTTAAAGTATTGATTCTAGACTTCTAGTCTTACACGTTTTGTTTTGTTTTTTGTTTTTTTTAAGAAATCAGATTAGTGGTATGGAAGTTAAAGCATTGATCTAGTGATCCTAGTCCTACACGTTTTTTTTTTTTTTTTTTTTAAAGAAATCAGATTTAGTGGGACGGAGCCAAGGAGGGATAGTGGGCTGGTCTTAGTCTTAGTGGATCAAGTTAAGTCATACACATTTTGCTAGTTAAACATAATTAAATATAATAAAATGCCTCATTTAAAGCTTTCGCTTAGGGCCTCTAAATTCATTAAGTCGGCCCTGCTCCGCCGCCCTCCAAGCGGTCAATAATCCACTAAAGAATAAAGTTGGGATACATGAACAGTAGAAGACCCTCCAAGCCTAATCTACCTAGTGTACCTAAGCCTTCCAAGCTTCTTACTCCAACGAGGTTGCACCGAACCTTTGTCTTCTTTAGCTTACCGAATTCCGCTATATCCCATAGCATCAACCAATATCAATTGGTCCCTTCCTAACTGCTTCCTAAGCACCAAATGGCCTTCTCACAGATATAGGTATGGTGAGAAAATGTTTTGGCTAATGAACCTCTTAAGGATATAACAATGGAGAGGGTGAGAGTTGAGGAATTTGAAGAGTCACTATGTAAAGATTGTGGATGAGTCAATCTTGTTTTTCTCTAGGGTTTCTTTCTCAAAATTCTCTCTAAAAGCTCTCTATATTTCGTGGGTATAAGGGGTATTTATACTGATGTGAGAGTGGAATGCGAAGAGTCAGTTTTTCAAAACAGAGTTGGCTAGCGACTTGACTGAGTCACGAGTTCAAGCCGCGAGCTAACTGAATGGCCAGTCTGGACTTTTTGTCCTGTAGTGCTATAGCTGGCATGATAGTTTAGCTTCTCTGCATGCTTCACTCGTGTGCAACCTCTAGCGACTTGCCAATCGCGAGCTACCTGTGAGATCCAGTCGCGAGTCCCTGCTTCAGTGCACAATCTTGAGCATTTCTTCACTCTCTCACACACTACCCTTACATGATTCTCACCTAAATACAAGGTTTCTAAGTACTGAATTACAAGCAAATTGGCACGGAATAAAGCCAACAAAAAGGTTGATTAAATTCAACTTTACATACTTTACTTAGGATTTTATAGATAACGTTACAAAGACTGATAGGCCTAAACAGAGCAACGGTTTCAGGGGTTTTTACCTTTGAAATCAAAGTAATAAACGCGTGGTTAATTGATTTTATAATAGTACCTGAGTTAAGACAATAGAGCATAACCTCTGAAACATCCATCTCAATATCAGACCAGAAGGTTTGAAAGAAAAGATGAGGCATACCATCCAGACCCAGTGCTTTCAAAGGGGCCATTTGTTTAATTGCCACATCAACCTCTTCTCGGACATATGGTTTTGTTAAATTTTCATTCATAGAAGCACTGACCACGGATTGGACCCCCTCTAGGACACTCTCTAAATCTGATGGTCTTGATGTGGTAAATAGCCTTGAATAAAAGTATACAAAAATAGCACCAACAGCCCCCTCATCCATGACTCATGCACCATGCATATCCTTAATACCCTTAATGAAGTTCTTACGTTTTTTGTGTGGCCACCCCATGAAAAAAATGTGTATTTCGATCACCATTTGCTAACCATTGGGCTCTAGACTGTTGGGCCCACATGCAGCTTTCTTTGTCTAATTAAACATTAAGCTGCCTCCTCAACTGAACCGCCATATCATAATTCCTACCATTAGCTAAAGTCTCCTTAGCCCTCTATAACAATTCTTTCTTTGATCTGATTTGATTTTTCACATTACCAAAATGATTTTTACTCCATGATTTTAGCATTTTTTTACACTTCTTTATTTTGGTAACCACCCTAAACATCAGATGCCCATTCGGCCTAAAATCCCAAGCTTGTCTTACTGTGACCGCAGCTCCAGTCAGCCAACAACATTTCCTCAAAGCGAAATGGTTTCCGCTTCCATCTAGATAACTCACCATTCGGGTCAAGCAGCAACAAGAGGGGCCGGTGGTATGAAGATATACAATTAAGATGCCGAATAGTCGCAGCAGGAAATTTTTCCATCCAATCATAATTCATAACCCCCTTATCCAATTGTTCCCAAATAACCTGTCCATGCCTCACTCCTTGCCATGCAAATTTTGGACCTGTGAATTCTAAATCCATGAAACCACAAGTATCCAAAACTTCCCAAAAAAACTTGCATCTGGCAATGTGGGCACACTCGCCCCCCTCGTTTCTCCTTAGTAAGAATAATTTCGTTAAAATCTCCCGTACAAACCCAAGGTAAATGTGGTTTTGAATTCAACATTCGAAACATATTCCAAGCCTCCATCCTTTCATTAGTATCCAGCTCACCATAAAATCTAGTGAATCTCCAAGCTACCAATGTGCCCCCATTAACAACTGCATCAATATGGAATATAGAAAAACTGTCAACCTAAACTGAAACTCATTGCTGCCAAAAAAGTGCCAACCCACCCCTTCTATCCCGACTTTGAACATAAAATAAACCCGCACACTTGATCTTGAATTTCAAACTTTCTAATTGTTCATTATCGGCCCATTTCTCTGATAAAAAAACAATTAGGGGACCTTGTGCTTGAATTAAATCCTCAAGTTCTCTTTTTTGCACACGTGTTCCCAAGCTAGCAGCAATTCTAGGCTAAGCAAGTCATTGGCCTTGGTGGGGCTGGACCCCAGGCTCCACTGTTTCTAAGCTTTTAACGATAGCACATCATCGCTTCGTAGGTACCAAATCTTTCATCCCCTCCAAACATTCCTGAATACCCCTTTTTGCAACCTGTTCCATTTCTGCCTTCTCTCTAGCTAAACGTTTCCATCCTCTAACTAGACCCCCTGAAGAAGGAGACATATCCTGCACAAAAGACACTTGGTTAGTTTCAGCAATCCTAGTAACATACTCTCCAACCCCTGACCTTAAAATACCCTCGAGTTGAATCACAATGCACCCCGTGTCAGCCTCTACCCTTGATTGTAAACCTCTACAAACATCACCATCAAACTTAGCCAACTCGAAGTCAATCGCCTTTAAGGTTTCCTGAAAATTTGTTTGAACATTGATACTCTTCACAGGCAGCGACTTAGGTATGACCTCACTCTCCTTAAGCCCATGGTTTTCCTCAAACTAACCCCCTTGACTCTCATTCTCCTTACTTCGGCCAAGCACTACAATCTCACTAGTATCCATCTCCTCACCCCTGTATATTGGAGAAGATTGCGCCTCCTTCTCTGTTGGGCCCATACTGCCCTCAACCCGAACCACCGAACACTTCTTAGGAGTGGCTAATGGGGCATGCAACCATTCTCCGTATTGTTAATCGCTCTCTGTCAGGCTTCCTTTACTCTGAACCCACAAATTGCAATCTTTATCACTATGCGTTACAAGTCCGCACCAATAACATAGGTTAGGCAATCTCTCATATTTGAATTGTACCCACCCAACCTTATTGTCTTCCTTATAGATTTTTCGTCCTCGGCAAAGCGGTTTCAAAGTATCAATTAACACTCTGATCCGCATATAGTTGCTACCGTCCTAGGTTCCCTATTCTTTCATACCTAATTGAACTTCCCCGATAATCTCTCTAATCTCACAAGCTGTCTGAGGATTCACCAATAGGAAGATCATGGAGTTGAACCCAAAAAAGCGTCCTATTGAATTCCAATTCCTTAACCATAACACTTTGTTCCAAACGTCTAAGAGAAACTAGATGTTTATCATAGCTCCACGGCTCTCCCATGAGGACTCTCTCCACATCCACTTTATCCGAGAACACAAACAACACTGTATGGTTCCCCACATCCTTCACTTCGAAGCCGTTCAGTACTCTATAAGTAAAAACTTTGCAGCCACCACTTAACCACCCTCTCGATCAAAAGAATCTAACTTATACAGATTCCCCTCTTCCTTCGATAAGGTTAGTTTCTCCCACAAAACTAATAACTTCTCCATGAAAGAACACAAGACCTCTCACTCACTGCTGAAGCAACAAAGAGAACTAGAAAGCTACATGAAGCAGACACCACGTTCTATTGCACCGTCTAAGGTTTGTAGAGCCGCCCCCTAGGTCAAAGAAACATAAGTCAAAACTTTGTTGACTTAAGATTGATTTAAGGAAAAAAGGTTTTTTTCAATCATGAAAGTTTTCTTTTTTTACTTAGAAGTTTATCATATTTAACATGGCCACCAACAAAATGTATCTTAACTATGCCACTGCTTACACAGGCACCTAAAGTTTCTCAATTGGAGATTTACTATAGTAGTAACGCTTGCGTAACACAAAACAGAGAAGACCTTAACAGAGAGCACCGATGTGGTGCCAGTTAAATACCCTCCGAATGTCAAGTTAGAACTTCTCACAATTCTAGAGTGTTAGAGTTGGGGTGAATTATGCGTACCTTGATATGTGAGGTTCTTGAGTTTTTATAGTGATAGGGGATCCTCCTCCTTTCCTTGGGCTAAAAGTCTTTTCTTTATAGGAGCCTTCATGAGCATATTTGGCGGAACCCTTTCCTTGTAGGAGTCCTTTTGAGCAGTACTAAATGTGAAACGCAAGATATTTCCTTATATATGTAAATGTGGGGACCAAGCTAAGCTATGCCAGGGTTGTCAGCTACGCCTAATCCCTTCAGCTTTCTTGTCGTCAGCTACCCATACCCTTTACCTAAGGTCATCCCGTCAGCTCTGAGGCGCGCTACGTGGACTCTATTATGTCATCGTTTTCTAATGGATCTTGACGGGCTTAATTGGAGTATCATTATATACCTTTTCAAGGGCGAGTACTATTATTGTAATTTTTTCCCTTATCAATAATCACTCTCATAACACATGGGTATAATGTAGTTGTGGGATTACTGTTTTGTTTGAGGAATGATGCATATGAAAGACAAAGCATACCTTTTTTTTTAGTACTTAATTTATATTCATGGGGAAGCAAAAGATTCCAACTATTAAAGAGTAATATTTATAAACGAAGATATGCATGCAAGAAAATCAATACGATATTTATTTGCAAGTTTATTATTCTTCTCATCGCTTTTAGGATAAAGCTCCTTAAAAATAAAAGGAACTAAAGAAGCATATAAAAAGGAGAAAATGGAAAAATGGACATGATGGTGTAAAAAAACAAAAAGGGAATTACACAATTACTACTTCTAAAAAGTATGTAATCAAGCTAAGATTATCTCCCACCATCAAGGTCCAATATTACATGGTCTTTGACGCTATCATATATATCAGTACTATTATTCCTTACATCATATTTGCTAGAATTTGAAGTCCCAGCAAGCAAGTGTTCAGTCTCTTCAGAGTTGAAATCCGCATTAACCCATGAATGCTTCTCCATCCTCCTTAAACCCTCCAATTCCGTGGCTACTTCCTTCATAGTGGGCCTATCTTCCCCTTTCAATTTTAAGCACTTCTCTGCAATATTTGCCACTTCTTTAAATTGTTCGGCATTACCTTCATTTGTTATATGTTTCTCAACAACTTCAAACAATCTATTCTCTTTCAAAGAAAGGAGAAAATAGGTAACCAGACTTCTCTCCATCTCAAGCTTATCAAACGAAAGTGCCTTTCTTCCTGTCAATAGCTCTACGAGAATCACTCCAAAGCTATAAACATCACTTTTATCAGTCAATTGACTTGTTTGCAAGTATTCAGGGTCTAGGTATCCAATAGTTCCTTGCACCATTGTAGCTAATTCTGTTTGGTCTAGTGGAATTAATCTCGAAGCTCCAAAATCTGATACCTTTGCTGTGTAACTACTATCTAGCAATATGTTTGAAGGCTTGACATCTCTATGGATTATAGGTGTAGAAGCTGCAAAGTGTAGATACGATAGTGCTTCTGCTGATTCTGTAGCTATCCTAAGACGAGTTTCAAAAGAAACCTTGTTTTCGTTATGTATGTACTCGAAGAGCATACCATTTGGTACGAATTCGTAGACTAGTAAAGGAACTGGATTCTCCAAACAACAACCCAATAGTTTAACCACATTTTTATGATTAATTTGGGAAAGCACAACTACCTCATTGATGAACCGCTCAATTTGGTTTTCATCTACTATTTTGGACTTCTTGATGGCCAGGATCCTATTATCCGGTAAAAATCCTTTATAAACAGTACCAAACCCTCCTCGACCAATGATTAGAGTTTCATCATAATTGTTGGTAGCCTTCTTCAACTCTTCTGCGGTGAAGATTTTGGCTGTTTCAGTTAAATTTTCTTGTCCAGTGAGTAGCTGTTGCAAAATCAAACCACCATTTTGCTTAAAGAACTTTTCTCTAAGATTAATCAGGTTTCTTTGCTTGACTATGAAGTACAGCCAAGAGCTACAGGCAAGCATGACTATCAAGCCTATGCCAACGCCTACATTTGAAAGAAATGGAAAATCATTAATTGACTTCGTACCATTTTTAGTGCGACTTGGTGGACTCAGAGCTCTGTTCCACTAGGAAAACCAAGTTGAACGATTACATTAAAGAGTCATTATTACAATTCATACCCCACAGTGACAATCAAGTTTTGGAACCCTTTTCGTACCCCACGTAGACAATGAAGCTGTGGGTTTTTTTCTTCTTCTTTTTTTTGTCACTAAATTTAATCAATGAACTTTTTTGTGACTCTTGATTGATAAAGTCTGAATTATCCATGAAGTTGGAGAATAGACTTAAGAAAATGTTTTAATATGTCCAAAATTCTTTTCTAAATTTTTCCAGACTAACCATGGCCCATTTTTTTTCACGCAAAAAAAAAAAAAAAAAAATCACATTTTATCTTTTGATCAACGGTAAAAAATCATATTATATATTATCCTGCGTTTAAAACTCAACCTCAAAAAAATGTTTTTGTGAAAGATGATAACGTGATGGCACCAGTTTTCAAACGTTAGTCATGAATGATATTTAATCCATGATGATATGACACAATACTCAAACGTTTGGTTTACGAATTCACATTACCCATAACATCCATATTACTGAATAATCTGATGTCTGGGAATTTGGATGCCCAATAAACTACTTTTATGCGTGGTTAATTTGAGTAGGTATCTACTATGATTCTAAGAGTATCAAATTCCTATATTTGGTTTATTCGTAAGGATTTTATAAGAATTATTTATTTTTCTCACAATATTTTTAGATTTATAAAAAAAATATATATATATATATATATATATGTGGGGGTTGTAGTCCAAAGTAACGAGTTGGGCTTTGGGCCCATCCGAGGACGTCAGCTTGTCCGAGGAGGCAGCGTGACTTAGTTGATCCATGCTAAGCCTTATCACGAGAGACAAAGAAAAAGGGTCCGAGGAGGAATTTCTCCTCGGAACTGAAAACCCAGAACGAATATATGTCCAAGCCATCAAGGCACATCCCCTAAATACGTGAAAAGGAAGAAAACACAAAATATCTAAGTAAAAGCTACCACCACCACATTAAATATACTACAACCACTTTCCTGGCTACATTAATGTGGAGAGGACCCCTGAACAGTGTTACCTTGCCTACCACAACTCATAAAGGACTGAAAGAGGTGTCTGATGGGATAGGTGCTCAAGTAAAGGTTTGGATAATCAACAAGTGCAAAACCTAGATGATAAAGAGGAGCCTATATAATGTGTAGAAGTCTCCAGGAGAGAGGGGGGAGAAAAAAAGGAGGAAGAAAATACTGTAGCATGCAAAGGAACCCTAATGTACTGGTCTTAATTCATAAATGAAATCTGGAGTTTCTTTGGAGAGTAAGATATTCTAGCATAACGGTTTTTATCCATGTTTATGTGTTCCTGGATCCCATGCAAGCCTTTGTTTGACTTATCTAAACTTAGTTCTTTAACCCATACTCTACAAAATTCATTGTGTTGAGCTTTCTTGGACCAAGACTCCATCAGCTAAGAATCTAGGCTCCACATCGTCCCCCTACAATATATATATATACACACATATAATACAATATAAAGTATAAATCAAGTCAAGCTTACTAAAATAATAGTCTAAAATTTGATAAAATACAAAAATAATAAATAAAAATTTGGGTTTATCTTGGTATATCATGAAATAATGTTTTGTTTTAAAAAAAAAAGATATAAATAATAACTACATGTCATATTTCTATTTTTAAATCATATTTCTATTTTTTATAAAGTAAGAATAGATTTATTTCTTTAACCTCCAGGGCATGAAGGAATGTGTTATAATAGTGAGTTATATTCTATATAACTTTTTCCATATATGAGAATGTGAATATTCATTTTTTTAATAATAATCCATGTTCCTACAATAAAAGTGAGAATTCACTGGCACATAGATTTTTTGTGTGATTTGTAACTGAACATGAAAATGTAACATGAGTTGTACACGAATACGATAGTGCAATATAGTAATTATACTCACCAACCGCGAGGTTAATTGCTAGTAATGATTTACGAGCAGGTTGATCCTTAACACATGCCTCCGTATCCAGATGGTATCCCTCTATGCACACACAATGAAAGCCTGAAGGCACATTAACACATTTTTTGTTGCTTTTGCAGGTATTGTTCTTTTCATCTTCACATTCGTTAATGTCTATAATGGTAGTGTAAAAAAATAATAATAATAATAAATAACTTAGAAGAATTAATAAAAAAAATAACTTAAAAGTATTATAATCGAAAGCAACATAAAACTATTGAAACGAAAATGTAACGTATTGCCCCCCCCCCCCCCACACACACACACACACACACACACACACACACACACATATATATATATTATAATATATACACGTGGTGATTTCGTTAAATAACAAAAAAATGTTTATTATTATTATTTTTTTTCGTTAAATAAAAAAAGTGTAAATTAATTGAATACCATGGCAACCGTCTTTGAGGTATGGGTTCCCTTCGTAACCTTCCTTGCAATTGCAATGGTACCCTGGCCCGCTTTTAGGATTGAGATTAATACATATGCTATTTTCTCCACATAGGTAATTCTCTTTGTTCTGAGCAGCTTCACACCTCTCGTTACCAACTGCCCAGTCAAGAACCATCGGAAGTCTTTTAGTGTTTCGTAGACTGGTAAGATTATCCGAGGAGAATTTGAACTTGTCTTCTTGGATAATAAAGGCATAGCTGCATGGACTGAAATCCGAGACGCCTTTGGATTGATTAAAGCTATATGCTTTAAAATCAACACGTTTCAGTCCTGGAATCGGAATCTGGCAACACCCAATCCCAAAGCAATTCCCATCGACTATATTTTGTATGTTTTTACATCTGGACAGACAGCCGGTGGAGAACTCTGAACCGTCAAGCTCACCATTAAGCTCACCATCAAGCTCACCATTAGAAGATGATTTTATCATTTCATCTTTTTTCTTTTTTTGAGAAAGAAGTAAGTAAATTTTATTGAACTAAATCAGATCGGAATACATCATCCAAATCAGTGGGTAGCTCTTTTATCCATACATCAGTATTTCCAGATAAAACTGCTCTTCTAATAAGGGAATGTGCCAGTTTATTACCCTCTCTACGTACATGAACAAAGGAGCAACTTACTAAAGATGAGCTAAAACAGCGAATCTCTTCTATAATATGGCCAAACAGAGTACAGCTGGGACCACGGGCGTTGATGGCTTGAATGACCCGTTGGCAATCACCTTCAAAACACACTTGGAAAATCAATAGTTCTTTCACCAGGATCACAGCTCTACAAGCCGCAAATGCTTCAGCATGCTCCACAAACTGGGGTCTAGGAATTTTTTGACTCAGTGCCCCCATGATGTTACCAGAACTATCCCGAACCACCACCCCGATCCTAGCTAGCTCACTATTATCAAAAAAGGCCGCATCAAAATTAGCTTTATACCCACCTTCTGCTGGTGGTGACCACTTGACACGGGGAGCATGGTGCACAGGATTCGAAGGTCGCTGATGAACCTCGAAGAACTCCACAGCCAGCTCTTTTGCTCTTCGATATATCTCCTGAAGGGCCCACGTGGGTTGGCGTTCACGCAGCTTGTTTCTACACTGCCAAAGACACCAGGCGATTGTTGAGAAGAGAGCAACAAAGAAAACAGAGCCTTGCTCAAAAACAGAGTCAAGAAGGTCCAAGAAACTCCTGTGAGCATTCCGATATAACCCAGAAAATCGAGGATCCGATTTCCAAACCGATTTGGCTTGATCACAAAGCCATAATGCATACAAGATCGTTTCCTAGTAATCCTCGCATAGGGAGCAAGTCACGTCCATAGGGATCTTTCGTCGGACTAAATTTTATTTTGTGGGAAGGGAGACCTTTGCCGCACGCCAGATAAAATGTTTTATCCTCTGTGGCGCATGAATTTTCCAAATGCGTTTCCACAGTAAGGAACACGCCCCACCCAACGAGGAAGGAACTCCATTGGTTATTTCTGCAGCAAGAATTCTGTATGCAGACTTAACCGAATATTCGCCAATCGGAGATAATGGCCAAACCAGCGTATCCTCTGTATTCACATCACTGACATGTATCCTCATGATCTTCTTAGCTTCCCATGGGTAGAATATGTGTTGTATCAGCCCAGAATCCCATATTCTCGAATTGGGATAAAACAAATCACACACCTTCTCAACCCTTGCATCGTTCCTAGGCGAGATCACTCTGCTCTGTCCCACATTCGGCAGCTAGCTATGACTCCAAATATCTATCATCTGGCCATCACCGACTCTCCACACAGCCCCCTTTTGAATGACATCCCTGGATTGTAAGATACTTCTCCATGCATAGGAGCACTTCGAAGGTATTGGGATTTCCAAAATGTTACCGGTAGGGAAGTATTTAAAACTAAACACTTTAAATAGTAGTGAGTCCTTATTATTCAAAAATCTCCAGACCTGCTTAGCAAGCATTGCCTTGTTAAAATTTTGGATATCCCTAAAACCCATACCCCCTATAGATTTAGAGGAACATAACGTACTCCACTTCACCCAATGTAGCTTTTTTGTCTCACCATGCCCCCACCAAAACTTATGAATCATCATTTCAATATCTTTACACAAGCTGACCGGCAATTTAAAGACACTCATAGAATAAGCCGAGATTGATTGAATTACTGCCTTGATCATTAACTCTTTCCTGGCTTGAGAGAGTAACTTTTCCTTCCACCCTTGCATTTTTGCCCACACTCGTTCTTTGATTTGAGTAAAGCTTGCTTTCTTCCCCCTCCCTATAAAGGAAGGTAAACTCAAATATTTCTCATAATGTTGAATTGCCAGAAGACCAAGTGACCCTTTAATTGCTTCTTGGGTTGCTTCATCTGTATTTCTACTGAAGAAAAGAGTGGTTTTATCCTGGTTCACCATCTGACCCGAATCTGCTTCATACAATGCCAACAACTCCTTTATTTTGTCACACTCAGCCAGAGTAGGCCTGCAGAATAGTAAGCAGTCATCTGCAAAAAAGAGGTGAGTAAGCTTTGGGCCACGCCTACAAATGGAGAAACCATGAATTTGTCCATCATCAGCTGCCTTCCTAAGAAGCGCATTTAGACCTTCAGCACAAAAGAGGAAGAGATAAGGGGATAGAGGATCCCCTTGTCTTAGCCCTCTTGTTGGGACAATCATTCCTTATGGCTCACTATTTATCAAAATAGAGTATGACACCGTGGTAATGCATTCCATGATCAGAGATACCCAGGAATTATGAAAACCCATCTTCAGTAAAATTTTCTCTAGGAAAGCCCACTCCACCCGATCATAGGCTTTACTCATATCTAACTTTAAAGCCATAAAACCTGTCTTCCCTGAGCAACAAGTTTTCATTTCATCTAAGATAACCAAATTTGTTACTATTTTTTTTTTCATAACTTAATAATATATGCAGCTGTAATTGGTAAATCATTATTTTTATATAGACCAAACACTTTATTTTTATTATTTACAATCACATATGTTATCACCGTTATAAAAATTGTGTCAACAGAATTTAAAAACAATATAATAAATTTCCTACAAGTGATTGATAAATTGATTATTAAAACTACTAATGGTCATGCATTCCCGATAATAACATCTACAAGTAACGCAAATGCAAACCTAACAACTTGCTCTTTTGTGTGTATCCAAGGACCAAGGTTAGCTTCCTTCTTATCTTTTTTCAAGAAAACAAAAGAAAAAAACTTCAGCATAATTATGAGTTGAACCTTCCCTTTATTCTTAATCACATAATTAACTGAATTTATTACAAATGTGTAACTTTGTATAATTCACAATCCACTACAACCAAAATATGATGTCCGTTGTCTAATGTGAATTTCGAACATTTTTTAATTGATTAAGTCTAAATTTTCCAGAACTTGGAAAATGGATAATAAAGAAAAAGTTTTAACAAGTTGAAAGTTTTCCTTTCTTTTTTCCATACCAACCATGACCTTTTTTTTTTTTTTTTTTTTTCAGAACCCAAAAAAATAAAAATAATTAAAGAAAAGAAAAATCTCCTAATTTCTTTATGTTTGATTAGCTTTCTTTGCTTGATTATCAAGTACATCCAAGAGCTACAGACAAGCATGATTATTAAACCTGCGCTAGTGCACCTACCCTTGAAAGAAATAGAATTGTAATAACTGACTATTTGTTTTCATACTATTTTTATAGCGAATAGGTGAATTCCAAACTCTCTCCCACAAGGACAATCAAGTTGTGGAATTATTTTATTTCTCTAGAATTTTCAATGGAATTTTTATGCCGCTGAATTGATAGGGTCTAAATTTTCCAAAACTTGGAAAATGGAGACTAAAGAAAAAGTTTTTACAAGTTCAAAGGAATTGATTAGGTCTAAATTTTCTAGAACTTGGAAAATGGATACTAAAGAAAAAGTTTTAACAAGTTGAAAGTTTTCATTTCTTTTTTCCATAACAACCATGACCTTTTTTTTTTTCAGAACCCAAAAAATAAATAAATAATTAAAGAAAAGAAAAATCTCCTAATTTCTTTAAGTTTGATTAGCTTTCTTTGCTTGATTATCAAGTACATCCAAGAGCTACAAACAAGCATGATTATTAAACTTGCGCTAGTGCACCTACTATTGAAAGAAATAGAATTGTAATAACTGACTATTTGTTTTTGTGGGGCCAGAAAGCTCACAACCCGGCCCACTTCCCATTAGGGCCCAGTGCCCGTGCTGAGGATGGGATATGCCGAGGACGAGCAACGAAAGTCCGAATTGCCCATACCCATAGCCGAGGATATCCCTGTCTTCAGCTTCCCAAGACTTCAAGAGAAAGATCAGTCTATCGTCTAAAGGAACCTCCCGAGCACCCTCAAAAGAGAAGGCGAGCAGAATAGGACTCATATGGGAATAAAGTGTATAAAAGGCTCACGGAGAAGACGTCACCTCCGCATTAGATATGCCCGCAAACGTACTGACCGTATTAATGGGAAAAGACTCTTGAATAGTGTAGTTTCGATTAGCGCAGCTAACAAAAAGTTGGATGAAGCGGCTGATGGGACGAGTGCTCGAGTAGGTACCTGCCTAATCAACAGGTGGAAGGTCAGGATCGACTGAAAAGGCCTATATAACATAAAAGCTGATGGGCCAAAAGGGGGGACGATCAGTCCTCCCAGCCATGGCATCCTTAAGATAAGGAGAATAATAAGAGCTGAAAGCTCCCTAAACTCCTCGGATGAGATTCATTAACCGGACCAAACCAAACTACCGTCCGGTGACCAGAGCCTAGCCTTTCAAACCCACGCTCTACAAATGATATTGTCTGGGCCCTCTTTACGTACGAGCCCAATATTATCTTGGGGTCGTCACGGATCGAGCCCTTACAATTGGCTCCGTCTGTGGGAAAGACTTGTGCGTTGGTTCAGGCGGTGAAGCGAGAAATCCTCCTATTACTTCCAATAGCCCGCTAGCGTGTCCCAACGTAGAGCTCCACTAGGGGTTGTGCTTAAAAGCGTTGGTAACGCGGAAGGTTCTAGGGGCTTCCCACGGCGAATCAACGTCACATATCTTGGTAGTAGAGGGGCTAACCCCTCAAAGGAATAATTCCTCCCATACTTAAAAATCAAGTTTTGGACAGAACCAAGATATTGCATGGTCCTCGGACTCAAACCTATGGGGAAACCAACTACTTAAAAATCAAGTTTTGGACAGAACCAAGGTATTGCATGGTCCTCGGACCCAAACCTATGGGGAAACCAACTACTTAAAAATCAAATTTTGGATAGAACCAGGGTATTGCATGGTCCTCAGACTTAAACCTATGGGGAAACCAACTACTCAAACGAGGTCCGGACACCAAGTTGGCCCCGGTAACATACGGGACATCCCGGGCGAGGCCTATATCTCCACAGAAGGAGGTCCAGATGTATGTCCAACGCCCAATGGGCACAGATGAGTTAGAACTCCGAATTATGGTTCCAAATCTATCGTATGCATGACAATTTATACTTAGTGAAATAACTAGTTTAAAAGTCATCAGGTTTATCACAATAGTAAGCATCGACGAGACAGATAGCATTTAATCAAAAGGAAAGAGTAACGAAGGTATTTCATATGCGTGTTCAACAACTTCAAACTACAAATAAATTATAAAGTTTTTCAAACAAGAAAACAAAAGAGAAACTGTGCTATCATTAAACTAAAAACAGATGTGGAGGCTGGCAGGGGCTTCTACTCCTTTAATCCTATGTCAGCCACATCCCGGGAAGGTAAAACAAAGTTTTCCTCAATGCCCTGGGGGACAGTCCCCTCAGAAGGAGGCTGAGCGTGATCGATGTCGGGGCTCTTGGAGACCTTGGCAAGGGGAATCGCTTGCAGGGGCTGGGCAAGGATAACAGGTTCTTCAACGCCGGGGATTTGAGCACTTGTAGTTGGCTCGGCACCTTCCTTGGGAGCCTCGGAATTCAGATCTTCAGGTGCTCTTGCTGTATCAGGAGGCTCTCCTCCATCGGGCGACTCGCCGGAGGGGACGATGATTTGAGCAACCTCTGACTGAGCAGCACTGGCCTCCTCTGGGTCGTGCACGGCCTCATAACTGGATGGGACAGTCTTGCGGATAACTGGGGGGTAAAATATGCTCTCCGCCTTCCACAGGTCAGACGAAACATCCACCCCAGCTCGTTTTAGGGCCTCCTCCCATACCTGGGAGCAATATAGTCTGCATACCCCAGGAATTTGAGCCTTGAGGGTGGCCTGGGTGTCAGCCATACCCACCTCGTAACCTGCCTCCTCGGCCGTGCTCTTGGCATCTTCGGCCTTATCTCTGGCCAACTCCGCCTCCTGCTTAGCCCTTACGGCTTCGTCCCGGGCATACTCGGCCACGCCTTTATCGTGCTCCGCCGTGACCAGTTTTCTCTTCAAATCGCCGATCTCTTCCTTGGCTATCTGCAGCTGATTCTCGGCTTCGAGTAAACGCCTTGTCTGTTCCTTGGCCTGTCTTTGGGCGCTATCTAAACCCGCCGAAGCACTGTCCCTCTCTTGGATAGCCACCTTTAAGTTCTCCTTAACCTTTGCGAGGTCGTCCTCGGAAGCCTTGAGGGTCTTCATGGCGTCTAGGTGCTTTTTGCGTTCATCCTCGGTGGCTTTACTCTGCTTTATAATTTCCTCCCCCATTCTATATGTGGCCTGAAGAGTCTGTCAAATGAGGCAAATACATTGTGAGTAACAAACCAGGAGCAAAAGTTAATAAAGTTTCAGGTTTCAAGAGTCTTACCA
The DNA here is from genome assembly GCF_001633185.2 of Quercus lobata. Taxonomy (NCBI): domain Eukaryota; kingdom Viridiplantae; phylum Streptophyta; class Magnoliopsida; order Fagales; family Fagaceae; genus Quercus; species Quercus lobata. Next base: position 96,423,849 of record NC_044907.1, read on the forward strand.
TTCCCAAGTACCTCTTCGTACTGAGGAAGACCTCTTGCATCCTCATTTGCTTCAATTCATCCATGTCGGTAGGAAGTAGCATAGCTCTCCCTAATGCGTCGGCCACATAACTGCCCTCGCCATCTTCGAGGTCCCTAATGGATGCGGTTTCCAACAGTGGCCCCCCATGGAGCATTGGGGCGCGGAGCCAAGCGCTTGGCAAAGATTGGGCTTCGATCCCCTTCCCTTTGCTCTGGGCAGTTTGGGCCTCGCTTTCTTTGCCCTTGCTCTAGTGCCCAATCTTTAACTGCTTCACACGCGAGACCTCATCCCTCTCCTGGGAGGATTGGGATTTTCCCCCTTCCATAGGTTCCTTATCCTTGGGACTCCTCTTTCTCTTTGAATCTGTGGACTCCAGCCGAGGAGGTAGAGCTGATAGAGGAGGAGTAGGAAGTTTGATGCAGTGAGAGTGTGACTGCGACTTGATAGAGGATGACCTAGTCTGGATGGTCTGAGGTTGAGGTGCCGGAGGCGGAGCGCTAGATTCTAGTGCTTCCTGCGCACTTCTCCCCGGTTGACCCTCAAGGAGCTCGAGTAAGCTGGTCGGGGGCTTCCTCTTGAGACTCATCCCTGTTTGAGAAGATGTGCCCGCTAATGACAATTCCGCCTTGGACAAGGTCGGATCCCCTAGATCACCAGAAGGATCCTCAGACAGGTCGGCTTGTTCAAAAACCCCAAATCCCTCTTCGGACGAACTGAATTCGCCCTCACCTTCTGATGCTGAAGGAGAAGAAGAAAGATCTACCAATAGGATGCCCTCTGGGACAAGAGAACCCCCGGAGATCAAAAACCCTTGTTCAACTACAGTAATTTTCGGAAGCCGAGGACGGTTCGCGCTGATCACATGCCTTAGGTCGACAAATGACTTCTGAGTAGGCGTGTACTCTAAGATTTCGTGAGCAGCTCTAACTTGACTGTCCTCCTCATTTACAAAATTTGCCATATTGAGAACAGTCTCCAAGCCGGCTTGGTTAACCAGATGAAAATGTCGATGAAAGGCGTTCGGATCTGCAAAAAAAAAAAAAAGAAGAAAAATATGCATGGTTAGTAACTGAGCCATATCAAACCGAGATGGCGCAGGAATGGGCACCCTCCTACTCACTATATCGCACCTGGCTCTCCTTCTACCACTGGGCAGGGAACGCCATCGTGCCATTCCTCAGATACGATAAGAAAATCCTTGTTCAATCCCTTGTTAGAGTCGGGGAGGCACTGGATCAGCCGAACCCTTTCATCTCTTGTCTTCTTGTAATAGACTTTACCCCTTAATTTTTGGAGGTTGTAGCACCAGTTCACGTCATGATGGGTCAGTCTTACCCCCATTTTTTTGTTTAAAGCATCCACACAACCCAGAATCCTAAACATATTGGCGGCGTACTGGGTGGGAGCCAATCGGAAATGCCTAAGGTAATCCCTCACTACTGGCCCCATGGGGATTCTCATACCCCCTTCTACGAAGGCGAGAACAGGGATTACTACGTCGCCGGTCCCTTTCAAAGCGTGCCACTCCCCCATCTTACAGTGCCTTAAATTAATGCTAGGGGGGATCCTATAATCGGCGACGAACTTTTCCATCGCCTCTTCAGTTTCAACCAACTTTCTTAATTTTCTCAATTTGACCATCTTTATGTGCTACTAAACAAATCCAATGGGTGATGGGAGAACGATAGGAACCGAAGAAAAATAAACCCAAAAAAAGAAAAAGCACGAGTTAGCGAAGACAGATAACTTACAGAAAAGAGGAAAGGTGCCTTGGGCAGGTTTTTTGTGCTGGAGATAGACTCGGATTTGGATGAAAGTGGGGATGAACCCAAGAAATGTGCACTGGAACTCTTAAGTGCGAAAGTGAAGAAATAAACCGGTTCTAAAAATCATTTATACCTCCTATCAAAAGTAACTGCCCAAATTTTCCCGCCCATAAAGACAAAAGGGTCTCCACCGTTCAATCATCATCGCAGAACGTAGGGAACACAGAGCCGCCCACATTTAATGAAGACACGTTTCGCCTTCCAACGGCTCCCAGAACGTGTCTCGGGCAGATGAAAATGTCTCGGGAGCTGATAGGTGATAAGAATTGACAAGTCTTGACAAAGGCCTGATGTCATCAAAACCCTCCTATCCGTCCGAGGAGCCGGATAATAGGATTTTGAGGGGCTATTGTGGGGCCAGAAAGCTCACAACCCGGCCCACTTCCCATTAGGGCCCAGTGCGCGTGCTGAGGATGGGATATGCCGAGGACGAGTAACGAAAGTCCGAATTGCCCGTACCCACAGCCGAAGATATCCCTGTCTTCGGCTTCCCAAGACTTCAAGAGAAAAATCAGTCTATCATCTAAAGGAACCTCCCGAGCACCCTCAAAAGAAAAGGCGAGCAGAATAGGACTCATATGGGAATAGAGTGTATAAAAGGGTCATGGAAAAGACGTCACCCCCGCATTAAATACGCCCGCAAACGTACTGACCGTATTAATGGGAAAAGACTCTTGAATAGTGTAGTTTCGATTAGCGTAACTAACAAAAAATTGGGTGAAGCGGCTGATGGGATGGGTGCTCAAGTAGGTACCTGCCTAATCAACAGGTGGAAGGTCAGGATCGACTAAAAAGGTCTATATAACATAAAAGCTGATGGGCCAAAAGGGGGGGACGAACAGTCCTCCCAGCCATGGCGTCCTTAAGATAAGGAGAATAATAAGAGCTGAAAGCTCCCTAAACTCCTCGGTGACCAGAGCCTAGCCTTTCAAACCCACGCTCTACAAATGATATTATCTGGGCCCTCTTTACGTACGAGCCCAATATTATCTTGGGGTCGTCATGGATCGAGTCCTTACAGTTTTCATACTATTTTTATAGCGAATAGGTGACTTCCAAAAACTCTCCCACAAGGACAATCAAGTTTTGGAATTATTTATTTCACTAGAATTTTTCAATGGAATTTTGTGACGCTGAATTGATAGAGTCTAAATTTTCCAAAACTTGGAAAATGGAGACTAAAGAAAAAGTTTTTACAAGTTCGAAGGAATTGATTAAGTCTAAATTTTCCAGAACTTGGAAAATGGAGGCTAAAGAAAATGTTTTAACAAATTGAAAGTTTTCCTTTCTTTTCTTTTCTTTTCTTTTTTTTTTTTTTTTTTTTTTTTTTTTTTTTTTCAGAACCCAAAAAAATAAAAAATAATTAAAGAAAAGAAAAATCTCCTATTCTCTTGTGATCAAGAGTAGAAAATCATTCTATATATGATCCTACATTAATTAAAACTCAATTTCAGATTAAAAAAAAAAAAAAGTTTTTATGAAAGATTGTAGGGGCACAATTTTTTCAAACATTAATTACGTTTGATATTACCACCCCGCACGTGGGAATGATGGTCATTCCACAAGTATAAGTATTTGTGAGATATGGAGGGAGAGGGGTAAGGGCTAGAGTTCAAATTTTCAAGAGGAAGTTTCATACACATACTTAGATTATGCTAAAGCAAAATTCTATCCCAGATAAAAAAATAAAAATCATATTTGATATTTGACTCAGCTTGATGATACGATGGAAAGGATCCGAGGGTAAAAACAATGAATATATACTTACCAATTGAGACGTTAACTGCTAGTGATAATTTGAGTGGGGACACATGCATCACGGTCCAGATGGTAGCCCTTGACGCATAAATAATGATAATGTACTGGTTCATTAGCACAATATTGATTGCCTGTGCAGTTACATTGAGCTCTTTAACATCCTATTTGTTAATGTATGCAACTGTAAAAATAATAATAGTAAAATTACAATTTTAAGTAAATTTCAAAGAGCACTATAATTAAAAGCAACAAGAAGCTAGGGAAATGAAGAATCCATTAATTTGTTTCACTATTTTTCAAGTTTTTGGTATGGACATTAAATTTTTCAAATATAAGCCACTAAAATTGGTGCCTTCCAACCACTCGATGAGAAGGGAGAGAGTCACCATGTTTTTGTAAAATGTTTTACCAATTATTTTAGTGCGTAGATTGTTAGACACGTTGTTGGGATTGAGGTCAATTGATCATGTGCTATTTCCTCCACATACGTAATTTGCTTTGTTTTGGGCAACTTTCAAAGTCTCGTTACCAATTGCCCAATCAAGAACCATGTGAAGGGTTTCATTGTTTCATAGACTGATAAGATTATCAAAGGAGAAATTGAACTTGTATTCTCAGATTATAAAGGCAAAACTGCAAGGATTGATTACCATTTAGGTATGCATAAGTTGTTGGGTGCAAGGTTTTACTTTTCAACATAAGTGTCACAGAACAGACTCACTGTTGAAGATAGAAGCAATTTGAAGAAGCTTAAGTTCAGGGATGATCAAAACGACAGCACAGGACAAACAAAACGGTGAAGCTAGATTAATATTGTGAAACGCATCGTTTCATTTAACGCAACACACCGTTTTGAATAACACAGAGCCAAAGCACAAGATGCGCTGCAAAATGATGTCGTTCACTCTGTTCAAGTCTCAGTTAGTATTGGCACAAAAGTTTGTTATTTAGCTGTGTATGTTTCCGTAATTTACGAGCTTGATCCGTATAGTTTGGATCTAATTATTGTTCAGTTAAGAGTGGTAGAGTGAGTGCATAAATAGTGTGTATTTAATCATTTGTGAGATTAAGCAAGATATTTTCCTCATTCATAGAAATTTTCTCTCTCTTTCTCACTCTTTCTCTCATTATCTTCACTGATCTTTGTTCTTATTTTCTCTGTGTTAATCGTCCTTCTGTCTAAGATTCATAAAATCAAGAATTTTCTTCATGGTATCAGAGCACGAGTCGATCCCTACTCAAAGCACACCTATGGCAGCTTCAAGTTCTACAATGGCATCCTCTAGCTCTACAATGGTGTATTCTTCTACATCTTCAGTTCCCTCAGTGAATGTGATGAATCAACCATTGTTACTTCTTTCAAATATGTCAAACATGATGACAATGAAATTGGATAGTACAAATTATATCATTTGGAAACATCAAATTACCATGGTGTTGGAGACTTACTCTTTGTTTGAATTGCTAGAAGAACCTCAGCTAGTTCCTGACAAATTTCTGAAAGATCTTTCTGGTACTTACACCACAATCTTGAATCCAGACTTCTTGATCTAGAAATCAGACTTCTTGACCTTCATGAGTTCAACCTTGACTCCAATTCTTGCCCTCACTGTTGGTTGTACCTCAGCTATGGAGGTTTGGAAGGTCTTAGAGAACAGATTCTCTTCGATCTCTAGGTCACACATTCTGAATCTGAAAGGTGAATTACATAATCTAAAGAAGGGCACTGATTTTGTAGATCTATATTTGCAGAAAAATAAAGTAGTAAGGGACAAACTTCTTACAGTTGGAGTGATTATAGATGATGAAGAACTCCTCCACATTGCAATTAAAGGACTTCCCAGAGAATACAATGCGTTCAGGTCTGCTATAAGGGTGAGGAGTACAAAACTGAGTTTTGATGAGCTTTCTACTATGCTTAGTGCTGAGGAAGAATCTCTCAATGATGGCCTAGATGTAAAAGACTCGGTCTTTGCCATGGCAGCAACTACTCCAAAGCCTAACAACAGTGGTTACAATCAAGCTTTCAATAGAGGCAGGTAGAGGTAACTACAACAACAGGGGTGGTAAAGGAGGTAGAGGACCAACTAATCAACCATCTCAGTATCAACACTTCAATCAGTTTCAGCAAGTTCAACCTAATGCTGGTCCAAGGTCAGAGAGACCATCTTGCTAGATTTGTGGTAAATTAGGCCATGCTGCTCTAGATTGTTACCATAGGATGGATTATGCCCATCAAGGGAAGCATCCTCCTACCAAACTTGCAGCAATAGCCACTGCTTCCAATGCCTGCCTTACTCAAGACCAGCCCTGGCTTGCTGAGAGTGCTGCCACAGACCATGTCACAGCCAGCCTCAATCACCTTAACTTCCCAAAGCCTTACAATGGTCAGGATCACCTCACTATAGGAAATGGCCAAAATCTCCCTATTACACACACTGGTAATGTTCTTATACCCCTTACTAAATCAAATATTCATCTCCATAATGCTCTTAGAGTTCCTTCCGTTGCCTCAAACCTTGCCTCAATTCATAAACTCTGTCATGACAATAACGGTTGGTGCTATTTTGATGAAAATGTACTTTCTATTCAGGCTTTGGCCACAAGGAAGGTTCTATACCAAGGCAAGAGTGAAGATGGAGTTTATCCCATCTATCCTCAAAGGGCTTTTCAGCTTTCTTTGCCTTCTAAAGTCTGCAACAATATTGCTAGTTGTTCTGTTGTCAATAAGTTTCTTTGGCACAAGAGACTTGGTCATCCTCATGATCAAGTGCTCAAACTTCTGTTTCCTAATGTCAATTTTTTTTGAATAAGTGTAATTCTGTTGAACATACTTGTACCCACTGTTTGTATGGTAAAATGCATAATCAATCTTTTCCAAATTCTCAGTTTGTTGCCTCTTCTCCTTTGGAACTTGTGCATTCAGATTTATGGGGTCCTGCAACTGTAAATTCTTTTGATGGCTTTAGATACTATGTTTTCTTTGTTGATCATTACACCAGATTTACATGGCTTTATTTACTTAAGTCTAAATCTAAGGCCTTTATCAAATTTACTCATTTTAAGGCTATAGTTGAAACTCAATTCTCTGCAAAAATCAAGATTTTCAGGTCAGATGGGGGTGGTGAATATACCTCTAATGTTTTTAAAATTTATCTGCTGTAACAAGGTATCATTCACTAGCTCTCTTGCCCTTATACTTCTCAACAAAATGGCCTTGTTGAGAGAAAACACATACATCTTATTGAGACAACTATCACTCTTTTGTCTCAAGCCTCTATACCTTCTTATTGGTCATATGCCATTCAAACATCTATTTCCTTGATTAATCTCCTTCCTACCTCAGTTCTGAATTTTCACTCTCCTTGGTTTAAGTTATATTCCACAAAACTTGACCTCTCACAGCTTAAGGTCTTTGGTTGTGCTTGTTATCCTAACCTTAGACCCTACACCAGTCACAAGCTTGAACCTAGGACTGTGGAATGCATCTTTCTTGGTTACCCCACTGGTTTCAAAGGTTACCTATGTCTTGATATCAACTTTAAACGTTTCTACATCTCTAGGCATGTCGTTTTCAATAAGTCAAAATTCCCTTTCTCTACTCTAACTGTCTCTACATCTGATCCCACTTTTTCCCATATTCCTTTTGATACACTTTGGCTCTCAAATCAGTTATATCTCCATTCTCTAAATCATCCTTCTCTTCTTGGTGCTTTTCCTGGTAATGTCTCATCTCAGTCTTCTTCTCTTCCAACTCTTGCCCCATCTCACTCAGATACATCTTTCGATCCTGTGTCTCAACCTACTTCCTCATTCCCTCTACCTAAGTGTGCTCCCTCTCAGTCTGATCCACCTGTTACTACCCTTCCATAACCTACTACCTTAAACCATCATCCTATGCAAACCAGGTCCAAGAGTGGGATCACTAAGCCTAATTCCAAACTATGTTACAAAGCAGTTCTAGATTACACTTTTACAGAACCACCCACTTATGGGATAGCTTCCAAATACCCCAAATGGTGTGAGGCTATGGATGCTGAATTTCAAGCACTTCAGAGGCAACATACTTGGTCCTTGGTTCCTACTTCTCCTAATGTCAATTTGGTTGGATGTAAATGGGTTTATAAGCTTAATCTTAATAGTGATGGTTCCATATCAAGGTATAATGCTAGACTTGTGGCTAAGGGGTTTCATCAGCACGCAGGTATTGATTACCAAGAGACATTCAGTCTTGTCAACAAACTAGAAACTGTGAGGCTTGTCTTAGCTACAGTGAGTTGCAACTGGTCTCTTAGACAACTTGATGTCTCCAATGCCTTTCTCCATGGCTTCCTTAAGGAGGAGGTTTATATGACACAGCCTCTTGGGTATGAAGATGCCAAACATCCTTCCTATGTCTGCAAGTTGCACAAATCTCTTTATAGTCGTAAGCAGGCTCCCAGGGCATGGTTTGAGAGGTTTTCCTTTCATCTTCTACATCTTGGTTTCACAGCATCTATTGCAGACAGTTCTCTCTTCATGTTTCATTCTTCTGGTACTAACATTTATCTTTTGTGGTATGTGGATGATATTATTGTTACTGGTAATAGCTCAGTTCAGGTTAATCATCTTATCTCTGCTCTCAGTCAAGCTTTTGAGCTTAAAGACTTAGGGCCACTTAATAATTTCTTGGGAATTCAGATCACCAGAACTAAGTTCGGTCTTTCTCTCACGCAGTACAAGTATGCTTCAAATGTACTTCATAGGTTTCACATGGAGAATTCTAAACCCACCAAAACTCCTTGTTGTCCTTCAATCAGATTGGTTCCTCATAAGGGTGCTGCTTTATCTTATCCTTCTATGTATAGGAGTATGGTTGGAGCACTCCAATATCTAACTTTTACATGGCCTGACCTCTCATTCAGTGTTTATTAGCTCTGTCAATTTATGAGTAATCCCACTTCTAGTCATTTGGAAGCTGCTAAACGTGTCCTACATTATGTTAGGGGCACTTTGCATCATGGCATTCATCTTTCCCCTGGTCCTTTGACTCTCACTGCCTTTTTTGATGCTGATTGGGCCGGGGACCCTTCTGACCGCCGCTCTATTACAGGTTTACTTGTTTTCCTTGGTCCTAATCTCATTTCTTGGTCTTCTAAGAAGCAAAACACAGTGTCCAGATCCTCCACTGAGGCAAAGTATCGTGCTTTGGCTACTACTGCTGCTGATTTGTCCTGGTCGTGCATTTTGTTTAAAGAGCTCAAGGTATTTCTTTCTAATGTCCCTGTATTGCGGTGTGACAATGTCTCTGCCATTGCTTTGTCTGCTAATCCTGTGTTTCACTCTCGTACCAAGCATCTCAAGGTTGATTATCACTATGTCTATGAGAAAGTGTTATGCAAAGATTTGTGTGTTGGATTTGTCTCAGGCAAAGACAACTTGGCTGATATCTTTACCAAGCCTTTACTTGCTCCTCTGTTCCTTCTTCTCAGATGCAAACTATTGGTGGATTCCTCCCCCTTTCGTTTGAGGGGGGGTGTTGAAGATAGAAGCAATTTGAAGAAGCTCAGAGGCTGTTTGGATTGAGTTTTTTGATAACTCAATTCTCTGTTTCCATAACTCATAACTCAAAAATAGTGGGACCCATAGTAAAAAGTTTGTTTGGCAAACAATAACTCTGTTTCCATCACTCAATTCTCTGATTTCTGAGTTATGAGTTATGGAAACTGAAAACAATTTTTGGCTGTTTTCAGTTTCCATAACTCATAACTCAATGGCAATATTGTAATTAAACACACATAAGGGACCCACAGCCGCAACTTTTGACCACCTTTTGACTTTTTTTTTTTTTCTGGGTTGGCGTTGGTTGTTTATTTTTTCTTTTTATTTTTTCTTTTCCTAAGTTAGCCGTTTAATGTTTTTTTCTCTTTTTTGGGTTGGCGTTGTTCTTTTTTTTTTTTCCTTTTTCTTTTCCTGGGTTGGCTGTTCCCTTTTTTTTTTTTTTTTGGGTTGGCGTTGTTCTTTTCTTTTTCTTTTCCTGGGTTGGCTGTTCCGTTTTTTTTTTTTTTTTTTAGGTTGGCGTTGTTCTTTTTTTTTTTTTTCTTTTCCTGGGTTAGCCGTTCAATGTTTATATATATATATATATATTATATATATATATATATATATATATTAGCTTCGGTGAGTTGGGTACTAAAAAAAAAAAAAATGTACTGACTGACAGGTGTGGGACCCATGAATAGTGTGAAAAAATTGAGTGATGAAAATAAAAGTGATGTTGCCAAATAAGTGTGAAAAAATGAGTGATGAGTTATGAGTGATGGAAATTGAGTGACGGAAATTGAGTGATGAAAAAAGCTTACCCAAACAGGCTCTTAAGCTCAGGGATGATCAAAACAACAGAACGGGACAAACAAAATGGTGAAGCTAGATTAATATTGTGAAACGCATCGTTTCATTTAACACAACACACCGTTTTGAATAACATAGAGCCAAAGCACAGGACGCGCTGCAAAACAATGTCGTTCACTCTGTTCAAGTCTCAATTAGTATTGGCACAAAAGTTTGTTATTTAGCTGTGTATGTTTCCGTGATTTACGAACTTGATCCACATAGTTTGGATCTAATTATTGTTCAATCACTACAAAAAAACTGGTCTAAAGCTGCGTTTGAAAAACGCAGCTTAAGACCCCAAAAACGCGGCTATAGGCTTTGAGCCGCGTTTATAACGCGGCTTAAAGACCGCAGCTCAAAGACTATAGCCGTGTTTTTGAAAAACGCGGCTAAAGGTCTGACCTATAGCCGCGTTTTCTAACCGCGGCTATAGGATTCGGCCTATAGCCGCGTTTTTGGAAACGCGGCTATAGACCAGCTTTAAGCCGCGTCTGAAACGCGGCTATAGGTTTTTTAAAAAACAAAAAAAAAAAAATTCTGGGAATTTTTTTTCCCCAGAAAATTCAAAATTGAAAAATCAAATATAAAAAATTCAAAATTAAACAAAAATACAAAAAATTCAAAAACAAATACAAATCCAGAAAATTCAAAATCAAATACAACATACTCACAATACAAACACACCCAGAAAATTTTAAATTAAACACAATATACTCACAATACAAACACATGCACCCTAAAAAATTAAAAATCAAACATAAACCCAGAAAATTCAAAATCAAACACAAACCCGGAAAATTAAAAGCAAACACAACATACTCACAATACAAACACAACATTCTCACAATACAAACACAACGAAAAAATTCAAAATCAAACAAAACGTGTTCCAAAATATAGCACAAACCCATGAATCTCCTCTCATTCAACAAAACCAACCAAATCTAACACTAATTCCATTCAATAAAACAAAAGCACAAGCTCAGAATCAAAAAAGAACACAAACCTGTGAAGAAGGAAGAAAGAAAAAGGAACAAAAAAAAAAAAAGGAACCCAGATGGGAAGGAAGAAAGAAAAAGGAAAAAAAAAAGAAAAAAAAAAAAAAAAAGAGAAAAGAGTTACCTGGATGTGGAGAAGGAAGGAACAAAAAAAAAAAAAAAAAAAAAAAGAAAAGAAGAAGAAGACTTACCCAGATGTGAAGAAGGAAGAAAGAAAAAGAAAAAAAAAAAAAAGAAGAAAGAACGTACCATCTGAAGAATGAAGAAAGAAAGGAAATAGGAAGAAAAGAGAGCAAGTGGGGGTAGGTGAGAAAGTGGGGTGCAGGTGTGAAAGGTAGTGTACGTGGGAAGCTTCAGAAATTTTTTTTTTTTTTTTTTTTAGCGCTGCCTATAGCCGCGTTTTTAAAAAGAAAAAACACAGCTACAGGTTACCTATAGCCGCGTTTTTTAAAAACGCGGCTATAGGTCGGCGCTTCAGTACGGTTTTTACGGGACCTATAGCCGCATTTTTTAAAAACGCAGCTATATGTAACCTGTAGTTGTGTAGTTGTGTAACCTGTAGTTGTGTAATTAAGAGTGGTAGAGTGAGTGTATAAATAGTGTGTAGTTGATCATTTGTGAGATTAAGCAAGATATTTTCCTCATTCATAGAAATTTTCTCTCTCTTTCTCACTCTTTCTCTCATTATCTTCACTGATCTTTCTTCTTATTTTCTCTGTGTTAATCTTGCTTCTATCTGAGATTCATAATATCAAGAATTTTCTTCACTCACAGCCAATACCACGAGTTGGGACCCAAGAGTTTTTGGTTTCTTGCTTTCCAGACGCTTAACAGTCAATTCCGTTATACATCATGATGTCAATCTCACCTTGCATGGAAATGTTCTAACAATGACACTTCCAGTCATTGGTTGAGTTTGGGGACTTGTATGTGAGGTGCAGTGGCAGCTCCACTTGTATGAGAGGGTGGTCCCTCACTTGCCTCTTCTTCTTCTTTTTTTCTTTTTCTTTTTTACTTGGCAAAAATAATTATATAAATAATTAGTTTAAACTAATTTGTTCTGTGACCCCTCTGACTTGAAAAAAAATGTATATATATACTTTTTAAAAAAATTATATACTAAATTAACATATTTTGACCACCTTAATAAAAATGCTAAACACACTGACTTGAGAATTACAAGAATTTGAGTTTAATAAAAATAAAAGTAATGATACATCCACAATATTTTTATAATATATCTTATTTGGTAAGTTGTTACTAATTTTAATTTTGGCTCAATATTGACATGTTTTACCCACCAATAACAGCTTGTTGCATAAGATTTGTTATGAAATTATTGTGGTCACTTTATTATTCTAATATCAGCATTTTAAATTTTAAATTTCCACTCTATCACAATTTAGTCTTTTTTTTCTCTCTCTTTGTTAGTTGTTAGTACAAAAAAATTGCAATATTTCATGTGTTTTTGTGTTGTTTTTGTTACATTGATATATTTAAGTTGTTTATGAATTGGATTTTATATAATTTAAATTTTTTAGTAACCATCCTAAAAATACTCATAGAGCCGCCTATTGCGAGGTGTCACTATTACCAAATGGTAACCAAATTTGTTACCATTTTTTTCTCATAACTTGATAATATATACAACTGTAGTTGGGAAATCATTATTTTTATATAGATCAATCACTTTATTTTTATTATTCACAATCACACATGTTATTGTTGTAATAAAAATTGTGTCAACAGAATTTAAAAACAATATAATAAGTTTCCTACAAGTGATCGATAAATTGATAATTAAAACTATTAATGGTCACGTATTCCCTATAATGACATCTACAAGTAACTCAAATGAAAACCTAACAACTTGCTCTTGTGTATGTATCCAAGGACCAAGGTTAGCTTCTTTCTTTTCTTTTTTCAAAAAACAGAAGAAAAAAACTTTAGCAACAGTATTATGAGTTGAACCTTCCCTTTATTCGTAATCACATAATTAACTCAATTTATTACAAATGTGTAACTTTGCATAATTCACAATCCACGACAGCCAAAATATGTTGTCCGTAGTCTAATGTGAATTCTAACAATTTAAATTTTGAAAGTCTGCAACACACTTTGGGTACTATTCCAACGTGACCGTGCAATGGTGACTGAACACCTAGGGCCTATTTGGTTTTTTTTTTTTTCATCACTTATCACTCCTCACTCAATTTTCGTCACTCATCACTCATCACTTAAAATATCTCAACTCCCTACACCCCACCCGTTTGGCACCATCACTCAACTTGTCATCACTCAAAATTTTCAACTGTTTGCGGGCCCCATACCTGTAACTTGGTCAGAGCAAAGATGTTAGCCTACCCACCACAAACCCATCAGAAACCCACAGCTAGTACAAACCCCTGAACAACCATCGAATCAACCTAATGCACCAAACCCCAAACCCATAGCCAAACCAAAACTTATAGACACCACCATAATCACACCCACTTCTAAAATCTCAAACCAAATACCAAACTCACACCAGTGACCACCACAATCATACCCACTTCTCAAATCTCAAACCAGATACCACCATAATCAAACCCACGGCCCATGCCCACCGAAAACCCACAACTTGAAACCCGATCTGAAACCCACGACCACGACACAAACACATAGACGAGACCCACCCCCGCTAAAATAGACCCATAGACGAGACCTACCACCGAAACGCCAGCCACTAATTCAACTCTAGCCACCAATTAACTCCACCACCGAAACGCCACACATCAATACCCAACTCCACCATTGGAACGCCACCACAGATGAGAAGAGATAGATTAGAGAAAAACAATGAGAATAGAGAGAAAAGTAAGGAAACAGAGAAAAGAGAAATAGAGAGTAAAGGCAAAAAGACCCGTTAGAGCTGCGTAGGGATGGGACGGGGCACTGGTAGTGGGACTCGTTTATGCTGAAGAATTATGAAATTGCCATTGGAAACTAAGTTTTGGAAAATGAAAATACCTAAAATGTGTTTTCAGTTTCCATAACTCATCACTCAAAAATCAAAGAATTGAATGATGGAAACAAAAACCAAATAGACTTCTCAGCCGTGAGTCCCACCATTTTTGAGTTATGGGTGATGGAAACAGAGTTATGAGGGATGGAAACAACAAATCTAAACAGGCCCCTAATATCCCTTATTTGATCTTCATATAGGTATAGGAAGAAATTATAATATACACTATACAGGCCCCATCAAAGTTGATAGGAACACAACATTCCCCATCCATAATAATCAAATAAAATAACTTAAAATTTTTTCATGGTTTAGTGAAGTAAAGTGATTAATATTTAAGTCTTCAAAAAACAGGAGTGATTGATTTTTATTTATTTTTTTTTTTTGGTAACTAAAAAAATGGTTAGAAGGAGGGAAACTCATTAGTCATTACTACTGTGGCTTTCCTATTGGGATGAAGCCCCTTGTAAGTAGGCATAAGGAGATACAACAAGTTACTAGTAAGGGAACTCAAACCCATGCCCCTCAATGCAAATTAATTGGCCCAAGCCCTTACCATTAGGCCAACCAACATGTTGATACAAAAGTAATTATATTTTGTACTATAAATATATTACACAATTAAGCAACAAAATAAACTCTATTTTATTATAAATTAAAATTTTGAATTTGGAATTATCACTTTGCTCTAAATTACAACAAAACTCACCATAATGTATTGAACAAATGCTGCCCCCCCCCCCCCCCCCCACACACACACACACACATTAGGATATAGCTGTATAGATATTTTTCCTTAATGCTACTCTAAAATGTATTTATATATGGTGCTAAGAAACATTAATTCTAAGAACACATCATCTTCTGCTTAATTTTGAGGAGTACAGGCTCTCTCATTTAAGAATTAAGATGAGAAGCTAACATGGCAACCCACAACTTAGTTCAATTTGCACGTCAAATAGAAGACACCCTGGTTTGGTTAGAAGAGTCTCCTCCAGTCCTCCTATGAGTGAAGAACAAGTTGTCAAGACTTTGATTCTTTGAACCTGTAGTAACTGCCCTATTTAAGCTATATTTGCTTCTTCTTCTTTTCTGCATTTTTATTTTTATTTTTAATAATTCAATAGTTAAAAGTTAAAACAGAAGATGAGAGTTTTGAACCCTAGATATTATGGACAAACCAAGAAATGTCAATCAATTAAGTTACAAGATTTTTGACTTTTCTATATTTCAATGAAGTGGTTTTCTCATTTAAAAATATAAAAAATTGTGCCTTTAAGTTTAAAAGTATTGTTTGGTCTATGATGAAGCCAAATTCGTTAGTTATTGGATTCGACTAAACGGAGTATGATCAAGAAGCTCTGGAACTCTGCACAAAAGCAAAGAGTTGCTTTTCTCTCGGAAAGGTCATTGGGTGGTGTCAGCCAATAAGCCTCCAATAGCAAAGTCAGATATTGATGATATGGATGAACAAGGGGCGATGATATTCAGGTTTTTACAGTGTGTGCCTTTGCTTGAGGTTTTACGTGGTTTATATAGGGTTTTACCCTTCTTGCCGTTGGAGGCATTCAAACGTTTCCAGTGAATCAATGAGGTGGCATGAAAGCTTCTCCCAACGGTCACGTCCTCTGCATTTATCTGTGTAACGGCTTCGTATTAAATGCTTGTTTTTACGGCGCTTTTAGTCGTCCAATATCTCATCTGAATGACTAGAATTTCTTGGTTCATCAGTCTCTACCACCGAAAAATCTTGGTTGGAATTCCCCACCTCCCTTATTGGTAGAATATATGTGTGGGTAAAAGAGGCAATAGGCATTTCATCAAAACTGATGGGGTTACACTTTTTTTTTTGGCATATAAATCTAATTAAGAACATGTGATAATTTACGACAAATTTATTAAAAAAGAGAGAGAGAGAGAGAGAGAGAGAGAGAGAGAGAGAGAGAGAGAAAGAAAAGCAAAAGAAAGAGAGCATATTTTCGAGACCATGAGAGCTATAATAGTAACTTTGATCAAGCATATATAAATTATATAATGGGACTTCGTTATGTATAAATTAATATTGTGTTAGTATGGGTGGGTGAAATTTCTTGGTACCGCAATAAGGATTAAGGACTTCAATTTCGACCGAACTGTGATGGACTCTCTTAACCGAATAGAACTTTTTTTTTATAAGCCTAAAAGAGAATAACTTAGATCAGCTAATAGCAATACCACCCGAGGGGAGCATTAAGGGTACATTAGTGCTCCCTTAAGGCATGGCAAAACGGGCGGGGCGGGGCGGGGCGGGGCGGGTCAATCGGGTCATGGGTTAAAACGGGTCATTTTAAGCGGGTTGAAAATGGGTTCGGGTCAATCAGGTTGCGGGTAGGGTCGGGTTGACCCGTATTTTTCACATGAAATTTTTTATTTTTTATTTCTTTTATTTTTTTATGTTTTTTATAAAGAAAACAATATGTATTTGCCATTTGGATAGTTATGCAACATAATACTTGATGTAAAATGCATTATTTTGAATTCACTACTTATATCAAAAATAAACTCAGTTAAACTTATTAATACTTATTCAATAATTTTAAAATTATACAAATCCTAACATTACTATCTAAAACAAAATAACACAAAAATAAGTAAAACAAATATACAAGTTTTATTTTTACACAATATCAACATTCCAAAAAAAAAAAATTACAAATGACTTATTGGATAACTCATTTGATAAAGAATAAAAACATATAAGAAAGTTACAATTTTAAAAATTAATTTTATAATCTATTATCAATTGTGGTTGACACTTTATTTCAATTTGAGATATACATTAAAATTTGATTGTTTACTTATTTATACCTAGTCTCTTTTATGAAGATCATATCATTGTTAAGCAGTACACACTCTAGGAAATATCATAATTTATTTTGAAAAACCGTTTATTTTGAACATAAATTGTTAAAAAATAGATCTAAGCATTCATAATTTATGCTAATTTGATACTTTGGCTTTACTATTTTCACACTTGTGAATGTGTCTCACACATATCTACAATTTTAAATCTGTTTTTAACTTTACTGTAACCAAATTATCTTGGCATGTACTTTGCTATTTGATATCTAAAAATCTTTACTCATTACAGAATACTCAACCATTTATTTTTCAATTAATTTGCATGCAGTTATGTAAATGTATCAATTGTTTCCTTAAAGCTCACAATAAATAATTAAACCAATATTGTCTTAATTTTACTATTTTTTTACCAAAAAAAAAAGTTTTAAAGAAATGGTTCGGGTCGGGTCGGGTTGACCCACAAAAAACATGGATCGGGTTACGGGTCAACCCGTTTTTGCTTCAGGTCAAAAAAATCGGGATCGGGTCGGGTCGGGTTAGGTCAGAAAATTCTGACCCGTTTTGCCATGTCTACCCTTACTATCCGTACCAATGTGGAATTTGATCTTAATTATAAATTAGGCACATACTTGATCATTCAATCGATTGCCACTGATTAATTAGGTTGATATCGCATCATTGAATCGAACCAATTTGTAATTCAATGCCTTTCGTCTAATTTCATTAAAAAAATTTCCGTTAAATTGCAATTAACTAACTTTTTTAAAATTGATAAATAAAATAAAAATTCTCACATGAAAAAAAATATATATAAAAATAATAAAAATAATTTTTGAAAAAAAATTCTTTATTTTTTAACAAATTTTATACGTGGCATTAATTTTCTGAGGTAAGCAAATACAACTATGACCATACATGAACCCCTATCAAGCGGCAACTGGTATACCATAAATCCTGAACTCTCAACTAAAATAAAACCCCGAAGCTAAGGACAACACCATACAGAACCACCATTGCTAACATGAGGCGCCATCCAATTTTTTAAAAAAAATAAATATTATTATATATGAATACTAATTTTAGTAATTAATTTTGTTTTATAGAATTACATTTTTGCCTCCTTAAAAGTATCTTTGATTCTTTTACAAACTGTTAAGATAGTAAATTCTTATTAATTCGCATTTGGGCCCATCATTTACATTAGTAGCAATTTGTAAAAAAGTTTATAGTTTGAACATTTTCCTCATTTTCAAGACCATTAAAAAATTTATAAGTCTAAAATCCAAAAAAGAAATATACAAGCAACAATAATTACAAATAGTAAAACTTTAAAAAAAAAAAAAAAAAAAAAAAAAGCTTATTCAACCAATTTTACCTAAAACAAATAATCTTACCCTTTAAAAAATTTTAAACAATTAGCCGTTAAGCAACTAAGTAGCAGCAAAATTGGAGGCCGAAGTCACTACACGCCACCAACAATAAAGCCACTCCCCTAACTCTAAGTTCTAGCTCCGTCCTTGCCATGAGCAGTCGTCGAAATCTATGATACTTCCATTTTACTAAGGACACACGTAATGTGGATGGAATGAAGGCTTATGAATTCACATCACGCGGAAGCAAAACAAAAATAATATATATATATATATATATATATATATATGAACTCTTAATGAGTAATATTTATAAAATGAAGATATGAAAGAAAATGATTATGATATTTATTTGGAAGTTCTTTATTCTTCTCACCACTTTTAGTTTAGGATAAAGCTCATAAGAAATAAAAGGAAAGAATAAGAAAAATGGAAAAATGGACGTGATGGTTGAAAAAAAAGGGGAAAGGAATGCAAGGTATATATTTTATTGACTTAAAAGTGATTTATAAAATAAAAGATTTCTTTTTAATCATGAATGTTTTCTTTTTTTCACATAGAACTTTTTTATATTTGATAGGCCAAAAATGTATTGACCTTTTTGGCAAATCAATTAATTAATTAGGCATAAATGCACTTTTAGTCCTTATATTTTGACTTTTTTCCATTTTAGTCCATATATTTTATTTTTACCACTTTTAGTCCCTAAACCAATTAACACGTGACATTTAAGTCTTTTCCGTCACCTAACTAACAAGGAAAGCTAAAGTGGCTGACGGAGAAATAAAATAATGATTTTTTTTTACACATGGCTCCACCCACTTCGACATGTGGCTTTCCCGC
The DNA here is from genome assembly GCF_001633185.2 of Quercus lobata. Lineage (NCBI taxonomy): Eukaryota > Viridiplantae > Streptophyta > Magnoliopsida > Fagales > Fagaceae > Quercus > Quercus lobata. Next base: position 96,442,882 of record NC_044907.1, read on the forward strand.
CCCACACGTGTATGTCACTCACCAACCAATCTGGCGCACAAGTAAAGAAAAATCCCAAATTACACTTTAATCCCTAGCCTTTCTCTCAAAGATCAGCGTACACTACCTCCGTTGAACAACCTCTCTCTCAAAGATCCCTCCGTTGAATAGTCTTTCTCTCAAACCATCTCTGCCACTTGTAGCCACCATCATCATCAACCATTTCGAAGTCCCTCATCAGATGGAAGCAAGCTCTTCAACCAATTCAAGCTTGAGGAGGAGAGCTCCATTGAGGTGCTACTATGCTGAAAAACTAGTGTTAGTCATTTCATGGGCAGCAGACAACCCTGGCAGAAGGTTTTATGGCTGTCGAAACTATTGGGTATTTCAATTTGAGTATTTTGTTTTACTAGGGTTCAGTTTTTTTGTTTAAGTGCTTGGTTTGCATTTCAGGTTGGGCGAAAGTGTAAATTCTTCCAATGGCATGATGATGAGATATGTGAATGTGGTAAGGTGCTCATCCCAGAGCAAAGGCAATGAATTATCAAACTAGAGGCTGAGGTTGCAAGATGCTACAAGAGAGAGAAGTTTTACACTGTGGCTTTGGCATTCTTATTGGTGATATGTGGGATTTGTCTCTTTAATTGAATGCACAGTTAGACAGGTTGTGGAAGTTTGGTTAGGCAGCAAGTGAGAGGTGTGGAAGTGTTTATGTTTGGTTAGATGGGTGGTGGAAGTGTATGTTTGGTTAGCATGTTACATAGATGGGGGAGTTTCAATATCCTGTAATTGCTAATGCATAGGGCTGGCAGTGTGTAAATTTTTTGGTTAGGTAGTTAGCATGGAAACACCTGCTTTTTTTTTTTGGTACCATTGCTGGAATGAAATGAATACCCCTCTTCCTTGATGACTGGACTAGCAGTGTGAAGTTCTCTCTGTGTTTTGGTTGGTCAATGTTTTCTAACTGTGTTTTTCAATGGCAAAATATTAATAATGATCCTCCCTACAATATCATATTTGTAGAGTTGTGTTTTGTTGTGTTTTGGAGAGCAAAGGATGAAATAGGCCATTGAGGGTTGTTGGAGTGAAAAGAAATCTTTAAAACATTAGATGCAGGATGTTGCTACAAAAGAAAAAAAAACTAAGAGTTCCATCCAAAATAAAGTTTTGTGTTGCCTTTGGAGACTGAATTTCCCCTATTTTAGGATGTATTTGCTATTTGTTGGGGTGGGAGTTAAAGCTATGGGTTTTTTTTGTTGCTACTCTATTTTTCTTCATTGATTTGGGTCTGAAGTATAGCTACTTGGTTGTTTGGGTTGATCTGTACTATTCGCCTTTTGTCTGAATAAAATTTTCTCATTCATCATAATGAAAAAAAGACTTAAAAGGTTCTCAGAAGCACAAGAGGATTAAAATACTCTTAAAGCTTAATCTTTTATCAGACTCTTGCATCTTATGTATTTCAAACAATATCAAGCCTTTGCGTTTGGCCAGCTAGAAGAGCCCTACTAGCTTACCATGTTTGGAGCATGGCTCAGCATCTAAGCCTGAGCATTTGGGTGAGCAACATATGCCATTATCAATGCTAGTTATCAATTTATAGAACAGCTATATTTTTTTGGTTGCTAACTAATTCGGCCATTTATTTCTCACTCAATACCCTAGACCTGATAAAATTGGGTTCCTTCAAAACATTTTTTTTGTTATTAGGTTCTGCATTTTTAATTTTAGAAGACATACAAGAGCTTCAACCTTCCAGTTCCATAATTCATCAATTTGAACTTCTCCTAGAAAGAGAGTTTGCCAAAAAGATGGTCAAATTGTAAAAGGATCCCCCAATTATAACCTCTCCAATTATCATCACTCAAGAAAAGATATGTTTATCTACTCTTCAATTTAGTATTTTATACAAAATATTTTAATTCTCCCATTGTACCATACACATGATCCTCCTGACCAATTCAATTAAGCCATTGTGAGTTTCAATGACAATGGACTTCATAAAATTGGCAATTGATAAGTAATAACTTCTTTTTATTGGTTGGGAGAATCACATAAGTATAACCATACTCATATTGCTGAATCAGTTGGACTACCAAAAACATGAAAAAGTAAATAAAAAGGCAAGGCCATGAGTAGATTTGTGAGAAAGATCTATTTTGCACAAGCTTTAATAAATTACAACCTACTCAATATCTCCATTGAAATCAAATTTTCAAGCAACATAGATTATCAAATGACAAGAATCAACCACCATGTCAAGCTGATAATTGATTAATATCACAATCAATAAACAAAGTGACACAGGAGACATCACAAATAAAGCTAAATTCATATCCTCCCTGATAATGTTTTCTAACTGTGTTACTTGCTGCTAAAAAATTATGCCTGCTAAAATTTTTGCTGCATCGAAAATTTCTACAATACAAATTTCTACTGTAAATAAAACCTGCTGCATTGAAAAAAATTTGTTGCATTAAATAAAACTCAGTAAATACAAAACAAAGGGCTGCAAATTTCTGCTGCATCAAACAAAACTCACAAAAACAAAACAAAGGGATGCAAATTTCTACTGCATCAAACAAAACTCAGTAAATGCTGCTACATCAAATAAAATTTATGTTGCAAATTTCTTCAAATAAAAATTCTGCTGCATTGATTAAACATATATAATGTTATCACTTTCTACAAAACAAAGGGCATTGTTCTATAGTTAACCCTATCACCATAAATACACAAAACAAGCAAAGGAAAAATGAACTTGTGCTCTCTTCATTTCCTTAGACCATGCACGGATGATTGACTCCCACCATGTCTGATTGCTTCCATGTATCTGGATGCATTCTTAGAAGCCTTTAGAGTCTCTTATGTGACCACCCTTGTCTTTTTCTGCCTTGGATTTGGGTTGCTGTTGCTGGATTTCTGATGTGCACCTAGATTCTGTGTGGTGCTACCTGACTGGTGTGGTGCAGCTAGAGTGGAGCTGTGCTGTTGTGTATGTGAGTGGATGAATGTGTTTTTGCTGGCCTGAAATGGATTGGATGGGCTTGTCCTAGCATGAGATGTTACATTTGGACTGGATTGGTGCATCCTGGTCTTAGATGGTGCGAATTGAGTAGCTGATCTTGTCTTAGCCTGAGATGGTGCACCAAGCCTAAAGTTGGGCTTGCTGGACTGGTATAATGCACTTGGAGTGGCTGGGCTATGCATGCTAGATTGAGGTGGTGCACCTGGCCTAAAGCTGGGCATGCTGGATTGGTATGGAGCACATGGAGTGGAGTTAAAGCTATGCATGCTGGCCTACAAACAAGAAATTTACACACATTAATATTGAATATTGAAAAGCAACTATTTCACAGACATGACCATATATTACCTTATTAGATGTACTGGTTCTATTTGTGGTGTTTGGCAGTGAGGAGTTCCCTCCAATCTCACCCCTTGCTACTTCTTCTATTATGCCCTAATTTACCACAGGCTTTGCATTGCTTAGAAATGCCAGCTCTTCTACTTGTTGGCTCATTAGGTTCCCTTGCTCTTTTCTTCTTAGGTTTGCCAGGTGGTCTTCTTTTGATGGGAGGCTGAACTGGGGTCACACCACTAGGTCTCCACATATTCTATCCATTGATTGGTGATATGATTGGTTCATAGCAGGCCTTGTATATAAAGACATGGTAACATGGGTGAACATACTACTCAGCATCTTGTCTGTTGAAAAATATGCAAGTGATTGCATAAGCACAGGGTATGCCACTTATATCCCACTTCCTACAACTGCAGTGTGCTATGGCCAAGTCAACAGTGAAACTTTGCAGACCTTTTTTTTACTTCAAACTGGGTCTGCCCTGCCCAACAAGCTAACCACCTACTGGCTGCCAGTTTTTCCTTGTGCAACCTCTTCAGAACCTTGGCACAAATATCTGACTCTACTCTCAGAATCTTCTCTCTGTTCTCTTGAAACCTAGTCATGAGATATAGCCTGATACACTCAAGTTGCAAGCACATACAAGTACAATGAAATATTAGATATTAATTGCAACACCTACTTAAAACAGTACCAAACAATGAACCTAATTAACTGTAGGTGATCACAAAGACTCATATCATGCTAATTATAGGCTTAGACTTGAATTTAAAAATCCTGCTGTTGAAACTCTCACACATATTGTTTACTATAGTGTAAGTTAAGGCATCCTCACTAAACATGTATCTAACCCATTTTGTTGTTAAATAAGCATCCAACCAATTGTGTGCATTAGCATCAATACCTTTCAGCTCATCCATCACCCTATCAAACTCTTCTTTTTAAGTTGCCTTTGCTGCCCTCCAAAACAGTTCTCTGATCAGAACACCAGGATGGTTCTTACTAAAGTTGTTGTAGATGTGCCTATAGTAAATTCTACGTTCATACTACAGCTAGTTATCAATGAAAGTTTGCACCAACCCCTGTCACAAACAGTATCAAAGGAAAATATGTCTTATAGATAGATACAATGAGTAAATGAAGAAGAAAAACAACCAAATAGAGAACAAACTATACACCATCTGCTGGTCTAACATAAACACCCATCTCCTATTCTGACCTATGTTTGCAAGTAACAAATTGATGAACCAAGTTCAAGAGTCCTTGGTTTCAACCTTTACCACTGCATATGCAAGTGGGAAATACTCCTCATTAGGATCTCTGCATACTGCAGTAATCAATTGTCCCCCTGACTTGTTCTGCAAATGGCAGGCATCCAAACCAATGAATGGCCTACATCCAGCCAAAAACCCCTTCTTGCAGCCCTCCAAACATATGTATAGCCTTTCAAAATAAGGCACCCCACACACCAAATCCATCTCAGCTACTAAATCACCATCATGGAAGGTATGTACCTTCATAAGTATGGTATTAGCAGGACTAGCCCTCCTTAATTCCTCACAGTACTCCCACAGCTAGTTGTACTGTTGTATATAAGCCCCATCAACATATTCTCGAGCCTTATCCCTAGCCTTACTTGCTTTTCTTGCACTTATGTTTAGGGTATAATTGTCATGGACAACCTCTTGGATGTCTTTCACCTTGATATTAGGTTGTCTTTTCACCTTCTTCATCAACTTCTTCCCAATGTATGGTGAAGTACACCTAGGATTCTTATAACTTCTAAAGCAAGTGTGTTCCAATGTCAATGTCCTTAGTTGGTAGCTCCTCCCCCTTGGCACCTTTGTTAGATAGGCAACAAACTTGCACCCTTCTAGGCAGATAGCTCTTACCCTTTGCAGATCATTTTTAACAAATCTGATCCCCCATCCACCATGAACTGCATAATCTGTTATAGCTTCCTTGAATTGCTTAGGTGTAGTAAATAGCATATCTTTCTCAAAATAAATATGCTCAGCCTTAGCCACTTGCTTAAACACAGGGAACTTCCACACTTGCTCTTTTTTCTGTTCCCTTTCATCTCCCATATGTGTCCTGTTATCATCCTTAGACTTATCATCACTACCATACCCAAGCTCATCATTAGATGATGATTCCATAAGACTGTGCAATTCCTCACTCTCATAATCAGAGTTTATTATACCGGCACCCATTTAGCCTGGTTCATTAACATTAGCATCATCCTTACCATCCCAATTGTCACTACTATCTTCAACAAAGTCCATAACACCATGGTTCAACTCTACATCATCTTCTAGGCCACTTCCCCCACCATCACTTCCAACACTATCACTACTATCACTTATATGAAAGACCTCAAGTGAGTGCTCAATGATAGGTTCTTTACCTACTCTCCTTGAACCCACTTGAGAAGCACCCACCTCAGTAGGAACATCAACATTAACCTCAAGCTCATCCTCATTGTTAAAAGTTTGATAATTAGCATACATGCCATCACTATCATAAAAACTGTAAAAATCATCCTAATCATGGTCATCATGTTCACTGCCATCATCATTGTCATAATAACCTGTAAAGTCTTGCTCCAATGGCTACACACCCTCACCAACATCCTGTCTTTCATCAACTAATATAGGGTCATGTATTGGGTGCTCAATATACACATGAATATCTTCATGACCCCTTACTAATTCTATTAGGTACATGGCATCACTATCATCAACAATCAAATGTAAGTCTGCCAGTTCTTGGTCCACTCCTGGCATTTTATACCACAACCTGCTAATAGATGTGTACCCAAAGTCCCTACATATACTCTTTATCTCAACCTTGGACCACCTTTCAGGGTCACAATTATCAACTACATCTATTGCACCTTCCACATATTTTCAACCATTCTCAGTAAAATGGCCACCATGATGCACATATATACTAAATAGCTCATCCATTCTGCATGCAACATAACTCCAAAACCAATTAAACAATGCTAGTTACAGAACAAAATATATATTATATTTAACAAAACAATACTCATACCTAATAAAATATTCCATTCTGCAGGCAGACAACACAACACTTAATAAAGTATTAGGAGATCACAACATTTAATCAAATATTTAAGTAACAATACAACACTAACTTCAAAAGTTTTGTCATAATAAAAGAAACATATGCATAGTTATCAACACTTGAATTACACAAAAAACCCTCATACAATAACTTTCTTCAATAGGAGCACACGGGGAACACAGGGACCACAATGTAAACCACAAATAAATACATGTAGACAAAGACCAATAAACAGTCAAAAAGCCAAAATATACAAAAACATTGTGGCCCCTACTAGGAAAAAGCCAACAAGCATATTGTAAAGCTATAAATAAGGATAGAGAGAAGAGAGAGAAGACCTTTTCACAAAGACAGAGGTCTCTCAACTTTCATTTTCTCCACTATTTGAAAAGTATGGGTATCAAGTGATAGAGATTGACAAAGATGGTGGTTTTGAGAGAGGGTTGATGATGATGGTGCTTCAAGTTAGTGTCTTTCAGAGAAGGTTGATGATGATGGTGGTTTGAGAGAGAGGCTTTTTGACAGAGGCAGAGAGCTAATCTTTGAGAGAGAGGTTAGGGATTAAAGTGTGATTTGGGATTTTTCTTTACCTACGTGCCAAATTGGTTGGTGAGTGACGTACATGTGTGGGGTGGGAAAGCCACATGTTGAAGTGGGTGGAGCCATGTGTAAAAAAAATCATTATTTTATTTCTCTATTAGCCACTTTAGTTTTCTCCATTAGTTGGGTGACGAAAATGACTTAAATGTCACGTGTTAATTGGTTTAAGGACTAAAAGTAGTAAAAATAAAATGTAAGAACTAAAATAAAAGAAAGTCAAAATGTAGGAACTTTACGCCGAGGGAAAAAGGTATCATGGTCACGTGAATCACACGTGCACTCATGCTGGTGCAAAGTATAAATAATAAAATTGAAAATTAAAAAAGCAGTTAACATAAAAATTCACAGCTTAGGAATGGGAGCAATCTAGTGGTAGTGTCTTCTTCTTCTTCCTCCTCAGATTTGCAAATGTGGATTCAGTCCTTATGAATCCTACAAATTCATGAAAAAAACCCATTTGAGATAGAAAGCCAAAAGCAGAGTAGAGAAGGCAAAAGAAGCAAAGCAAAGAGAGGCAGAAAAAATGAGTGGCTTTGCGTTGGGTTTAGCGTTTGATTCCAAATCAGGTCAAATGGTAATGGTAGCTCTGCTTTTAACAGTTGGGACCTTCTATGCTGGCACCTTCTTTGGCAACAATGACCCCATCTACATCTCCGAGCTCCCTTCCAATTCTTCTTCTTCTTCTCCTTCTTCCTTTTCCACTGGTAACACCTCTCTCACTCTCTCTCTCTTTAACTTTAATGGGTATCTTTTTTTTTTTGGTGGGTTTATGTTGTTGGTTTGGTAAATTGGGCAGCTTGAATAGTTATGCATGGTGTAGTTGGAATTTAGATCGATGGCTTATGTTTTCTTTGTGTTTCTAGGTTTTATGGGTGTTCAAATCTTTGTTTTTTTGGTGGGTTTATGTTGTAGGTTTGGTAAATTGTACAGCTTGAATAGTTATGCATGGTATAGTTGAATGTTAGATGGAATTGTTTTTAATGGGGAGTGTGATGGATCTTGTTTAGTAGTGATCTTTTGGTTTATGGTGATTTTGGTGGGGGAATGTATTTGATTTCATGGTCAAGATTTTGAAATTGTATGGACATGATACATTGTGTGGTTTAAGTGAGACTAGGAACTGGCATAAGTTGGGTCTATGTAATTTTTCAAAACTATTCTTTGTAGAAGGTGTCTACATTCTCTATCTTAATCTTTTATTACACATGCAAAACTAAGATTGAGAGCGCATACTCGACTATGAACCCAAAGCATAGCTAGCTCATCCTTATTAGAAGTTGTCTGGCTGAGTGTCTTTAGTATATGGTGTGAGAAAAATGGATGAAAATCATGTTAATGAATAATGTCGTGGGAACTGTTCAGTGCCATACTCTTATGATACAACTCCCATAGCATAAATGTAGATTGGATTTGAAAGGGAAGTTTTCAATGCCATGATCTCTTAGGCCAGTACTGCATAATTCCCACAAACTGAGTATTGTTTGATGTCATTTAAGCATTTGAATGCATAATATGCAACAGATCTTATGGGTATAAATTGTAAAATTCGAACTCTTTAATTATTGCGATTGCTTGATAGAAGTCGGTTCTTAAGTGCTGTACTTCAGGGCATGAACATATAATTCAATGCACATTGTACAGTTGGCTGGAATGTCTTAATCTATGATTTGACTTATTTGATGTATCTTGTTGGAAAAAGTCTGGTGCCACAACAAAAGGCACAACTTGTGCCACAACTCGCCCATGTGGCAAGTTGTGGTTGGTGAAGAGGTGTTCTCACATGGACGAGTTGTGGCACAAATTGTGCCTTTTGTTGTGGCATTAGAACTGCTCATCTTGTTGGTTGTTGCCATGAGGTCATCTATGTCCTTTTTTGACGCTTTTTCAAAAGTGGCACTGAAAGTTGTAGTGCGTGAACAACGAAAGTTCTCTTTCCATTATTTTAATTTTAACGGCTACTATAAACTTCTTTTCATATTTTCTTCTTAAAAAAAGTTCTTTTCATATTGCTTTTTCACGGGGGCTGTATAGCTTTTTCTTTATAGTAAAAAAACTAAAAAAATTAAAGCACTACAATGAGGAAGACAGGCAGTAACTTCCCATAGACAAGAGAAGTCCTGTTTATATTGCTATTTTTTGCCAGCTATAAGGTTCTCTTTACATTTGCTTTTTGACCCAAGTTAAGAGTTTATATATATTATTAAAAAAATTAATTATTTTAGTGAAGTAAGAAAAATCATGCAATTGTCTTTTAAGAATTGAGATTTAAAATTAAATATTTTTTGTTATTTCAATATTAGAACAAATGAACAATTTTAAGAGTCCGAATTTGATAAAGTCTTGGTGTAAAACTCTTGGTTTACCCCTCTAATACCATGATACTACATCAGCGTTTCACAGATAAATGAATAGAGCCTTCCATGAAATGCATATTTGGTATTCAACCTAATTTAGATCATTACACTTGCATTGGGGATCTTTGGCTCAATATGGAAAACTTAACGAGGCCTAAGCCTTAATATTGAAAATTGTGATTTTCCAAATTGTAGGATTTGGGGTTCTCTTCTTGCAGCATGTAGAGTTCATGCAGACATAAGACTTTGCGAATATACAGTACAAAGGCTTTTAGATTGGAACATGACAATATTGGGTATCATACTCTGTTGGGTAATCTACAGGCAAGTTTTGGACAATGGAATGGAGTTGAAGAAGTAAGGAGGGTAGTAAATAAGAAGGATCTGAAGAAAAAACCAGGGTGCAGTTGCATTGAGGCTAAAGGGATGATCCATGGATTTGTTTCTGCAGTAGATCACACTGCCAAATAGAGGAGATTTATGAGATATTGGCATGTTTAAGTCGGATGATACAGGAGTTTGTATGGTAGTATTTGCCTGAATTTATCAACTGAGTGGTGCATTCTAATACCCCAGCAGAGACATTATCCTGGTTTAGATTCGGTATCCACATGTTCAAATAGGAGGGGGGCTGAATGAGAGGTAATATGCAGTTGGTAGAAAGGACCACCTGAGACATGCTTGTTTTGCTTCATTCTTCTGCCAAAAGATTATATGAAACCCATAAATGGCCAACCAGCAGGGATTGTGTGGTGAAGCAATGTGAATCATACATGACTTGACAAATTTGGGTGCATGAGAAGAATTGGCTTTGGTGGTTCCTAGGTGGTGTTATGCACTTTATATATGGGGTGGCTGAGCCCGTTCAAAGGGACAGTCGTTTGTCATACCCCTCTTTTGCTTACATGTGTTTTCTTTCTCAAGTGGTATGACTGGCTATGTAGTTAGCATTTGATACTGCTTTTGTTTGTCATTTACAAAAAATAAGATAGGTAAAATTGAAGTCATTAATGGCATGATTTTTTTGAATTTTCTAATTAGAAAAAAATATCATTTATTTGGTTTTATGGCGCATTTAGTCATGCTTTCCCTGTAACCCCCTCCCAACCAAAAAAAAAAAAAAGCAACAGCCAACTAAAGAGTAAAGAGATGTAAGCCAAACTGGTGCTGGAAAACCAATAGTCCCAAGTAATGTCTTCCCCAAGAAGAGAGGGAGGAAAAAGGGAAAATGAAAGGAAGAATAACTAACATATCAAAAAAGTGGAAAGAAATGGTCCAATGAAAGTAGTGTAGATGTGAATTATAGTCTGAAACTGACATTTTAAGTCACTTTCTGTTGATAATTATTTAATTTTTCCTACTACTTATTAGCATGTATGGTATTTTTCTTATTGTTTTTTTTAAGTGACCGAAACAAGATATCCACGTTTTTCACTAAAATTTGATTTCAACTGCAAGTTGCAGTTTGTCTATTTTGATAATCATCTTTTAATAAATACTGTCATGTACTCATGTTCAATGCTGGAGCTTTCCTGCTTCAAAAATTACAAATGGGAATTTTACTTAATGTTATTTGTTTGAAGGAATATTTAATGTTATTATATATCAGCAACTATTATCCATGTTTTCGGAGTTGACTGCTTGAAGAATTAAGCTAACATAATTTGCTCTATTATATCCGGTATCTTAGTCTAATAATTTGTCCATTTTTCTCCTAATAATTTTGATTCATACCATGAAGATGCCGCCTAGCCTGTTGCTAAAGATTTGTCTTATAGTGAATGAATAGGTATAAAGCTTGTTGTCATGCAAACTCATCAACTTCTTATCATTTCCTATGTTCATACTAGACAATGTACACACATATATATATACACATACATACATGTATGTATATGTATATGTATTTGTAGGTGTGTGAATTTATGACTACTACATTTTGTGTCAGGGTCAATATGTTGGTTTTGGCCATATATACAAGTGAATAATGTTGTAAACTCAAGATGAGAAATGTGACAACTAAGATGAGGGATATCTCTACTTACCCCCTTCCCTTGGATAAAAAAACAATGTCCCCTTGCTCCTAAAGATGGGCACTGATCTCTGCTCTAGCCACAACACATCTACCATACCCCAGTTGCTCCTTTGAGAGGTTCACTGTTCAAGATTCTCATGTCAATTGGGATGAGAACTGTACCTTGCCACCCTAAAGATATATATGAGTATATTGCATTTCTTGGATGTAAATGGAAATCGAGACACAACTATAAAGATAAGAAACTAATTTGCAGGTTTTTTTTTTTTTTTTTTTTAGTATATACTATATAGATGTCTGTCTGGTTTGGCTTGCTAACTCTCAAAACAGTGAGTTTGCCAAGCTGCTGTTCCAGATGGGCTGAAGAAGCGAACTCTTGAGCTCTTGCAATTCAAAGAAGGTTCACTACCAGTAAGGTATCTCTGGGTTCCTCTCATTCCTAGTTGACGTAGTAAAAATATGCAAGCCCCTTCATGATAGGAGCATAATTGAATCTTGGGCAGCAAGGAATCTTTCCTTTGCAGGATGGCTCCAGTTGACTTAATCAGTTCTTTATAGCCTTTTGGTTTACTGGTCCAGCATCTTCATTTTGCTAAAGTAGATTATCAAGGCTTTTGAACATAAATTTAATAGTTAACTTTGGAAAGGAAAGAATGGTTCAGCTCTAGGGGCTAAAAGTATCCTGGCCTGGGGTATTGTATACAAGCAAAAGAGAGAAGGTGGATTAGATTTGAAGAGTGGAAGAATTGAACAAAGCAGCCATAACGAGACATACATGGGATTTTTTTTTGCAAAGGCAGGCTCAAATTGGGTAGCTTGGGTTCAATCTAATCTTTTAAAAGATGAGTTTCTGGAGTATTAACATTCCTCAAGACAGCTATTGAGGTTGGAAGAAAATTCTAAATCTTAGAAGCACTGTTAAGCCATTACTGAAGTGTGAAGTGGGATCAAGTTGAAGTATTTTCCTATGGCATGATTGGTGGAATCCAGACGGAGCCCTAGTTCAGAAGAATGGTACTTGAGTCATATATGATGCTGCCAGTGGATCAATTGAAAGGGTATCAAGTGTTGTGAAAGAAAAACTGTTTTTGGAAGCCAGTTAGATGAGATGGCCTTGTATCTATTATAGTAAACTTTGTTGGTGCATCAAAGTCCTGAAAACGTTTCAGATAAAGCCTGGTACCTATTCAAGTGCAGAGTCATGGGAGTACATTAGAGCTAAGCTTCTCTTGTTGGTGCTTCAAAGTCCTAAAAAACTCTCAAGAGTAGCATTCATTAGGATTAGACCTGGCTAAGTTTATCAGCTCATTTAATGCAACTTCAATTACATGTGGATATGCAAAATGCAAATCATGGTCCAAAATCAACTTCTGAAAACAAGCAGGTCTGTTTGCATGGGGAAAAAATATATAGAAAACATTAGTATATCGGACTGTCTTTTAAAAAAAAAATAAAGAAAAACTCTTTATTTTTATTTTTTTTTTTATAAGTAAAATGAAAAGAAACTAAAGGGACAGATTTTAATTAACTTAAATTTTCTGTACAGAAGGAAGAAAAAAGAGAGGACAGTCCTCCAGACTTGAGGTCTCCTCATTCTCCTTTGCATACCCCACTAAACCATGGGCTGTTAGATTACCCCTCTTTAATATTGCACGAAAACTGAAGAAATTTGTTTAAAACAGCCTGCAGTGTGAGAACTTTTATATCTTTCTTGGCCTCGGACGAATAGCTTTCATTCTACTTCAATGGAACTATCAACCTGAAATTGGAACAGTCCACCATGAGGTCTTGTATAATTGTATTCCAATATCAAGACTAAACTGTAACAGCTCGATTTATCAATAACATTCCACCACCATCCTGCACAAAGTCTCGACAGAACTTGCGCTTTCTCTTAACCCAATTTCATCAAGATTATGCCACATGTACTAGAAGAGTAACTTGTTGCTGAACAATTAGGGCAAGAAAGATAAAGAGAAAAGGCGGAAGTCTAGGTAGGAAAGTGAGAAAAAGGAAAGCTTTTTTGGGGAAGAACATTACCATATGTAAAAAACATAAACTTTTATATAATAGAAAGTTTTAAGGAGTGAAGGATATTCTATCATTCACTCAACTGTGATTTTTCATCCCATTCCAAGAGTTTTTCACATATGTTATACACCTTCTTTACTTTTCTTGTTTCGCACATTTCTTTAAGTGCTGAAGTGTTAAAGTTTCCATTTTTCTTATTCATGAGCTTTTACACTTAAAATTTGCTGTTAGATATATAGCTTATATTCCTTTCCAAGCCTGATACTTGATAGTTTAACTTACAAGCACATATATTATAGGAGAGAGAACAAGAAACAATAACTAGAGAAAATTACATGTATATAGGATTCGAGTCACATTATCAATGACGGCATCATATAATCTGAAATGTGTCGATTCCAAAAATCTGCAATGATAGGACTTTTAATAATTCAAAAGTATCTGACAATTTTTAGCACAATACTAACCGTATCATTGGTTTAGCTTTTTCACACTTACCCTTTGACAGAATTGTGATAATATTAATTAAACCATACTAGGACTGCAATTTTGTATAAATTTTTGTCATAATTAATCACGTAAAAAATTGTAAGCTATAAAAAAAAAAAAAAAAAAAATTGTAAGCCTATATTTTCATCGTTCACAACTCAAAACTTTACGTTTGTTGCAAAAGTTGTATAAATACTTTTGATTCAACTATTTGTAACAAACTGTAAGTTGTGAAAAAAGAAAAAAAGTTATGGTTTTACATTTCCATAAAAGTTGCATAAAATAGTCTACTATTTTTCATATTAATAATATGTATGTATGATATGTTGGCTTTCTGTCAAGAAAAGTTGTCAGCTTCACTCACTTTTAGTTCGGCCCGGCTTCATCACAATACAAAATCTTCTCCAGCTCCTCTTCAAGCTCTTCAAACCTATCAATAGAATGATCCATTAATACGAATTAGAGTATGTTCAAAATTCAAATCAAAGAAATGCTAATTTAGTAAAAAAAAAAAAAAAAAAACGTACAGACCAGGTGACAATAATCCTGCACTCTTAATGCCAATTGCCAAAACCAAATAAGAGTGCGTTTGGATTGGGCGTTTTCTGCCCAATCCTGCGTTTGCGTTTTTTTTTTTTTTTTTTTTTTTTTTTTTTTTTTCACGCGTTTTGGGGCGTTTTGGTTGTTGCGGCTACTGTTCATGCACTGTTTAATGAACAGTAGCCGCAAACTTTGACTTTTCAAATTTTTTTTGGACCAATCACAGCACATCGTGTACTGTTCACGGACCCACAAATTTCACTTTTCAGCAACTTTTTCATTAAAAATGGGTCCCACGATACTATTCACACATTTAAAAATTATTTCGCTACAGTGTTTTTCAGTTTTCAGTTTCAGTTTTCAGTTTTCAGCTGTATCCAAACGGACCCTAAATATATGAGCATATATACCTAATATATAATATAATTTTATATCTAAACAAGTAAACCAGTCCTATATTTTAAGGTATCTATGTGGTTCTAGTAACTCTCCCAGTGTCATTCCTTAGTTTCCACATAAGCAAAACATCCGCACCACTAGATACAACTCAAACAAGTAATTTTTTTAAATCAACTTGTAACAAACAAATTCCAGCATAAGACCAATCCATTAGAGAGAAAAATAGCTAGCAAAACACTTTAAAAGAGCTGAATTGGGCACTGGAAACCAAGCACTTTACGAAAAAATTTCATAGCTCTAGAATATGAAAGCTAAATCAATAACCACGCTCCCAAATTAACCATTATTACCAGTTCAACAAATCACGAGCATAAAATGAATGCCATTTCCAGTAAATTAAACTGAAATGAAGTAAAAACGAAACAATCTTTATCCACAATTTCAAAACAAAATTATATGCAATACATGCAAAATTGAAAAATAGTAAATCAATCAAATAACCAAATTCAAAAAATGAAATAAAAAGACATGCTTTGATCTAGAGTATATGAGCAATAAACAGAAACAAAAATGTGAAAAAGTTAGGCAATGATGGAGGAAACCCTAATTGATGAAGCAGTGGTTGGAAAAAAAAATGAAATAGTAGAGCACAAGGAACTAGGGATGGTTTCAGATCAAGAAGCCCTAACCTCTCATCAATTCCGCATCTATTAAATCCATCAGATATATAAACAATTCGTCAAATAATAGTAACAACTTGGTGAAATCAATTTGATGGCAATGATCTTTGTGAGGAAATCAAATGAAAACCCATAAAGAACAGATATTAATTGAGTAGAGAAGTTTGTTTGGTTACCTAGAAAATGATAGAGAAATATAAAGGGAGAGATGTAAGCTAAGAGAGAGAAGAAAACAACTATCGTATTGTACCCAAGAAATTCTAGTTTGTATAAATTTTTGATTTTATTGTAGAGTATATATAAGTTCCGTGTTTTTATTTTCAACATCTTTATAACTGTTGACAAATAATTTATTTATTTTTTCCACATTCATCCCACTGTTGATATAACTTTTCCCTATTTAAATTATTTTTTTAATACTTATTTCAACAGTTATGCCAGCTGTAGAAATAAATTTATGAATTTCTTTGCATTGCTCAACATTTGAGTACAAGTGTACAACTGTAGAAAATTAAGTCTTTTGTTAACATTTTTTAGTGACCGTGGATAAGAAAAAAGTTGAAAAAACTCAAGTTTGTTATAGTGGGTAAAATTGATCTCAAGCTCAGGTGAACCCAACTTTAACATTTTCATTTCCACAAAATCAACAAAAGGAACCATCAAATGGGCATTCCCTAAGTACAGGAGAAACGGTTACGCCATAATCTGAGAACAGTAAACACCAAACCATGGAAGAAAAAGCAAAACAAAAATTATATTAATACTAAGGATGAGAAATTTCAATATGCATTTGTATATAGAAGTTTAAAAGAGCATTGCATTTGTAGGTCACCCAAAAAAAAAAGAAAAAAAAATGAACATGATTTAATCAATAATAAGAGGCATTTTGACAGCTAATTTAAATAGCTAACCATTTTGCGTCCTCTTCAAGTGCATCCACAATTGCTGCCACTCTTAACTCCATAATTAACTCGTCACTTCTTGGATGTGTGATCTCCTCCTTCCATTATATTAAAGTACACAAACAAGACAACAGGAAAATTTGAGTTCAACTTGATTAAAAAAAATAAAGAGAAAAAATTTGGCTATATGAAAGCTAAAAGGTAATGCTAAGGTACAACTAGCACAATACAATGATTTTATTTTATTTTTTAAAATGTGAGTAAGGGAAATACAAAAAGAAAAAATCTCTATTATATACCTAGTGATGAGCCCATAAAAACCATTAAAATCGTCCATCTTAATGGATGATCATTGCGTCATTAGTAGGCCATCAAAGATAGACGAGTAACCGCCCAACACATTCACTAACGACCATTAATGGTCTTAAACTCTCTCATCAAGATAAAGAACGTTACAATTAGCATAATAATCACCCTTATTTATGTCCAACAGCTACCTAAGTCACCTATATAAGGGACAATCTGTCCATTTGCTAAGGTATATCAAAAATACTACAAAAACACTATCTGTATAGGAAATATATTGGCTGATACTTAAGCATCGAAGGCTTCCCCACCGAGCACAACCCGGTGGTCTCTTCGATCTATCTCTTCCTTATCTTGCAGGCCCTATAAGATCGTCTAGTGCTTCATATTGAGTGAGTGCCCCAACCGACAATTTTGACATCATCACCTAGGACAAATTAAATTTGTTATCATGCTAAAATAATTCAAAACCCACACTTTTATTTCATTGGATTCCCTCCCCAAAATAAAGAGAACATCAAGACTTGTAAATTGTAATCAAAAGAAGAACGATGATGACTTACAAGCAACGAAGTCAAAAATTTGAGGTGGTTCGTCAATTGAATTGCCTTCTCCAAAAGGCCCAACCCCATCATCCTCATCATGGCTTCACTTATTTCGGGTACCTTTGGAGGATGAATCATTTAATAATATCATAATGAATCCCGACTTTCTCCACCTCCAAGTTATTTGAAGTACTTATTCTAATCTCAATTTTATTGGATCCATTCCCATCGATTTGACAAAAATTCTCTCCCCATTGGGAGTGGAAATAGTGAGGAGACAAATAGAGCTGCCAAATGTGACGTGAACAAACTCTACCGTAGTTTGCCCTAAAAGAAGAGCATATTGGTGATGCGCTTTGAAATCCATTGACTTTAATCCTACATTTAAGTAGAAAATCTTTAGAAGCCTCTGTGACTGAAAAACAAACGCACAACTCAATTCCCATCGGTTCATCACGCCCATAAGGCACTTGTACCTTCAATTTATGACTTACAGATTCATGTTTAAACCTTCTTGGAAAGTGATCATCAGGAATAATAATGTCAAAGATGTCTGGAAGTTTACCACTTTGCCCCTGAAATATACAAAGCATAATTAATGTTAGATTTTTTTTTTTTTAGGAAAATAATGTTTAGAACTTAGAGAAGGAGAGATACCTGAAGCATGCTACCACTACTTCCAATATATGTAGCCAATTTGAAGCAGTTAACACACTGGAAATTCAAATGGGAGTGATCTGACCTAAAAGTATAAAACTGCAGTTCTAGCAATCTCATCAGTGAGGCACAGTTGTTTGCAATTACTGAATCAATAGTTGACGGAACATTTTCCAATGACTGAAGCATCTTGCAACCCTCCAAATGGAATCTTCGAAGATTAGAGAGTTGAGACATGCTTTCAGGAAGGGAAACAAAATCATTTCCACTTAAGTTTAAGTGTTCTAAAGAGGACAAGCAGCCAATGTCATTGGGGATTGACAAAAGATTGAGGTCACTAAGATGCAAATATGTTAAAGATTGAAGACCAGATAAGGAAGGCAATAATAATTGAAGAGGTTGCTGGGAACAACAAGTTGAGTGCATCCGATTCGCCACTGTTATGGGATTCACATGATTTGCTGAAATTAATGAAGGAAATACTAAGCCGAGCTGCTCAAGACTTATTGGAAGGGAATAAGATTCAGTTGATTCCCGTCTACAGATATATAAATGTTTGAGATTTCTAAGGAGGGCAATGGAAGAAGGAACATCTCTTATGGCTGTCCAACACAAATTAAGCAACTCTAAACCTTTTACATTTCCTATGTTCTTTGGCAAGTTACGAAATTTTAAGCATCCAAAAAGATCAAGAGACTTAAGCAACTTCAAATTACAAATGGTGTTGGGAAGGCTCACAAGATTCTTGCAATATCTTAGAGTTAATGAAGTAAGGTCAGTCAAACGTTCAATTGATGAAGGTAGCTCTTCTATATCTGCTTTGCTCAAATCGAGTATCTCTAGGCCTTTGATTATCCTTAGGTTCTCTGGCAAGTTTTTAATTAGATTCACAATAGCAATGCGATCTAGAGAAACCTCCTGTAAGAATTTCGGGTTTGCCACAAATTTTGGAATTCTCTTGAGTTTTGGACAATTAGAAATTTCAAGAGTCACAAGAGACTCCATTCCAAACTTGCTTGGAAGACGAATTAGTCTTTCACAATCTTGTAAATTAAGATGAATAAGTTTTTTAAGAATTCCAATAGATGGGTGAAACTCGCGTAAATTTGTACACCTTACAAGAACTAATGTCTCAAGATTTGGGACTCCAGTGAAGTCTGGAGTTATAAACAGGTCCAGGGAGTCGGTCAAGTCAATGAACTTCAACTTGTCAAAATTCTGGTAGAAGAAGAAATATTGTTACAATAATTAGCTTCTTGGTGTACATTTATTGTAATTTTAAAGAAAAGTTTTAAGAGGATACTTAATAACACACTTACCTTTATTCCTGTCCAAAGTTGTTGAATTTTGCTTTGTTGCAAACAAAGTTGAACAAGCTCATCTAGCTGGTAACTTGATGGCAAAGATTTTGAAGGATACGAAATCCAATGAAGAATTCTTAAATCATTAGGAAGGTGTATGGGGACAGGGAGAGTGCCATTAATTCTAAGAAATTTAAGATTATCCATCTTCAAAAAGGCCTCAGGGTTCCAACATCCATGTTGTTGTTCATTACAAGTACTCGCAATATCCATGGCTTTAAGTGCTTCTGTCCCCTAATAATCAAGAAGGAATTGGTAAATTACAAAAATAATTATTAGCATAACTATTCAACTTCCAAATTTGTTAAACATGAAGGTAGGGAATGAGCTCAAATTTTCTAAATAACTTCTTACCTTATTTTTTTTTAACACTTTGTTAATGTCCTCATAATCCCATAATCTACTACGTTTCCCAGGATCATCAAGGCACTCTTGACAAACTATGTTCCTGCCCATTTCTTGAAGTAAATCATGCATCCACACTACATCATTATCCATAATTTTCAAGAGAGACTTATCAGTGAGTTCCTTCAATCCAATAACAGGGTAAAGGCCCAAAATATCTAGTATTTCTAATACATAATCTTTCTTCTGATTATTGAAAAAGCATGCAATATGCAAGAATATTTCCTTCTGTGATTTTTGGAGTCCATTAAAACTTATTTCAAGTACTTGGAGAATTGCTTCATCATTAAATTCTTGGAGTCTCTCTAATGCATTTGTCCATTCAACAATACTTTTTCCACACAAAAAGGAACCCAAAACCTCAAGAGCTAAAGGAAGGCCACTAGCATAATTCAAAAAATGGTTAGACAACTCTATATAATCATCAAGGTCATGCTCTTTTTCCAAAGCTTTCAAGCAAAGAAGTTGAAGAGCATCTTCATTATTCAATCCTTTAACTTCATATATTTCATTTACTCGATGTGCTTTAAGCACATGCGCATCTCTTGTTGTTATGATAATTCTACTACCCGGACCAAACCAATTACGCTTCCCTGCTAACATTTTTAACTGTTTCAATTTATGTACATCATCAAGAACAAGTAGAACTCTTTTACGACATAACCTATTCTTGATCTTGAGAACTCCATCACACTCCTCTTCAATTTCCAAATTCTCTACCATCAAAACTTTTTTAATAATTTCCTTTTGTAGTGAAACACAACCATTTTTTTCAAACTTTTCCCTTACATCCTCAATAAAACCACGAGCTTCAAATTCTTTAGAAACCATATGATAAACAACTCTAGCAAGAGTTGTCTTACCGATCCCTCCCATCCCCCAAATCCCTATAAAGAGGACATCTTTTGAACCTAGAGCTAAACATGACTCCAATTCTACTAATCGAGAATATATCCCTACTAGGTCCTCGGTAATGTATGGGAATGCATCATATTTCAAGTTGATCAATATCCAACCCACGATTTCTTGGATATCTTGTGACTCAGGCCTGCAATGAAAAAAATAGAATATGCATTGATTGAAACAAAAAAGTGTACATTGATCCGCATACAATGAAACATGTATAAAAATCTACTTAAGTTTCCATATATAGTTATATATAAATTTGCCACATTTGCATTATACCTCAAAAGAATTAGTCACACTTGAGACTCCTTGTATTTATTAATAAAGTCCATATTTACCCAATATATGCTCAATGTGGGACTCATCACACACCCACAATCAAACAAATTGAGGCATCACAACCTCCCTCACTTAAATCCCTAACGTCCTTGTTAGGACCCAATTTGTGGGGTAGTGTCTGAACCTAAATGAGGTTATTGAGCCGGCTCTTATACCTATATATGCCCGATATGAGACACATCACACACCCACACAACAATCACAATCAATCAAATTAGGACATTGCAACCAAAAAAAAAAAAACAAAAACAAAAAGTTTAGATAAATTACCTAGTATCCTTTAAATGCCATCCAGCGAGGTTGCCCACTTGTCTCAAAGCATCTCTCCATTTATCCACCCTTGTTTTTTCCTCCTCCTCTTCATGTTTAACAAATGCCTGCGCAAAAGTTCCCATTTGTTTTCGTACATCAGATGGCTCCACATAGTAAAAAACAGGCAAAACTATCATTCCCATGTCTTCCTTGCAAGCAATGATTTTTGCAAGTTCATCTAAGCACCAAGGTGAAGATGCATAGTCTTTTGAGAGAATGACAATAGTAAATCTCGACTCTTCTATCGCTTTCAACAACTCCAGTGAAATGGGTTTTCCTCTCTCAAGTTTCTCATCGTCTCTAAAAGTGTTAATGCCTTTCCCTATCAAAGCATTATATAGATGATCCATAAAATTGTTGCGGGTGTCCTCTCCTCTGAAACTGATGAAGACATCATATTTCCATTGGACAGTAGAAGATGACGAGGCGTTTTCCATGCCAATTGAAGCCACTGCAAAATGCTCTACTACTAAATATTGAATCACGATATAGATCTACATACCCAAAAAAAAAAAATAACAATAGTACGGAACAAATGAAAAGAAATAAACTAGGGAAGAAGAATTGATGCGACCTTTTGATTTCCTCCGTTCATCAGATTGGTTAACCTTACCTTTCTTTTATATAAAAATAAAAAATAAAAATTATGAGATGAGAAAGCCCAGTTGAACTGAAGGTTCACAAAGTTAAGCAAATAAACTCAGTCCCGCCAAATGTACATCACACACTCTGCTACTCGCTGTGTCGAAGCCAGCCACACCTTCCATTAACGCCGTTGAGGTCTCACCGTTGGTTATATTTTCTGAAACTCAATAATTATATCTCTGAATTTGTAGTTGAGAAAGTACCATACACAATATAATTAAATTGGAAAACTAATATATAAATAGATCTGCATGCAAAATTTATAAAAAAAACCAAAAAACGAATAATAATCAATTAGAAATAACTTGATCCCCAACCAGACCTGCGTAGTTTTGAAAATGCGTCGAATCCAATCTGAAATTTTGCAAATGAAGAGAGAGAGGACTGAGGAGAGAATTTAGAGAGGACCCAGAAATTTGGAAGTGATGAAATTTCAGTGCTCCTTTTAAGGAAATATTACAAGAAACTTCCAGCTGCTCTTCTTCTTTTTTTTTTTTTTTTTTTTTTTTTGAGTACTTCCACTTTCTAGAAATTTCAGTGCTCCTACGAGGAAACAAAGAACTAAAAGATTTTTTTTTTTTTTTTTTTTTTGAGAAGAGCTAAACGATGAGTAGATCTTGAGAGGCCGAAAGGGTACTGTGAGAATGGAAGAAAGTGAGAGAGGGAAGAAAAAAATCTGGTCAGGTCAGTGAAGAAGGTAAAGAGAAGAGAACGAACAGGTGAAAAGTAATAAGACACCAAAAACTGTGAAGGTCACGTGGTATGTGAAAGTACAAAAAAATAAATTAAAGAAATGGAATAAGAGCCTTCTAGGAAAGTTCATGGTTTAGTTCACCCAGTACCCATCTACCACAACTAGTACAATCTTTTTTGTTATTTTTTCCTAAGAAAAAAAATTGGGTAAGGGGGCTGACAATCCAAAGACCATAGCAGCATCCTTATGGGAACCATAGCAGCATATATTAGTTATGTCTATCTAATATTCACGGTTTATTATTTCAGTTTATAACTATAAAGGTTAAGTAGAACCCATCTACTACAACTAGTACAATCTTTTTTGTTATTTTTTCCTGAGAAAAAAAATGGGTATAGGGGCTGACAATCCAAAGACCATGGCAGCGTCTTACCCCATATTAGTTATGTCTATCTAGTATTCTATGTTTATTATTTCAGTCTATAACTATAAAGATTAGATCATTTTATAGTTGTACTTTAGTTAAATAATGTATTATTAATCTGGTTTAAAACACTAATATTATTATTTTCGTATGTATTCTAATAAGTATTACTGTTTACTCAAAAAAAAAATTTGGGAACTTGCTAGGTTGTAAGAGGATCACGGTGAGCTATAACTTCCTTATTTCACGAGGAACACTAATGAATCTTAAGTTGCTGAGGGAGGTAATCCAAGTGAGTAGTACAATCATCTTTATTTGATTATTTTTTAAATAAACAATCTTGTCTCAACTGCACTAATAAATTATATAGAGTTTGAATTTTTCTAATCATCAATCTCATAATTATATCTCTGTATAAGGAGTTTATTTTTATACTCCTAAAATAATTAATTTAAATATTTTATGTATATATATTTAGCGCATAATTCCGGAATAGTGCACCAATACTAGAATATTCCTTTCTCAAATTTCTCATAGCCAATCCAAAAAAACATGCAAAACAAAATTCAAAACTTTATTTTATATTGCTTTTTTATCTTTTTGTTTGCTTCCAAGTTAATAGTTTTTTTTATATATTTATTAAAAAAATTAATTATTAAAATAAAGTAAAAAAATTCATACAATTGTCTTTTAAGAATTGAGATTTTTAAAATTAAAAAAAAAATCATTTTTAATTTTAACATTAGAATAAATGAATAATCTTAAACCTTCATAACTTCTCTGTCTTACATTAAAAGTGCAATTGCCTAGTTCAGGTGCTCGTATATATTGATATTGTGCATATGCCTAGTATTAGTAATACGATGGCGTCTTTGTATGATTAATATAATAAATAATGTCAGCTCAAAAAAACAAAAAACATAAATATTGTTAGTTTTATGTATTAATTACTTAAATTAACTTTAAAAGTCTAAATTACAAATTCTTTGCCCTTTGTGTTGCAAACTATTAATACTTTAAAGTTAAACTATCTTCTTAAATTTAATGGAGAATGTACTTTTTTTGTCTTACTTTATTTTTAACAGTTTTTTATTTTATGAGAATCTATTTTTAATTGTGAATAAGACACAATTCGTAAGCATTGTTAAAAACATAAAATTAACATAGCTATTACAATTCTTAAGTCTGAAGTCTTTCTACTTTGATAGTGGTGATGTTGAGGCAATTCTACATGTTCTCCTAACTTGTTATTAGGGTCGGCTCCAGACATTTTGGAACCTAAGGTGAAAATTAAAATGAGGTATTTTTTATATTTATGTATTAATTAAATTAATATTTTTATATTATAATATATTTCATTTAAAATATATTTGTCTTGCATTTTGAGCTACAAATTGACTAATTAAATTTTTGTAATTAAGTTCTTCTAACATTTCTTTTTCAATCAATAATATTTGTAGGAATATAATTTGACATGTCATTATTATTTTCATTTCCTTCTAATTGAACATCATTATGGTGAATTTGTTCATTTGTGACATTTTCATTTACTTCTAAATTCTTTTGATGTTCATTATCAAGATTTGTTGTATTACAAAATTGAACATCATTGTTACCTTCTTGTTTCATTATCTACTAACTATTTTTGGTGAATTTCTTGCTCATTTATGATATTTTTATCTAAATTTTATGTTGTATTTTGCTTATTACTAATAAAAAATTTATCCATTAATCCTTTTAGAGACTCAATTTTTTCTTTTAAAGTTTTTCATATTCAATTGCAAATTTTTTAATAGACATTTTTAATAAAACAATATTTACAAATAAAATAAACACTATCTATAATATATTTATAATGATTGAAATAAAAAAGTAACTTTCAAATGTAAAGTAATAGAACCTAATGTGTATATAAAAAAGTACTATTGTATCTCTAGTTTCACCAAACAATAACAAGTATATAGCAATCTCAAATTCTCAACCTGCATATGTATAAAAACGCAAGATCAAAAATAAAATTAAAAAAAAAAAAAAATCCAAGGCCATCCAGATGTACGAGTACGACTCCACCCACAACCACATAAGTCTTTTTTTGTCCTTTTTTTTTTAGAATCAGAGCCACATAAGTCTTATTTGATAAGACTCAACCCTCCAAAAAAAAAAAAAAAAAAAGGCAAGATTGCTTGTTTGGTAAGTAAGTTCAAACTCGCATTTTCACATTTTAAACAATATTGCACGTATTTCTAAACACTTTTTTACCTACACGTATTTCAAAAAACTATAAATAACAATTCTCAAACTACTCTACCAAACACCAAAAAACTCCCCAAGGCCCGCCCCACGCCCCAGCCAGACATAATACTCCCAAAGCCAGCCTAGACATTTTTGGGCAATGAGGTTTTTTCCTTAATTTATGTTCTAAATTTTTTTGAAGTTTATTATCAAGATTTGTTGCATTGCAGAATTGAACATCATTGTTATTTTGCAATTTTATCGTTTTATTATCTTCTAACTCTTTTTGGTAAATTTCATGCTTATTTGTGACATTTTCATCTAAATTTTGTGTTGTATTTTGTTTATTACTAATAACAAATTTATCCCTTGAACCTTTTTGAGACTCAATTAATTTTTCTTCATTTTTTTTTTAAAGTTTTTCATATCCAGATACATATTTTATAGTAAACATTTCTAATCAAACAATATATTTATAAAGACTAGAATAAAAAATAACTTTCAAGTGTAGAGTAATAAAACCTTATGTATATAAAAAGTATTATTGTAGTTTTACCGAACAATAACTGCATAAAATAAAAACTTACTCATTATATTACCTATAACTAAAATAAACATATATAAAAATGCAAGATTAAAAAAAAATAAAAAAACCAAGCCCAGCCAAAATAGAATTTCAAGTGTCCAAGCCCAGCTAGGCAAGAATAAACCAAGCCCAGCCAAAACAGACCCTATTACGGAAGTATCACCTATAACGAAAAAATAATAATAATAATAAATAAAAACAAACGCAAGCTTTTAAAAAAGCAAAAAAAGAAAACTACTACAAGTCTTCAAGGCCCAACGGCCAGCCAGAATGGAATGTAGAAGTAGGCCCAGCGGCCCCCAGCCAGCAACGGCTAAGAAACAGAACAAAAGAAAGGAGAACAAGAAGTCAAAAACACATCTGCATAATCAAAAGAAAGAGAACAAAACTATACCTCAGTTGGTCAGTCCTCAGTTCAGATCAGAGTCTCAGATGTGATCGGATGATTATTGATTCAGATCGGAGGAAGCCAGTAGAAAGAAAGAATGAGAGAGGCGGAGAGCAAGAGCTGAGACTTGAGAGAGACACAGAGAGCAAGAATGAGAAATAGAAACGGTAATAATTTTAGGGATTTGATATTTTTTATTTGTTGTGATTTGTGATTGTTTTGTGGTTAATTTCTTCGACCAGATTTTGTAGTTTATATACCAGAATTTTTGTTCTTTAGTTACAAGGATGTGCCAATTTTTTTTAAAAAATTCATCTTAAACTAATTTTATTTTTCCTACCTACCCCTACTTGTTCAAAATTTTGGAACCTCCCTTTCACTTTGGAGGCTTAGGCAATGGCCTAATTGGCCTGAAGGGCCGGCCCTTACTCCACCCCCCAAGTCTTATTAGATAAGACTATAAAACTCCACCCACAATACAAAACCTCGGCACCATCTCCATCTGCAGAGGAAAAATCATATAAGAAATTGAGAGAATAGAACCATACCTCAGAGAGCACAGAGTTTAGAGGTGATCACTGATCAGATTGGAGGTAGCATGAGCCACCAATAGAAGGATTTAAGAGTAGGACCAATCGAGAGAAAGAACGAGAGAGACGGAGAGCAAGAGCTGAGAGAGAGAGAGAGACAGAGAGCAAGAGTGAGAGATGGCCTTATTTATGAGAAATTCAATGTTTAAGCGGTGATGTAGGAAATTTACAAAGAAACTTCATTCGGCAAGATTCAAAGAATGGGTTAAGTGGTCGACCCCATGTCCATGTGAGAGTCATCGTATGAGTCAACTCTACTGTACACTACAGCAAACACATCCCGCGTGTTCAAAATGAGGACAGAGCGTAGATTCAGGGAGGTGACTGGCAAAAGATGTGATAACTCTATTGTTACAAAAATGGTGGGGGGCATTGAATACGTACGTGTCATAATGTTAAATGGTGTGGGGGAAAAGTTGTCAACTTTATTTCTCGCAAGTTTCGGCCCATTTTTTTTAATTAGATCCGGTGCAATACCCATCGGTGCAATTTCCTATTTTTACTCACAAATTTTTTTCACTTTTTCAATTTTTAATTTTCACTTTTTACTTTCTTTTACTTTTTTCTTAACTTTTTTTTAATCTGAGATTGAACGTTACAAAAAATAACTTTTAATCTCAATCATTTAATAGAATTGCATCAAGTGTAATACCCTAAATATCGCACTTGATATCAACCCGTCTGGGTCAGTCTTCACGCATAACTTGACTTATGGCGTTTGTTTTCGTGTTGGAAATTTCATGTAGAAAATCTCGACTGTTGTCTACTTTCTCTGGTTTCTTTGTTGAAAGGTCTTGGTTCCCCACAGTTTGTGATTGATTGATTTCTGGAGCTATACTATTTGATATCTGCTCCTTTGCTACTATGTGCTTTCAGTTGTATAGACTTATTAATTAAATCTCATTCATCCAAAAAAAAAAAAAAAAAAGAAGAAGACTGCTCCGATGACTTGTGTGAACGTAAAGTAAAACGGCTTGAATATTTTTATTCCGAAGTGTGTAGCCTTGGTGGTGGATGATAGTCCTAAAAAATTCCAGAGTTAATTGCATCTATGAGCGGGGACGGAGTTAGGGGGACGGTTTTATTGTTAGTTGCATGCGGTGGCTTCGTTTTCAACTCTACTACTTAACCGGTAAAGGTTTATTATTATTATTATTATGCGTGTATAGAGCGTGTCTTTTGTTGGTAAGGACAACATTATTTTGTTTAAAATTTTTTAAAGGGTTAAGTTGTTTGTTTTTGGTAAAATTAGTTTATTAGTCTCAATTTTTTTTAATTTTTTTTTTTTTTTAGCTTTGCTATCGCAAATCGGTAATTTTTGTTGTTGGACTAATATTTTGGGCATGTATATATATATATATATATATATATATATATTTTTTTTTTAGATTTATAAATTTTTTTACGGAATTTAGAATGAGGAAAATACTAGATCTACAAATTTTTGTTGTGATTAGTGGTTATTAGTAAATAAAAAAGTGATATAAGTGGTGGATCCAGATGCAAATCAATAAGAATTTGCTACCTCAATAGTCCGTAAAAATGTTGTAAAAAAAATTTGTAATTATAACATTTCTCTTATAATGATCAATAAGAAGGACAAAATATAATTTTATTGAACGAAGTGACTAAAATTAGTACCTAAATATATAGTTATATAATTATATTATTTTTAAAAAAAAAAATAGGGGGGCCATTGCCCCACTAATCCATGAATGGCTCCATCCATGTCCATGAGGTTAGATAAGGCAAATGGGTTTTCGAATCATGCCCTTATCAAATAGTATGTAGCCCGTTTTGTTAGGTGTAGCGGTTGAATCCATTAGTTTAACAAAGTTTCTTTGATGGGAAATGGGTTAATGAGAATTTATAGGGGAAATTACTTTTTGCCCACCTGTAGTTTGCTTGAAAAATACTTTGCCTATCTGTAGCTTAAAAATTGACACTTTACCCACTTAAGGTTAGTTCCGTTTATTTCTCGTTATCCACCTCTGTTAAAAACAGAAGTAAATTTGTATTTTTATTATGCTTTTATGTCTCTCTCATCTTAAAACATAAAAAACTAAAAATTCAACCAAAAAAAAAAAAAAAGGATCTAAAAGCTAGGTTTTGTAAAAATTAAAACCTAATTTTTACATCTTTTCATGTATCAACTTTTAAATCTTCTATTTTAACCCATTAAAAAAAAATGTTTTAGCAAACAATTATTTAATAGGTAAATAAAGAAAAATCAAATGTTAACACAAATATAATGGAACAAATAAAATGTAAAAATCCATAAATTTGTAGAGAACACTAAACGTAATGTAATTAGTATTCATTTTGATAAGTAAAAACATAAAGGGAAAATTGCACTCAACCCACCTGTGGTTTAACCCGATTTAATAGTGCCTACTTGTGGTTTAAAAGTTGTCACTTAACCCACCTGAGCTTTAATCTGTTAGCAGCTGTTACCCACCTCTCCCATTGTCGTTAGAAAAACATATTTTATCTCAAAAACATAAAAGAAATCGGATCAAACACCTCTAAAAAAAACAATTCTAAGGCCAAACTGTTCAACCCATTCCGTGCATAACAGGAGAGCAATGAAGTCCAAGACACCACATTTCTCTCACCTATCTCATCAAAAACTCTCCTCCCATCTCCAACATTCTCAGTTTTCATGTACGTATGAACAAGAGCAATCCCAACACTAACATCATCCACAAACCTAGATTTTATACATTGAAAATGCACCTGCCTGCCCACGTTTTGATCAAACAAACATCCACAGATCTTCAACACACACACATGGTCGACCCATCAACAGGTAAACTTGAATGATGAAGACCCACAAAGATATTGAGAGCCTCTTGGTTACATGATGGCCCATTATTTGAAACTTCAATTTTTGCTCTAATAAAATTTCCAGAGACCTAGAGTTTTTTGTTGCAATTTAAAAATTATAAATAAAATAATTAGATGGCCCTAACCCCAGATTTCATGGCCTAGGCTTTCCCATCAAAGAAAATTCAAACACCTGGGTTTTAAAAATGACCCAAAAAGAAATTACTTGGCCTAGACTTTCTCATTGAAGCAAATTCAAAAATCATCAAACCAAAAAGAAATTCAAACCAACCCAAAAAAATTTGAACCCACAAATCCATTAAACCTAGAAAATTCAAACGTACTTCAATTTCTTCGGCTCTTTCAACCATTTCTCCTCCAAATGAAATTGGGTTTTGTGTTTTTACTTCTTTAGTGGAAATGGAATCCCACTCAAGCCCTTTCTCGTTGTAATCATAGCCCAACCTTAGGAAAAAGAAGAAGATGATTTACGATAACATTAACTCCACTTACCTTGCTTACGAATCCATTTTGTACGTTATCTATTGTTGTTGACTTGTTTCTCTATTTCTTTTGTTGGAGATGGGGTATGAGATTTGTGAAATTTTAATCTAGAAGATTTTAGAATAATCGGGTTTTTTTTTTTTTTTAATGTGGAGAAGAAGGGGAGAAAAGAGGAGAGAGACATAAAATATAATGAACAAGACAATTTACCCCTATTTTTAATGGTGGAAAGGGAGAGGTAGGTAACGGTTGCTAATAGATTGAAGATCAGGTGGGTTAAGTGACAACTTTGAAACCACAGGTAGGCACTATTAAAACGGGGCAAACCACAGGTGGATAATGTGCAGTTTCCCCAAACATAAATCACCCAGAATTCTAATCAATGGTTCATATGGTTTTACTGGTTAGCTTGTAGTTTTAGATGAAAATTTAGTCAATAAAGCAAAATATTAACACAATATTATTTTGACAGTATATCAATGCCACTTAGTATATTTTTTTTGATAGGGATAAACCCCAAATTTTATTAACCTGTTGTAGGCCTAATCTCAATCCCTTCAACCTTGAGGGCATCAATGAGGGCAGTATTCCACTCACCATCTTCTATCTCATAAGTTTAATCTGTAAATTAATCATTGTTAAGCGACGATTGATATGGCATTTTATTTGTTTGCAAAGCATCATCATATGGATATGTTTTGATTTAATATATTTTTATGGATATATTGAGATAAGCATTGTATTCAAGAAGACAAATCATGATCATACTTTGTATACTTCCAAAAGAGATTAACTGATTTGGGATTAAGGATAACATTAAAATAGATGGCAACAAGTTGAAATTTTGAATGGTGGGAAAACTATTTTTCTCATTATTTTCTAACTATCATAATTGGAAAAACTTAATACACACTATATTCTATTACTATTCTATTACTAGCAAATTGGCTCATAATATGAGTAGACGAAAATTTTAATATTAAAAAAATGTATTGTGTATAGTATAACTTGTCACACCCCTCTTAAAAATTATCATGGCTTTTGAGTGGAATCGTGATATGCTTTTGTTTTAGAACTCTTTTCTTTTTCCCTTGTGTGTGTGTTTGTTTCTAAAATAATAATAATAATAATAATAATAATAAATAAATAAATAAAAATGAAGTAATTGTCCCACATTGCTTAAGAAAATGTGTTGTGTATAGTATAACTTACTCCATCATAATAGGCTTGGGCGTGCTAATGTTAAGTTTACTGGAGTTGGAAATTTGTTGGACAGGATTAAAACCATTAGAATTCCTTATGAACTAGTGTGGGAAATCTGTTAGGAAAATAGGGTCTAGGTAATAATATATGGGGAATGAAATAAAAATAAAAATTATATTGTCCACAGTGCACACAGCTGAAGGAAAGAAACTATACAGCCGAAGTAGGCATTCGAGGCTTTAAAATGAACACAAATTTAGCCAAATTTACAGACAATATGTTCTTTTTCCTTTCCTTTAATATTCTTTTCACTCTCAGGTTGAAAGTTGACACACCAATGATGAACATGATTGCCAATGGAGCAGTCGCTCCTCCATTTGTGACCCATCACAATGATCTGAACATGAAACTGTTCATGTGCATTGCACCTGAGCTCTATCTTAAGGAACTCGTTGTTGGTGAACTTAAACCGTGTTAATGAGATAGGAAAGAAATTCAGAAATGAGGGTGTTGATTTGACAAATAATCTAAGTTCACCACCTGTGATATGGCTTTTGCAGCATGCCATCTTCTTTAAAGAACAGGAAGGTGAAATATTTTCTCCATTTCGAATCTCTTGCTAAATATGGGAGTAATGTTATAATCATTGCGGGGAATTGATTCCATTGATTTTTGCTGCTAGAGATTGAAAAAAATACCTGACACTTGATAAAAGATACAACTAAAATCACCATTGTCAATAATCCCTTATTCATAGATTAATAAATAATGGCCTTGCCATCCTCTGAATGACCCAAGGGGACAAATTATTTACAATTTGATTTCTTTTCCATTTCTTTTATATATATTAAAGGAAGCCTCTCTTTATTCATTCTTTAGGGCTGTGCAATAGACCATAATCACATGCTAGAAGTCTGAATGATATAAACAAACCAGGCTTGAATGAGTTATGGGATTGCGACAAAGAGGGCACTCAGGCTTTTCATTGCACCACTCCATAATGCAGTTCCTACAAGAAAGTGAAACAAAATAATAGAGTGAGAAAAAGGGAGAAGAGGGATGGCAAAGGAAAAAAAAAAAAAGGGGGTCCAGCAGAGTACATGAATTTTTACAATCTAAAGAAACAGTACCAGCAAAATATGTGGCCACAAGATGTGGCTGTTGGATATTGGCGATTACTCAGGCAGAGTGTACATTTGCTAATTCCACTTGTCGTTTGAGACTGGAAAAGACAGAGAAGTTACAAAATGAAGTTAGACATCCATAAGCTGTTAGGAAAAGGTCACAAGAAAAGAGGAAATTCCCATCATACTAACCAGTTAGATGTTTGATATTGAAGTTGTGATATTAGAGTGAGGTGAACCCCCGGCTCTCTTTTTTTTTCCTCCCTCATTTCTATACTCACTGACTTATAATTTTTAATGAGTAATATGCCCAAATTTTCTGCTTTTATGTTGGTGGAATCATCAGGAATAACCGCTAAATTAATACACAATGAGTTCAAAATTCACTACAAGGGCCAACATTTGAAGATTTTGTACGTTTAAGTTTTGTGATGATTATATATGCTTTGGCACCCCATGAGGCCACTCTTTAACAGTAGGACTTATCCACTTATCCAAGTGTCAATATATGAGTGCACTGCAAAAGCATTGAATTCAATTTCTATAAACCAGTAATCATGTTGTCTGCATTATAATTAATAGTGAAGCACGATGGCTAATGAGCTCTATAGTTAAAATCGCATCTCCTCTTGGATGGATGAGTATACCAAAAAAAATAAGTGAAGCACTTCAACCAATTTCACCCTTGGAATGCTCCTGCAAAGGGAATCACATTAAATTCTGGTGCCGTGCTTTGATATTACTTTTGGATGTTCTTGCTTTATATCTTTGTTATTGAAGTTAGAGAGCCAGGCCCTGAAATTAACGAGCATCACAGAAGACTCTACTTTACTTTAGTATACCTACCTCGGAGACTTTACTTTAGTATCTCCCCTAAACTAACCACCCCCACCGTCCTAAAAATAAAAAATAAAAAATAAAAATAAAAATAAAAATAAAAAAACCCCTTCAATGTGAAGGCTGGAAATCGATACCTCCGAAGTTGATGAAGAATCAGACAACCAACTTCCTCTATTATTATCTGTGGATATCAAATTGCCTTCCTCATTCAAAACAGGCAAACCTCGTCCTGCAAACCCAATAATGGAAGAGAGAAATTAAATATAGTAAACTGCATGGCAACACAATTCGTCAAAATAGTAATAGACATGCAAAAAGAGTTATCACATGGAACTAGTAATGAAAAGGATTGGATCTAATTCATCTTCATCCAGAACTACTATTATTTAAATAATAAAATGACAAAATTTGGCTACAAACTTGATTATAACCAATGCCTACAACTACTACTAAAAAAATTAATATGACTACATATTTTGAAAATCTAACTGTTGGATTGTATGTTATTTTATATTCTTAATATGCATTTCAAATTTTGTGCTAATGGGATGTTAATAACTATTTGACCCATAAACTTAATTTTTATATATAATTTTATACTACAAAAATTTTAAATTTAAACATTTGATTGATAATATAACTACTAACCTTTGATTTTCAAAAAAATTTGTAAGCATAGAGGATATAAGAAGAAACTATAATCCAATGGTGAATTTCTCAAAATTCGCATCCAATAAAAAATATATATTAAGCGGAGTTGTAACCATTGGTTACAACCAAGTTTGTAGATAAACTTTGTCTTGTTTAAAATAATACTAAAAATAAAATAAAATAAATAAAAAAAAAAAAAAAAAAAAAGCTGTCTCATCAGAAATTTTCAGGTGCTCCAACAGAATCTCACTAAATTTATAGAGTTGATATCTCTCGTTCAATCTAGTGGTTAAGCTAACATATGGCTTGTGATATATACATAAATAAATATCTATCTAATATATTCACACTTTTCTTTCTTTCTTTCTTTCTTTTTTGCCAATGTGCATATATAAATGCCTATACATTATGTATGCATGTATAGCTAACAACTTCAATATACATGTATAACAAGATATAGGTAGTGTATGATCCTACAAAACTAATAGACTACAAAGAAGGTTAGTGGATAAAGCTACTAGCACTACCAAAAAAATAACCACCTGCTGTGTTTTGACGGCTCCCAAAGGAAGTATGGTGGACTGATCTTGCAATAGAGGATATTGCTACGTCGCAATCTTTCAGCGGCAATGACACAGCTGAATCAGTAGGAAAACTCCTATTATTTGGTATCT
This sequence comes from Quercus lobata, assembly GCF_001633185.2. Classification (NCBI taxonomy): domain Eukaryota; kingdom Viridiplantae; phylum Streptophyta; class Magnoliopsida; order Fagales; family Fagaceae; genus Quercus; species Quercus lobata. Next base: position 96,477,557 of record NC_044907.1, read on the forward strand.
TCAAGGAAGCAAATTGGAAGAGTGAATATTTTAGATTAGCAAGATCTCAAATGACTAAAGGTTAAAGATAATCAAATTTCTCATAATTTTTTATCATGATAAGTAAGTTTAGTATCAAGGAGAGGGAGAAGGGAGATTCAAACTAGTGACCTTGTTTGGTGAGGTGTGGTCTCAAACCATTTGAGGTTAAAGACAATTAAATTTCTTTGCAACAGACAAGGTGATATTGATAAAAAATGTTGCACTTAAACGTACAAGAGAAATCACCCGAGAAAACCAAAAGCACCCCACCCCCCCTCCCCCCTTCCAAATAAAACTGAATCTCTCCTTACAGTTTCTCTCGTACTAAACAATTGAAAAACCATCATCTCCCCACCCTTTTCGAATTAAAAAAAAAAAAAAAAAAAAAAAAAAAAAAAAAAAAAAAAAAAAAAACTTACCATTGATTCCCACATGATATCAAAAGTTCAGTCTAGCACTTATTTATTTATTTTGGGATAAGTAAATAAGGATTTTATTGAAACAGACTACTTCGTGTGCATGGAAATTCCAGACATAACAATGCCTTTAAGAAACCTTCACAAAGATCAAGAATTTGAAGTTTTCTGAGACTTCCCAGTATGGGTACTACTTCAATATATTTGCAATGCCTTAAAAAAAGAGCACAGAGGTCACCAAGTTGAAGTAAAGAATCAGGCAATGAATGGATGTTGGTTCGACTGAGATTCAAGACCTTGAGTGCTTCAAATCCTAGTAGGAATCTATAAGGAACTTTTTCAAAGCGGCAACTGCCTTGTAGTAGCAGTGTTGAGACCTCTAGACATTGTATCAAGCAATTAGGTAGACTTTCTATATGGCTATTCATGAAAGAAACTCTTTTGAGAGAATTTGAAAACTCCCCAACTGAAATCTCACTCAAGCAAAACTCTGAGCGAACAAGGGATTTACATCCATCCTCAGATGATGATGTGATCCATATAGCAACATCACGAACAACATCATGCATCTTTACGGTGCCCTTTTTGGAACCATCTTCCAACAAACGAGAGTCCTTTAGATTTTCAATTAAAGCTATTTCTCTATTGACTGAATCAACATAGTTCTGCTGTTCATCTATCAAACCTTCTGCTCGCCAATGCAGTACTAGTTCACTGACTTCAATTGAGAAGTCCTCAGGAAAGAAAGAGCAGTATAGGAAACAAGATTTTGTGTTTTTACCTTGTAATGAGTCGTAACTCCACTTCAAAGGCTTATAGACCTCATACTCAATGCCTTCTACAGAAGGCACTGACCTTTGCAACTCTTTTAAGGCATCTTCCCATAACTCAACCTTTGTCTTTCTTCTCATAGCAGCTCCCACTATGATGATGGCCAGAGGTAATCCGCAACATTCTCTTGCAATTGCTTCTGCAAATGGTTTAATTCCTTCCAAATGAGCCACATCTCCTGCCTTTTGACTGAACAATTGCCAAGCTTCTTCATCATTTAAAACATCAACTTTAACTTCCACATCGGTCATCATTTTCCTACAAACTTCCATAAACCGAGTTGTCAATATGATTTTAGAACCTTTATGAACATCAGGCTGTGGAACACCCAGACTGTCCAAATCAAGTTTCTGCCAAACATCATCTAGAATGAGTAGATATTTTTCCTCATTCGTAAGTCTTTGATGAAGTCTAATGGCCATTCTCTCCACGCTTTCTTCCATTTTCATCTCCAAATTCAATCTCAGAGCTATTTGTGTTTGTACCTGTTTCATGTCCAAATTCTTGGAAACGGAAACCCAAATGATGACGCCAAAAATGTTCCTTGTAGTACTCTTGAGCTCATTGTTGAGAGTTATTACCATAGTAGTCTTGCCTACTCCTCCCAGTCCCCAAATACCAATCCTCTGAAATCTATCATCAGACAATAGCCTCATAGTTTTTTCTAAAACTTTTGATGCTGTTGTTTGATCCTGAATTGAAGGTCCAGGAATATGCTCCACCGCTCTGGGAACTCTAGTAGGATAAACCAGACCGTGTGGAAACTTTCCAGCTTTTAGAAGCCTTTTGATGTTATCTAGTATTTCCTCAACTTCCCTGCTACCTTTGTACCGCTTACTGAAATTTAAGAAACATGTAGAAGGCTGATTTTCATGAATCCGATTGACTCTAGGCTGAAGCATTTCGACATCCTCAAGCCAAGTTATGACTGGAGCTCTGATTTGGCTCCCTTCTTTCTTAGCTGCCTCTGTTTCATGTATGATTTCCTTTCTACGATCAATACGGCTTTTCATCTCCTTCTCAACATCGTCAAGATTTCATTTCCTTGCACGTGCAACCCACATTAGTTAATAAAAAAGAGAGAAACATCAACAAAAAAGAGTAGTGGTAGACCAAAGGGCAAAGACTGCAACCGATAAATTTGCATCCACATTACAAGAAAACGAAATTACATTTTTCTTAAAGAAAAAGGACCCATGTTGATTGTTTTTTTTTTTGCTGAATGGTTGGAAGATTTTGGTAAGCATCAATATCATTAAAAAAGACGACTTTGAAGGCAGCTTTGTTGACTTCAGCCAAAAACTGTCGCCAGTCTAAAATCAAAAGTTGCTTTTTGATCTGTATGGGTCGCCCACCTTACAAATCTCATCATTTATTGATGAAAAAAAAAAAAAAAAAAATCTTATCATCTATCATTGGCTTTTTTTTTTTTTTTTTTTAATTAATGAATGGCTTAAGATATTGGTTTAATGAATATTTTTAGAAAAGAGTAATTAACTTATTTAACAATTTTTTTTTATTTTCTATAAAAGTGGTATTAAAATTTTCTTAAAATAATCCAATAACAAAGTCCTAGAGGCATTCGTTAATATGACTTTTTTTTAGAGAAAATATTTACATTTGGCATTTGATAATGGACATTAGTGTACTTTTTATTTGTTAAGGTTGCATTAATAATATTCTAAAATCTCACTCAAAAAAAAAAAAATTCTAAAATACCCTTTTGCTTTTGCGGGATTAAGAAAAATGAGTGACACTCCACTTGTCTAATAAAAGCATAGAAAAGTGATTATTATAGTAGGACCACAACAAGTTGTTAAATTACAGTTAGCTATAATCTTGCTTAATAGAATAAATATTATTACATGTTTTGAAAATCTAACCGTTAAATTACATATTCTTTATGCTTTTAATACACATGTTAAATTTTATGTTGATTAGATATTATTTATTCTATAATCTATAAGTTTATATTTTATGCATAATTTTAAACTACAAAAACTTGCAATTTAAACAATTTATTGATGATATAACTATTGATTTTTAATTTTCTAGAAATTTTGCAAGCGTAGAGAATATAAGAAGAAGATATAATCCAATGGTGGATATGTCAAAATTCACTTTTAATAAAAAGATATTGTTTAACCAATTTTGTAACTAAATTTTGTAATAGGTTAATAAAAGTCAATTGTACGACAAAACACCGTAATATAGACTCTAAATTTCAATGTGAATTGGAATATTGGAAACAATTCACTCACACAATCTAAAAATGTTGCAACATCTTGAGTCTTCATCCTATTTTACCTGAAATATTTGCACAACAGACGTTAGACAAATATAAAGAATAAGAACAATGCGATCAAGTGAATAAAGAGATGATCAACTTAATCAAACAGTCATACAAAATGACCACAATGATCTATATCAAAGGGGAGGGGGGATTGATTATCCAAACATGCTTGCCAAGTTTTTAGCACAATCAAGAAAAGATAATAGCATATTAAGATATTGAAGAGACAATTAACCGTGTCCCATTGATTGGAATTTAAGCTAGAATTACATGATTCTAAATTGCCCAGCGGGCTCTTCACGGGGACAAGAGAGTAAATTGTGTTTCTTTGCCAAACTGTAAATTGTGAGGTGATGGCCGATGGGATTAAAGCTCATCAAAGTAGGGAAGTCTTCCACGAGGATTCCATGGTATAAACCTTCGAACGGACCGGCTCTAACGTGCAATTTGACAAAGTCTTCAATGTTCACTCGTAAACTCATTGTCTTTTACTCGCACATCCATTCGCTCCAATCGACAGATTAAACACTAAAAAAAGAAAACATACCACTATATATATATATATACCGTAAAAACAAAAGAAGACGAAGATGTAGTGTCAAAGAATTGGGAAATAAAGACGAGTCAATAGGATTTTCATTTGTTGAGTTGGAATGAAACTTCTTGGAAGGTGTCTTAGTTACAAACACCATTGCATGCATATTTATTTACAGAAGTGCCATTTTTTTTTTTTTTATTGAATACAATACGTGAGGACAGTCATAAAAATTAAAAAAAAAAAAAAACAATACGTGAGGACAAATGCATGATGTGAGCAATTAACCATAACCAATTCTTCTAAAAAAATTAACTTCATTAGAATTTTTGTTTATTCCATCATCAATTTAAATTTTAACTCAATAATAATATGTGATAATATATTTTTATTATACATATTTATATAAATATATATTGTAGTAATCCTAAAATAGTAGATCAATATCGAAATATTCCATTGCAATGACCAAAACTAATATCAACAAGCAGTGAACAAACTTTTTGTTACGCTATCATGGTACGAATATAATTTTTTTTTTTTTTTTGAAAAAAATAATAATTTGGATTTGAATAAGTCTACATGATCATAGGTTTTGTCACACACGACAAAACTTATGTTATTAATGGTTTGAATGAGTTTTGTCATACATGTACGATTTCAAAAATTCAAGTCTTAGAAAAAAAAACAATTATGTAATCCAACCCAAAAATGACGTAGAGTATGATGAAGGATATTGGATTTAGATTGCCAAAAGCCTTGAAACTCAATTAGACCATGTAGTATATAAACTAACGGAGATAGACAAAGTGACATGAAGTAAAATTGTTTACAAAAGTTAAGGGGGGGGGGGAAAATAAACATTTTAAAGTTTACTAAAATTGAGCTTTTAGTAAACTTTAGAGATGAAAACAATTTTGTAGTCTAATTTTAATTTCTAGATATCTAAGTGAAACAAAACATTTATGTAACTAATCTACTAAGCAGGCATTAGATTCTAAGTTTATCATCATCATGATAAGAAATCAAAGCAATCCAAAATATTATACAAGAAATCATTTGTATATTGAGTGCTATTTCACAAAGAGAGTTTGGAAGATGTTCAAAAAAAATATATGTTGGCTTAGTAGAGATGTTTGAAGCTACGATGATAAACCTAACTGGGCAATTAACAAACTACAGGTAGGGATTTTAAAACTACACTGTTAAGATTGTTTGGGTAGCTACCAACCCACCACATTTAGTTACATAATAAATAAATAAATAAATAAATAAAAAGCTTCTCGTCACAAACTGATCGCACCTACAAGGTGCTTGCTGAGGCAAGCAAATCTGTCCACCCATTAGCGGCCTCTTTTAGTGTATGTGTTTTAATTGTTTTAGTGTATGTGTTTTAAGTGGTGCTTTGTCTTCCTCCTATTATTTTTGTTTGTTGTTTTTCTTACATTTAAGCCTTACTCTCTATTTTTTTTTTTTTTTTTTTAAATTTTAGGGTGACATATCAACAATTTTGTTAGATTGCATGGCAACACATTGGATGAATTCAGGAGAGCGAAGTGGTAGTCGATCTATCAAGTAGTTGTTAATGACCATTTTTTGTAAATATCCTACTATATGAAATTTAATATTGTCCTTTTTGTTTAATGTGAAAATTTTGTGTCTTAGCATGATGATAAAGAATAATTATAGTAGAATGGGAATAATAAAAGTAACTGCGCGCACCAAAAATGAGGTGGATAGACCAACCCTCACTTGGGCTCATAAATATGGGCTTTGGATTTCCTACCTTCGGTAGTTCCTAACACAGAAACCCAACAAGGCCACCTCTCCCTATGAACCTTTCAAGGCTTCGCTATCTATCTCTTGGATCTAATTTGGACCTCTATGTAGATAACCTTCGTTGGATGTCTGGTCTCTCTGCCCTTCAATACCTTGACCTGCGCTCTCTTGACCTTCACAAAGAAGTTGATTGGCTTCAAATAATGAGTAAGTTCCCATCTCTTTCAGAGCTATACTTGCAACATTGTCAACTTGATAGCCTAAATCCATCTCTTGGATTTGTCAATTTCATGTCTCTTCGAGTCCTTGAACTTTCTGCAAATCATTTCAATCATGAGATACCTAATTGGTTCTCTAATCTCAGTACAAGCCTCTTAAGGCTTAGCCTGGACAGCAATTCTTTGAAAGGCAATATACTGCCTAGCATATTCAATTTAGAGAGAAATTAGAATATCTCGATCTTGATGATAATTCTTTGAGCGGAAAAATTCCAGATTGACTAGGGCAGCTTAAGCATCTAATACATCTCAATCTTAGAATGAATTTTTTAAGTGGTCCTATTCCTTCATCTGTTGGGAATTTATCTCAAATGCAAGTCTTACTCCTTGGTTCAAATCACATTGTACCTGCACATGTATCAAGAGTAATAAAGAATATTGCGTGTTGTGTGTGAAAAACATCGCAAGATTGCATAAGTGTATACATGTTATGACAATTTAAGATATGAGAAAATCACTTTAACTCACACACAATCATAACTATTTGATAGGGACTATCACCTTTGAGGTACATCCTATAACCCCCACATCTCCTAGAATACACGCTTGCAATCATATTTTAAAGGCATTTTGATCTTTTTGCTTTTTATTTTCTTTACATATTTTTCTTTTTAGCAAACCATACATGGGCATATAAGAGATAGAAAAGAAATACCCAATTATGTTAAGCATTTGACACTCCAATTTTGCTATGCCAAAGTACACAAATATCATTCATGATTGGCGGGCAACAGTAATGAGATGGTTATTTATGCCTTTCTCTTAAGATTTTTTAGTCCTTCCCATCAAAAAGAGTGATATGAGTGTTAAGTACAAGAGATAACTTAATCTTACTCATCACAAACAAGAGCAACAAAGCTCACTTGCTTAGTTGTGCATAGAGATGCTCATCCAAGTTACAAAAGATACAAAGTTTCAGAAAACTTTAATTCAATAGCCATCCAAGGTACACGAGTACCAATGTACACAAAATACACACTATTTTTGTATTTTTTAATTTTTTTTTATTTTTATATGAAAAACAAAATAAGCAAAACTGAAAAATAAACAAACAAAAATATGTTAAGCAAAGCACAACATAAAACTAGACTGACTTAAAGCTAGAAAGCAAAACACACAAGTAATGCAAACAAAAACAAGTAGAGAGAGAAAAAAGTGATAGAATCACTTGGAGCCCTTTTCCTTCCATACCTTGGAAGAACCTTTCCTTTGATGAAACCCTTGAACCGGCGGTGAGGGGGAAGAATTGAAACCGTTCAAGTTCGAAAGGAACATGAGGGCTTTGAGAAAATCTCTAAAAGGAGCAAGAGAGGATTGAAATTGATTCTGGCTTCCAGATGCTATCATGCCATTGCTCTGTTGAGTGGCTAACTATTTATAATAAATTGTTCAAGTATGACTGGCAATCCCACAATGATGACAGAGATGCTACCTTTTCTGTTTAGGCTTTTGAGAGTTAGCCTTCTTAGCCCTAAGGTTTCTAGCTTCTTTCTTCTCAAGTTTGGGGGGTGCTCCTAAGATAGATTTACCCTTGTCTATATTCTCACTAGCTAATTCAGTTTTAACCTCATTGTTCTCAATTTTAACATTGTTAGCAGGAGGAACAAAAACAGTAGTACTAGTAGAAGCAATACTAAGAGAAAAGAAATCATACCCTAAACCTGTTCGATCAGAAGTAGATTTCTGAATGCTAAGCATCTCGTCAAGCTTCACACTTGAAGTCCTCTCCAATTGAGCTCTAACTTGAAACAGCTCCACTTCAAGCTTCTTAGTCTTCTCAACCAAGAAATTGTTCTCAAACTTCAGTGCTCCAATAGTCTGATTAGTTTCGTCAAACTTTGTGGAAAGCTCTTCACTATCAAGTTCCACATCACTGAGCTTCTTGGTGGTCAGCCTATAAATCTTCTCGTGTTTCTCCAACATCTTGTATAGTTTCTTATAGGCTATGTTGATATTATCTTGATCATCAATTTTCTCAAATTTAGAATCCACTAATTCCTCTTCTTTGTCCACATCTTCAACAATCCCCTTAGTAGGATTGACAATGGCAGTGAAGCCATTTAAGATTCCATCATCCTCATTATCGGAATCATCCTCAGGCTTAGTGTCGCTCAAAGTAGTAGCAAGTGCCTTGCTTTTCCCAATGCTCTTGAGATATGTGAGATACTCTTGTTTCACGTGACCAAAGCCTTGACACCCAAAGCACTTAGGTCCTACAAGAATAGTGTATTGACCGCCATCCTTAGCATCTTTCTTCCCTTTGTGTTGGCTCTTAAATTGAGAAGAACTGGATTGCCTACGGTCCTTGTCGAAGCCCTTTCCATTGGCATTCTTCATAAACTTCTTGAATTGCCTAGTGATGTAGGACTTCATCTTGGAATCTCCATCGTTTGAAGACTCATCTGTGTTACTGCTCTTGGCCTTCAGTGTCATGCTCTTGCTCTTACCCGACTTAACAATTCTAGTTAACCCTAGCTCGTAGGTCTGCAGATTACCAACCAACTCAGTCAAAGGAATTTTTTCAATATCCTTTGATTCCTCTATCGTCGTGATCTTGGCATAGAATCTCTTAGGTAGAGATCTGAGCACTTTTCTCACAATCTTGGGTTCAAGAATGGTTTCTCCAAGATTAAAAGCTCAGTTCACTACGTCCTTGAGTTTGGCATAGAACTCATCAAACAATTCGTCCTCGTCCATCTTGAGCCTTTGTAGTGAGCCTTTGAAGTTTTGAATCCTTGACAGCCTTGGTTCCCTCATAAGTTGTCTGGAGAATGGTCCATGCCTCCTTAGCAATTTCAGTTGAGGATATCTTCTTAAACTCCTCATTGGTGACTGCACTCAGTAAGGCATTCAATGCCTTGCTGTTGGAGTTTGCTGCCTTGATCTTGGCTTCATTCCAATCGGTCGACGCTTCCTTTGACTTGCTCTAGCCTATCTCAACAACTTGCCACACCTTTTCATCTAGAGACTGTAAGAAAGCTCTCATGCGTACTTTCCAGTATGCATAATTAGTGCCATCAAATAAAAGAGGTATAATTAATGACTGTCCTCTGTCCATGACAAACAGGGGTCAATGGATCAACATAGCAAAGATTAAAACCTAATCAAAGTGTGCCTGCTCTGATACCACTTGTTGGGAAATTTAGACATCGGTTGATAGAATTAACAAGTTTTAAACTCAAGTTATTAATTAGATTTTTTATGAATAAAACTTGTTAAAACAAACGAACATCAATATCATGTTAAAATCATATGCAGCGAAAAAGTAAATAAGACGAGATATGATAACCTAGGAAAATCAATGAAATAAACTAGTTTCATAGTAAAAAACCTGGGGGAGAACCTTCCCAAAAAGCAATCCACTATAATGAAAGAAGTATCAGATCTAGTACAAAACCTTTGTCCCTAGACTCTAAAATTCCCGTAGATGAACTTACAATAGAAACCTTCTGCCACTTCAGAACCTCTGAATTCTTCAATATATGAACGCCACCATTTTTATGCATGAATCCCAGTACGCAACTAACCAATTGCGAGGATCCCAGTACGCAACTTCAATCACTAACTAGAGAAGGTTGTTGGCTGCAAAGTTCTTCAGTTCATCCAGATGATGACGATCAAGATGATGCTTGGTCACAAAACCCTACGGTGCACATACACAGCAACTTCTTCACAAGAGAGATGAACTAGGGCAAAACTTTGTCTCCGGTCACAAATTGCTTGAACAAACTTTGTTCAATACTTGTGCAACTTGTCAACACTTTGACGACCCTTAAAATAATCCTTTTATATGTCTAGGGTTAAGAGAAAAGAAGGCCCAAAGACATATTCACGAATCCCAAAAAATAGAACAGAAAATCTGTTTTTCTTAAACCTCGACAGATAGCATTTGTTGAGATGCTGTCGAGCAGCTATCGAGCCACGAGACTGAAATAGCTTCTTGAGCTCGATAGATAGCTAGCTGTCGAGCTTTAATGAACAGCAATTCTTCAGCTTGTTTTTTGGACAGACTTGCATGACTTCAATACTTGATCTTGAAACACAGTTTCTTGAAGTATTAAACTCATTCTAGATCTACCCAAATACAAGTAAAGTGCATTTTGTCAAAGGATTAGCCAATTACATAAAATAGTGACATATGTTCCTAACAAGTGAATCACATATATCCTAACAATTATTTTTCATAAGAACATTACAACCTGCTTTTCGTGTTCTTCCCAGATCAAACCCAGCAACCAACACTGCAAATCCAACAGCCAAAAACTCAAACCTAGATCACAACAGCACAAACGAGGAAAAAAAAAAAAAACAGAGACCAAACACAAATACAGACCCAGATCACAAATAGAGATCAAACACAAACGAAACCCAGATCACAACCCAAGCCAAAATCATCAGCGAACCCAACCATCGATCCATGTTCATAACACCCACATGCAAGCCTCCAAATTTTTCCTTTTTCCTGTTGTTTTCATGGCATCAAGACCCAACGGCCTCCATGATCAAAACCTCGAAGATCAGCCTCTTGATCTGCTCGCCGCTGGTCAATATTGGGTGAGATAGAAAGAGGTGTGAGAACCACTGATCTTGGCTTCACAACCACTGATTTGGGCTCCAATATCGAATCGGTGAATGGGTTTTCTTTCAAACACACAAGTTCTAAAACAAGATCAAAATTTTTGTTTATAGCTATGGAAAGGGTAACCATTATCACTAGCCGCACAAACAAGGACATAATTTTTTTTTTTTTTTTTTTGAAATTACAAAGAAATGATTTTTGTTACTTGTTATTGAAAATTAAGAGAAACCCATAAGAGGAAAAGTGAAAATAAATAAAGGGTTAGAGCCAAAGAGACCTGAATAGGGAAGAGCTTGGTGATACCCCTCTTGGCCAAAGCAGAGATAATCTCCTGAGAGATTTCAAGCTTAGCGACCTCCAAACCTTCATCAGCTTTCGACGATGAAGACGAAGATGAGGCTTCGGATTCATGATCAGCTATGGCAGCGTACTTGGCGAGAGAAGGCGAGGAGGCCTTGAAATTCAACGGCCCTGATTTGAAATGAAAGGCTCTGTTTTCAGGAAATAGAAATGGGTGTGCAGTGTCTCCATTCTTGATAGGGTGGGAAGATGGGGTTGATGAATGGTGTAAGTATTGGGTTTGAAGAGTAAAGGAAAGGTTGTTGTTGTTGTTGTTGTTAGTTGTAAAGGAAGAAGAAGCGAAGGCGGCGATGGTGCATTTAGAGATGATTGAACAACCTGGGTTTTCTTTTTCTTCGGTGGTGATTTTCTGGAAAAAAAAAATCATTTTAATTAAAAGAAAGTAAAATTTTTGCTTGAAAGAAAATAATTTTTTTGTTTGTTTTTTTTTTTTTAATTACAATTGAGTAATTAATTTTTTTTTTAAATTTTGGCATTTTAAAAATGTCAAATAATTTATTTAATAATATTTTAATGCCTTCGACTGCCACCTCAACTATTTCCGTCGGTTGACTGACGGAAAGGACGAATATAACACGCGTTAATTGGTTTAGGGGCTAAAAATGGTAAAATTAAAATGTAGCCAATAACTTCCCATTGACAAGAGAGGTCCTGTTTATATTGCTATTTTTTGTGAGCTATAAGGTTCTTTTTACATTTGCTTTTTGACCCAAGTTATGAGTTTATATAAATATATATATCTATATATTTATATTATTAAAAAATTATTTATTTAAGTGAAGTAAGAAAAATCATGCAATTGTCTATTAAGAATTGAGATTTAAAATTAAATATATATTTTTTTTATTTCAACATTAGAACAAATGAACAATTTTAAGAGTCTGAATTTGATAAAGAGTTAGTGTAAAACTCTTGGTTTACCCCTCTAATACCATGATACTAAATCAGTGTTTCACAAATAAATCAATAGAGCCTTCCATGAAATGCATATTTGGTATTCAACTTGATTTGGATCATTACACTTGCATTGTGGATCTTTGGCTCGATATGGAAAACTTAAAGAGGCCTAAGCCTTAATATTGAAAATTGTGATTTTCCAGATAGTAGGATTTGGGGTTCTCTTCTTGCAGCTTGCAGAGTTCATGAAGACATTAAACTTTGGGAATATACAGTACAAAGGTTTTAGATTGGAACATGATAATATTGGGTATCATACTCTGCTGGGTAATCTACAGGCAAGTTTTGGACAATGGAATGGAGTTGAAGAAGTAAGGAGGGTAGTAAATGAGAAGGATCTGAAGAAGAAACCAGGGTGGAGTTGCATTGAGGCTAAAGGGATGATCCATGGATTTGTTTCTGCAGTAGATCACACCGTCAAATAGAGGAGATTTATGAGATATTGGCATGTTTAAGTCAGATGATACAGGAGTTTGTATGGTAGTATTTGCCTGAATTTATCAACTGAGTGGTGCATTCTAATACCCCAGCAGAGACATTATCCTGGTTTAGATTCGGTATCCACATGTTCAAATATGAGGGGGCTGAATGAGAGGTAATATGCAGTTGGCAGAAAGGACCACCTGAGACATGCTTGTTTTGCTTCATTCCTCTGCCAAAAGATTATATGAAACCCATAAATGGCCAACCAGCAGGGATTGTGTGGTGAAGCAATGTGAATCATACATGACTTGACAAATTTGGGTGCATGAGAAGAATTGGCTTTGGTGGTTCCTAGGTGGTGTTATGCACTTTATACATGGGGTGGCTGAGCCTGTTCAAAGGGACAATTGTTTGTCATACCCCTCTTTTGTTTACACGTGTTTGCTTTCTCCGGTGGTATGACTGGCTATGTAGTTAGCATTTGATACTGCTTTTGTTTGTCATTTACAAAAAATAAGATAGGTAAAATTGAAGTCATTAATGGGATGAATTTTTGAATTTTCTAATTAGAAAAAATATCATTTATTTGGTTTTATGGCGCATTTAGTCATGCTTTCCCTGTAACCCCCTCCCAACCAAAAAAAAAAAAAGCAACAGCCAACTAAAGAGTACAGAGATGTAAGCCAAACTGGTGCTGGAAAACCAATAGTCCCAAGTAATGTCTTCCCAGGAAGAGAGGGAGGAAAAAGGGAAAATGAAAGGAAGAATAACTGACATATCAAAAAAGTGGAAAGAAATGGTCCAATGAAAGGAGTGTAGATGTGAATTATAGTCTGAAACTAACATTTTAAGTCACTTTCTGTTGATAATTATTTAATTTTTCCTACTACTTATTAGCATGTGTGGTATTTTTCTTATTGTTTTTTTTAAGTGACCGAAACAAGATATCCACATTTTTCACTTAAATTCGATTTCAACTGCAAGTTCCAGTTTGTCTATTTTGATAATCATCTTTTAATAAATACTGTCATGTACTCATGTTCAATGCTGGAGCTATCCTGCTTCAAAAATTACAAATGGGAATTTTACTTAATGTTATTTGTTTGAAGGAATATTTAATGTTATTATATATCAGCAACTATTATCCATGTTTTGGGAGTTGACTGCTTGAAGGATGAAGCTAACATAATTTGCTCTATTATATCTGGTATCTTAGTCTAATAATTTGTCCATTTTTCTCCTAATAATTTTGATTCATACTATGAAGATTCCGCCTAGCATGTTGCTAAAGATTTGTCTTATAGTGAATGAATAGGTATAAAGCTTGTTGTCATGCAAACTCATCAACTTCTTATCATTTTCTATGTTCATACTGCACAATGTACACACACACGCACATATATATATATATACACATACATACATGTATGTATATGTATTTGTAGGTGTGTGAATTTATGACTTCTATATTTTGTGTCAGGGTCAATATGTTGGTTTTGGTCATATATACAAGTGAATAATGTTGTTAACTCAAGATGAGAAATGTGACAACTGAGATGAGGGATATCTCTACTTACCCCCTTCCCTTGGATAAAAAAACAATGTCCTTTGTTCCTAAAGATGGGCACTGATCTCTGCTCTAGCCAAAACACATCTACTATACCCCAGTTGCTCCTTTGAGAGGTTCACTGTTCAAGATTCTCATGTCAATTGGGATGAGAACTGTACCTTGCCACCCTAAAGATATATACGAGTATATTGCATTTCTTGGATGTAAATGGAAATCGAGACAACTATAAACATAAGAAACTAATTTGCAGGTTTTTTTTTTAATTTTTTTTATTTTATATAATTTTCCTAGTATATACTATATAGATGTCTGTCTGTTTTGGCTTGCTAACTCTCAAAACAGTGATTTTGCCAAGCTGCTGTTCCAGATGGGCTGAAGAAGCGGACTCTTGAGCTCTTGCAATTCAAAGAAGGTTCACTACCAGTAAGATATCTCTGGGTTCCTCTCATTTCTAGTAGACTTGGTAAAAATATGCAAGCCCCTTCATGATAAGAGCATAATTGAATCTTGGGCAGCAGGGAATCTTTCCTTTGCAGGATGGCCCCAGTTGACTAAATCAGTTCTTTATAGCCTTTTGGTTTACTGGTCCAGCATCTTCATATTGCCAAAGTAGATTATCAAGGCTTTTGAACATAAATTTAATAGTTGACTTTGGAAAGGAAAGAATGGTTCAGCTCTAGGGGCTAAGTATCCTGGCCTGGGGTATTGTATACAAGCAAAAGAGAGAAGGTGGATTAGATTTGAAGAGTGGAAGAATTGAACAAAGCAGCCATAATGAGACATACATGGGATTTTTTTTTTTTTTTTGCAAAGGCAGGCTCAAATTGGGTAGCTTGGGTTCAATCTAATCTTTTAAAAGATGAGTTTCTGGAGTATTAACATTCCTCAAGATAGCTATTGAGGTTGGAAGAAAATTCTAAATCTTAGAAGCACTGTTAAGCCATTACTGAAGTGTGAAGTGGGATCAAGTTGAGGTATTTTTCTATGGCATGATTGGTGGAATCCAGACGGAGCCCTAGTTCAGAAGAATGGTACTTGAGTCATATATGATGCTGCCAGTGGATCAAATGAAAGGGTATCAAGTGTTTTGAAAGAAACTGTTTTTGGAAGCCAGTTAGATGAGATGGCCTTGTTGGTGCATCAAAGTCCTCAAAACGTTTCAGATAAAGCCTGGTACCTATTCAAGTGCAGAGTCATGGGAGTACATTAGAGCTAAGCTTCTCTTGTTGGCGCTTCAAAGTCCTAAAAAACTCTCAAGAGTAGCATTCATTAGGTTAGACCTGGCAAAGTTTATCAGCTCATTTAATGCAACTTCAATTACATGTAGGTATGCAAAATGCAAATCATGGTCCAAAATCAACTTCTGAAAACCAGCAGGTCTGTTTGCATGGGGAAAAAATATATAGAAAACATTAGTATATCGGACTGTCTTTTAAAAAAAAAAAAAAAAAAAAAAAACTTTTTTTTTTTTTTTAAAGTAAAATGAAAAGAAACTAATGAGACAGATTTTAATTAACTTAAATTTTCTGTACAGAAGGAAGAAAAAAGAGAGGACAGTCCTCCAGACATGAGGTCTCCTCATTCTCCTTTACATACCCCACTAAACCATCTGCTAGATTACACTTCCTTAATATTGCACGAAAACTGAAGAAATTTGTTTAAAACAGCCTGCAGTGTGAGAACTTTTATATCTTTCTTGGCCTCAGACGAATAGCTTTCATTCAACTTCAATGGAACTATCAACCTGAAATTGGAACAGTCCACCATGAGGTCTTGTATAATTGTATTCCAATATCAAGACTAAAATGTAACAGCTCGATTTATCCATAACATTCCACCATCATGCTGCACAAAGTCTCGACAGAACTTGCACTTTCTCTTAACCCAATTTCATCAAGATTATGCCACATGTACTATAAGAGTAGCTTTTGCTGAACAATTAGGGCAAGAAAGATAAAGAGAAAAGCTCTTTTTGGGAAGAACATCACCATATGTAAAAAACCTAAACTTTTATATAATAGAAAGCTTTAAGGAGTGAAGGATATTCTATCATTCACTCAACCGTGGTTTTTCATCCCATTCCAAGAGTTTTCCACGTATGTTACACACCTTCTTTACTTTTCTTGTTTTGCCTTTACATTTCTTTAAGTGCTAGTGTTAAAGTTTCCATTTTTATTGTTCATGAGCTTTTACACTTAAAATTTCCTGTTAGATATATAGCTTATTTTCCTTTCCAAGCCTGATACTTGATGGTTTAACTTACAAGCACATATATTATAGGAGAGAGAGAACAAGAAACAATAACTAGAGAAAATTACATGTATATAGGATTCAAGTCACATTATCAATGATGGCATCATATAATCTGAAATGTGTCAATTCCAAAAATCTGCAATGATAGGACTTTTAATAATTCAAAAGTATGTGACAATTTTTAGCACAGTACTAACCGTATCTTTGGTTTAGCTTTTTCACACTTACCCTTTGACAGAATTGTGATAATATTAATTGAACCATACTAGGACTGCAATTTTGTATAAATTTTTGTCCTAATTAATCATGTAAAAAATTGTATGCTATAAAAAAAATTTTGTAAGTCTATATTTTCATCGTTCACTACTCAAAACTTTACGTTTGTTGCCAAAGTTGTATAAATACTTTTGATTCTACTATTTGTAATGAACTGTAAGTTGTGAAAAAAGAAAAAAGTTGTGGTTTTACATTTCCATAAAAGTTGCATATATAGTCTACTAATTTTCATATTAATAATATGCATGTATGATATGTTGGCTTTCAGTTACGAAAATTTGTCAGCTTCACTCGCTTTTAGTTCGGCTCGGCTTCATAACAATGCACAATCTTCTTCCGCTCCTCTTCAAGCTCTTCACATCTATCAATAGAATGATCCATTAATACGAATTAGAATATGTTCAAAATTCAAATCAAAGAAATGCTGATTTAGTTTAAAAAAACGTACAGACCAGGTGACAATGATCCTGCACTCTTAATGCCAATTGCCAAAACCAAATAAATATATGAGCATATATACCTAATATATAATATAATTTTATATCTAAACAAGTAAACCAGTCCAAAGGTCTTGTAGTTGAATTGGCACCTTCCCATGTACAAAGTGTTTGGGGATCTCGGGGAGAAAGGGTTCGAGCTGCAGGGTTAGCAGCATGTTGTAATTATTTCTCAAAAAAAAAACTAGTCCTATATTTTAATGTATCTATGTGGTTCTAGTAACTCTCCCAACGTCGTTCCTTAGTTTTCATATCTATACAACTCATACTGATTGATATTTACAAAAACCCACATAAGCAAAAACATCTGCACCACTAGATACAACTCACACGAGTAATTTTTTTAAATCAACTTGTAACAAATAAATTCCAGCATAAGACCAATCCATTAGAGAGAAAAATAGCTAGCAAAACACTTTAAAAGAGCTGAATTGGGCACGGGAAACCAAGCACTTTACGAAAAAATTTCATAGGTCTAGAATATGAAAGCTAAATCAATAACCACGCTCCCAAATTAACCATTACTACCAGTTCAACAAATGACGAGCATAAAATGAATGCCATTTCCAGTAAATTAAACTGAAATGAAGTAAAAACAAAACAATCTTTATCCACAATTTCAAAACAAAAATAATATGCAATACATGCAAAATTGAAAAATAGTAAATCAACCAAATAACCAAATTCAAAAAATGAAATAAAAAGACATGCTTTGATTTGGAGTATATGAGCAATAAACAGAAACAAAAATGTGAAAAAATTAGGCAATGATGGAGGAAACCCTAATT
Organism: Quercus lobata; assembly: GCF_001633185.2. Classification (NCBI taxonomy): domain Eukaryota; kingdom Viridiplantae; phylum Streptophyta; class Magnoliopsida; order Fagales; family Fagaceae; genus Quercus; species Quercus lobata. Next base: position 96,495,413 of record NC_044907.1, read on the forward strand.
GACAAAGCAGTGGTTGAAAAAAGAAAAAGAAATAGTAGAGCATAAGGAACTAGGGATGGTTTCAGATCAAGAAGCCCTAACCTCTCATCAAACCCGCAACTATCAAATCCATCAGATATATAAACAATTCATCAAATAATAACAACTTGGTGAAATCAATTTGATGGCGATGATCTTTGTGAGGAAATCAAAACGAACAGATATTAATTGAGTAGAGAAGTCTGTTTAAAATCAAACTCAAAGATAATCTTTACCTTTTCCTTTAAAAAGGAAAAAAATTAAAAATAAATAAATAAAAGTAAACCATGAAAGCAGAGAAATTTATACTTCTGTTTTTCCTTGCATTGTTTTATCAGTTGAGTGATATGCGCCATCAGCCGATGAGGTATCAATATCATTCAGACCCAATTCCTCGTACTGCTCCCACAACCATTCAGGTCGTAGATCTACCGATGAGGTCTCATATTCCTCCAATGTCAATTGATAAATATCTTCCGATGAGGTGTCACTTCTTGGACGTGTGATCTCCTCCTTCCATTATATTAAAGTGCACAAACAAGACAACAGGAAAATTTGAGTCCAACCTGATTAAAAAAAAATAAAGAGAAAATATTTGGCTATATGAAAGCCAAAAGGTCATGCTAAGGTACAACTAGCACAATACAATGATTTTATTTTATTTTTTAAAATGCGAGTAAGGGAAATACAAAAAGAAATAATCTCTATTATATACCTAGGACAAATTAAATTTATTATCATGCTAAAATAATTCAAAACCCACACTTTCATTTCATTAGATTCCCTCCCCAAAATAAAGAGAACATCAAGACTTGTAAATTCTAATAGAAAGAAGAACGATGATGACTTACAAGCGAAGAAGTCAAAAAATTTGCTTAGTTCGTCAATTGAATTGCCTTCTCCAAAAGGCCAAACCCCATCATCCTCATCATGGCTTCGCTTAGTTTGGGTACCTTTGGAGGCTGAATCATTAATAATATCATAATGAATCCCGATTTTCTCTACCTCCAAGTTATTTGAATTACTTATTCTAATCTAAATTTTATCGGATCCATTCCCATCAATTTGACGAAAATTTTCTTCCCATTGGGAGTTGAAATAGCGAGGAGACAAATGGAGCCACCAAAAGTGATGTGAACTAACTCTACCATAGTTTGCCCTACAAGAAGAGCGTATTGGTGATGCACATTCAAATCCATTGACTTTAATCCAACATGTAAGTAGAAAATCTTCAGAAGCCTCTGTGACTGAAAACCAAACGCACAACTCAATTCCCATCCGTCCATCACGCCCATAAGGCACTTCTACCTTCCATTCATGACTTACGGATTCACGTTCAAACCTTTCTAGAAGCCAAGCTTTAGGAAAGTAAAATTCAGGAATAATAATGTCAAAGATGTCTGGTAGTTTACCACTTTGCCCCTGAAATATACGAAGCATAATTAATGTTTAAAATTTTTTTTTTTTTTTTGGAGGAAAATAATGTTTAGAACTTAGAGAGGGAGAGATACCTCAAGCATGCTATTGCTACTTGCAATATTCATAGCCAATCTAAAGCAGTTAACACATTGGAAATTCAAACGGGAGTGATCTGACCTAAAAGTATAAAATTGCAATTCTGGCAATCTCTTCAGTGAGGTACAATTGTTTGCAATTACTGAATCAATAGTTGATGGAACATTTTCCAATGACCAAAGCATCTTGCAACCCTCCAAATGGAGTCTTCGAAGATTAGAGAGTCGACACATGCTTTTAGGAAGGGAAACAAAATCATTTCCACTTAGATTTAAGTGTTCTAAAGAGAGCAAGCAGCCAATGTCATTGGGGATTGACAAAAGAGAGCAGTCACTAAGATGCAAATATGTTAAAGATTGAAGACCTGATAAGGAAGGCAATAATAATTGAAGAGGTTGCTGGGAATCACGTTTTGAGCTCATCCGACTCCCCAGTATTGTGGGATCCACATGACTTGCTGAAATTAATGAAGGAAATACTAAGCCTAGCAACTCAAGACTTCTTGGCAGGGAATAAGATTCAGCTGATTTCCATCTACAGATATATAGATGTTTGAGATTTTTAAGGAGGGCAATGGAAGAAGGAACATCTCTTATGGCTGTCCAACACAAATTAAGCAACTCCAAACCTTTTACATTTCCTATGTTCTTGGGCAAGTTACGAAATTTTAAGCATCCAAAAAGATCAAGAGACTTAAGCAACTTCAAATTACAAATGGTGTTAGGAAGGCTCACAAGATTCTCGCAATATCTTAGAGTTAATGAAGTAAGTTCAGTCAAACGTTCAATTGATGAAGGCAACTCCTCTATATCTGCTTTGCTCAAATCAAGTATCTCTAGGCCTTTGATTATCCATAGGTTCTTTGGCAAGTTTTTAATTAGATCCACAATAGCAGTGCGATCCAGAGAAAGCTCCTGTAAGAATTTCGGGTTTGCCACAAATTTTGGGCAATTAGAAATTTCAAGAGTCACAAGAGACTCCATTCCAAACTTGCTTGGAAGACGAATTAGTCTTTCACAATCTTGTAAATTAAGATAAATAAGTTTTCTAAGAATTCCAATAGATGGGTGAAACTCGCGTAAATTTGTACACCTTTCAAGAAATAATTTCTCAAGATTTGGGACTCCAGTGAAGTCTGGAGTTATAAACAAGTCCAGGGAGTCAGTCAAGTCAATGAACTTCAACTGGTCAAAATTCTGTTAGAAGAAAAAATATTGTTACAATAATTAGCTTCTTGGTGTACATTTATTGTAATTTTAAAGAAAATTTTTAAGAGGATACTTAATAACACACGTACCTTTATTCCTATCCAAAGTTGTTGAATTTTGCTTTGTTGCAAACAAAGTTGAACAAGCTTATCTAGCTGGAAACTTGATGGCAAAGAATTTGAAGGATATGAAATCCAATCAAGAATTCTTAAATCATTAGGAAGGTGTGTGGGGACATAGAGAGTGCCATAAATTCTAAGAAATTTAAGATTATCCATCTTCAAAAAGGCCTCAGGGTTCCAACATCCATCTTGTTGTTCATTACAAGTACTCGCAATATCCATGGCATTAAGTGCTTCTGTCCCCTAATAATCAAGAAGGGATTGGTAAATTGCAAAAATAATTATTAGCATAACTATTCAACTTCCAAATTTGTTAAACATGAAGATAGGGAATGAGCTCAAATTTTCTAAATAACTTCTTACCTTATTTTTTTTTAACACTTCGTTAATGTCCTCATAATCCCATAGTCTACTACGCTTCCCAGGATAATCAAGGCACTCTTGACAAACTATGTTCTTGCCCATTTCTTCAAGTAAATCATGCATCCACACTACATCATTATCCATAATTTTCAAGAGAGACTTATCAGTGAGTTCCTTCAATCCAATAATAGGGTAAAGGCCTAGAATATCTAGTATTTCTAATACATAATCTTTCCTCTGATTATTAAAAAAGCATGCAATATGCAAGAATATTTCCTTCTGTGATTTTTGGAGTCCATTAAAACTTATTTCAAGTACTTGGAGAATTGATTCGTTAGGAAATTTTTGGAGTCTCTCTAATGCATTTTTCCATTCAACAGTACTTTTTCCACACAAAAAGGAACCCAAAACCTCAAGTGATAAAGGAAGGCCACTAGCATAATTCAAAAAATGGTTAGACAACTCTATATAATCATCAAGGTCATGCTCTTTTTCCAAAGCTTTCAAGCAAAGAAGTTGAAGAGCATCTTCATCATTCAATCCTTTAACTTCATATATTTCATTTACTCGATGTGCTTTAAGCACATGTGCATCTCTTGTTGTTATGATAATTCTACTACCCGGACCAAACCAATTACGCTCCCCTGCTAACATTCTTAATTGTTTCACTTCATGTACATCATCAAGAACAAGAAGAACTCTTTTACGACATAACCTATTCTTAATCTTGAGAACTCCATCACACTCCTCTTCAATTTTCAAATTCTTTTCCATCAAAACTTTTTTAATAATTTTCTTTTGTAGTTTAACACAACCATATTTTTCAAACTTTTCCCTAACATCCTCAATAAAACCACGAGCTTCAAATTCTTTAGAAACCATATGATAAACAACTCTAGCAAGAGTTGTCTTACCGATCCCTCCCATCCCCCAAGTCCCTATAAAGAGGACATCTTTTGAACCTAGAGCTAAACATGACTCCAATTCTACCAGTTGAGAATATATCCCTACTAGGTCCTTGGTAATATATGGGAATGGATCATATTTCAAGTTGATCGATATCCAACCCACGATTTCTTGGATATCTTGTGACTCAAGCCTACAATGAAAAAAATAGAATATGCGTTGATTGAAACAAAAAAGTGTACATTGATCCGCATACAATGAAACATGTATATAAATCTGCTTAAGTTTCCATATATAGTTATATATAAATCTGCCACATATGCACTATATCTCAAAAGGACTAATCACACTTGAGGCTCCTTGTATTTATTAATAAAGTCCATATTTACCCAATATATGCTCGATGTGGGACTCATCACATGCCCACAATCAAAAAAATTGAGGCATCACAATCTCCCTCACTTAAATCCCTAACATCTTTGTTAGGACCCAATTTGTGGGGTAGTGTTTCTGAGCCCACATGAGGTTATTGGGCCGGCTCTTATACCAATATATGCTTGATATGGGACTCATCACACACCCACACAACAATCACAATCAATCAAATTAAGGCATTGCAAAAAAAAAAAAAAAAAAAAAAAAAAAAAAAAAGTTTAGATAAATTACCTAGTATCCTTTAAATGCCATCCAGCGAGGTTGCCCACTTGTCTCAAAGCATCTCTCCATTTCTCCACCCTTGTTTTTTCCTCCTCCTCTTCATGTTTAACAAATGCCTACGCAAAAGTTCCCATTTGTTTCCGTACATCAGATGGCTCCACATAGTGAAAAACAGGCAAAACTATCATTCCCATGTCTTCCTTGCAAGCAATGATTTTTGCAAGTTCATCTAAGCACCAAGGTGAAGATGCATAGTCTTTTGAGAGAATGACAACACTAAATCTCGACTCTTCTATCGCTTTCAACAACTCTAGTGAAATGGGTTTTCCTCTCTCAAGTTTCTCATCGTCTCTAAAAGAGTTAATTCCTTTCACTCTCAAAGCATTATATAGATGATCCATAAAATTGTTGCGGGTGTCCTCTCCTCTGAAATTGATGAAAACATCATATTTCCATTGGACAGTAGAAGATGACAAGGCGTTTTTCATGCCCATTGAAGGCAGTGCAAAATGTTCTACTACTAAATATTGAATCACGATATAGATCTACATACCAAAAAAAAAAAAATATCAATACTGAACAAATGAAAAGAAATAAACTAGGGAAGAAGAATTGATGCATCATTTTGATTTCCTCCGTTCATCAGATTGGTTAAACCATACCTTTCTTTTATATAATTAAAAAAAAAAATTATGAGATGAGAAAGCCCAGTTGAACTGAAGGTTCACAAAGTTAAGCAAATAAACTCAGTCCTGCCAAATGTACATCACACACTCTGCTACTCGCTGTGTCGAAGCCAGTCACACCTTCCATTAATGCTGTTGGGATCTCACCATTCGTTATTTTTTCTGAAACTAAATAAGAAAATATAAGAAATTTAGTTAAATGGTAAAGAGCACCTTTAAAGTTTGGAGTGCTTAAATTTTACTCTTGAACTTTAAAAATTTAAATTTTATCCCCTGAAAAGTTGGTTGTATTTGAACTTACACTGTAATATTTTTAAATTTAGATTTTACTCCCTAAATTTTAAGAATGTTTGAATTTTACATCTCAAATTTTAAAACTTTAAGTGTAAAATCTAAACACCCTTAAAATTTAGAGAATAAAATCTAAATTCTGAAATCTTAGGGTATAAAATCCAAATCGTCTCAAATTTCAATAAAGTAAAATCTATATTTTAAAATTTTAAAATCTATAATTCAAACACCCCAAACCTTAGACATGTAATTTGTGATTTACCCAAAATATTATTAAAAGTTTTTAGGCCGTTTTATTTTTTTTATTTTTTTTATAGTCATAATTTTTCATTCATAACCAAATTTTCTATAACAACTTTCATATAGTTCATATATCATAGAAAGTCATATTGTTATCAATTCACAATATATGTAGTTGAGAAAGTACCATACACAATATAATTAAATTGAAAAACTAATATATAAATAGATCTGCATGCAAAATTTATAAAAACCAAAAAACGAATAATAATCAATTAGAAATTTGGAACTAAAAAACGATTAAAAAATAAATAAATTAGGGAAGAAGAAATAACTTGATCCCCAACCAGGCCTGCGTAGTTTTGAAAATGCGTCGAATCCAATCTGAAATTTTGCAAATGAAGAGAGAGAGGACTAAGGAGAGAATTTAGAGAGGACCTAGAAATTTTGAAGTGATGAAATTTCAGTGCTCCTTTTAGGAAATATTGCAAGAAACTTCCAACTGCTCTTTTTTATTATTATTATTTTTTTTTTTTGAGTACTTCCACTTTCTAGAAATTTCAGTGCTCCTAAGAGGAAACAAAGAACTAAACGATAAGTTTTTTTTTTTTGAGAAGAGCTAAACGATGAGTAGATCTTGAGAGGCCGAAAGGGTACCGTGAGAAAGGAAGAAAGTGAGAGAGGGAAGAAAAAGGTCTGGTCAGGTCAGTGAAGAAGGAAAGGAGATGAGAACGAAGAGTTGAAAGTAATATAAGACACCAACAACTGTGAAGGTCACGTGGAATGTGAAAGTACAAAAAAATAAATTAAAGAAATGGAATAAGAGCCTTCTAGGAAAGTTCTTAGTTTAGTTCATCTAATACTCAGTAAGCTCAACTAATAAAGTTTCTGATGGTTGAATAAGAAATCTGGGATTCAATCCCCGTCTATACCAAAAACTGATTAGTGTCTTGGTCTGATGATAAAGAGCGATCATTAGAAGCGGACGCCATAGGTTGAAACTCTCTAAAAAAAATACCCATCTACTACAACTAGTACAATCTTTTTTGTTATTTTTTCCTGAAAAAAAAATGGTGAATAGACCATAGTAGTATCTTACCCCCAAATTAGTCATGTGTATTTAGTATTTACTGTTTATAACTTCAGTCTACAACTATAAAGATTAGACTATTTTGTAATTTTATTCTAGTTTAATAATGTATTATAAATTTGGTTTAAAAAACTAATATTACTATTTTCATGTGTGTTTTAATAAGTATTATTATTTACTCAGGAAAAAAAGTTTGGGACCTTACTTGGGTGTAAGGAGATCATGGTAAGCCATAACTTCACAATAAAAAAACTTATGAATTTTAAGTTGCTGAGGGAGGTAGTCCAAGTGAGTAATACAATCTTCTTTATTTGATTGTTTTTTAAATAAACAATCTCGTTTCAGCTGCACTAATAAATTATATAAAGTTTGAATTTTTTTTAATCACTAATCTCATAATTATATCACTGTATAAGGAGTTTATTTTTATACTCCTAAAATAATTAATTTAAATATTTTATGTATATATATTTAGCGCATAATTCCAGAATAGTGCACCAACACTAGAATTCAAAACATTACTTTATATTGCCTTTTTACCTTTTTTGTTGCTTCGAAGTTAATATTTTGTTTATATATTTATTAAAAAAATTAATTATTAAAATAAAGTAAAAAAATTCATACAATTGTCTTTAAGAACTGAGATTTTTAAAATTTAAAAAAAAAATCATTTTTAATTTTAACATTAGAACAAATGAATAATCTTAAAAATAAAAATAAAATATCCAAGGCCAGCCAGATGTACGAGTATCTCTCCACCCACAGCCACATAAGCCTTTTTTTTTTTTTTTTTGGGAGAATCAGAGCCACATAAGTCTTATTTGATAAGACTCCACCCACCAAAAAAAAAAAAAAAAAAAAACGCAGGAGAGATAATATTCCACCCATAAGTCTTATTAGGTGTGCGTTTGTTTGCACTTTTAGAAACTGAAAATGCGCATATTAAAAAAAGCTGTAGAAAAATTGCGTTTGGCTCAGCCCAAAACGCAACTTTTTGATAAAAGCTGCGTTTTGGACTCAAGCAAAAATAGCGTCCAAAACGCGCAAAATTTATGAACCTCCTGAGATCCATAAATCAAAACGTGAATGGGGCGTTTTGATATATCTGTTGGGCTCACATGAAGTTACCAAATTACCCTCTATTAAACAACAAATCTAAAATCAAAACAACAACAACAGCAGATTAAGAACAGAAAAAAAAAATTAGAACAACAACTCTTTCGGAAACAGCAGATCAAGAACAGAAAAAAAAAATTAGAACAACAACTCTTTCGAAAACAGCAGATCAAGAACAGAAAAAAAAATTTAGAACAACAACTCTTTCGCATCAACAGCAGATCAACAACAACAACAAGAAAATTAGAACAACAGCAGATCAAGACCCTCTGGCGGATCAAGAAGACTGACGAAAAAAAAGGGGGGGGGGAGATTTACCGACCATCCAATCTTCCCGATCATCCAATCTTCCCGATCATCCAAGAACAAGAAAAAAAAATAGAAAAAGAAGAAGGATGAGTTCTGGAGTTGGTTCCGATCATCCAATCTTCCCGATCCAAGCACTTAAGGTTACGTTCTGGAGTTGGATGAGTTGGGTGAGTTTGGTTCCTTCGTTCGTTTTGAAGTGCTAAGAGGGGAAAAAAAAAAAAAGGAGAGCTGTCTGTGGAACGTTCTGGACTGAAGTGCTAAGAGGACAAAAAAAGAAGAAGAAAGAGAGCTGTGGAATGTTCTTGACTGAAGTGCTGGTATGGTAGGGAATAAAAGAGGAAAGAAGGAAAAAAGAAAAGAAAAGAGTGTGGGTACGTGGGTGGAGGAGAAAAAATGAGGGAAAAAAAAAAGAAAAAAAAAGGAAGGAGAGCCCACGTGTGTGTAGAGAAAAAAAAAAAGAAATTATATCACAATATTTTCACAATAAATCTTAAGGTAGGTTATTATTAGCTAATATTGGTGAGAAGAAAATAATTTTTTTAGAAAGAGATAAAAATAATTTTAATAGTATGTTAAAATTAAAATTAGTATCAATTTTTATCACAATATTTTCACAATACTTACATAATAAATCTTAAGTGGTAGGTTATTATTAGCTAATATTGATGAGAAAAAAATAATTTTTTTAGAAAGAGAAAAATTGATTTAAGTATGATGAAGTAATTGATTTAAGTATGAAACAAACTCACATTAAAAAAAAAAAAAAAAAAAAAAAGTATGAAATAAATTCCCTTATATATACATTGTCCTTTTTGGTAATTTATCCCTCAAACTGCCACTTTTATAAGTGCTAGCCAAACACTCAGCTTTTTCATTATGCACTTTTTAACAGTTTTTACCAAATACTCAACTTTTTGAAACTCCACTTTTTCATTATGCACTTTTAACAAAACTCCACTTTTTCATTATGCACTTTTACAAAAAAACTGAACCAAACTCACCCTAGATAAGACTATAAAACTCCACCCACAATACAAAACCTCGACACCATCTCCATCTACAAAGGAAAAATCATATAAGAAAGTGAGAGAATAGAACCATACCTCAGAGAGCATAGAGTTTACAAGTGATCACTGATCAGATTGGAGGTAGCATGAGCCACCAATGGAAGGATTTAAGAGTAGGACCAGTCGAGAGAAAGAACGAGAGAGGCGGAGAGCAAGAGCTGAGAGAGAGAGAGCAAGAGTGAGAGATGGCCTTATTTATGAGAAATTCGATGTTTAAACTTCATTCGGCAAGATTCAAAGAATGAGTTAAGTGGTCTACCCCAGGATAAAATGGGTAACTAACCCTAATTTTCTAACCATTTAGTTAGTAGGCTCAGTTATCAAACTAATTTATTTATTAGCATCTCGAGTCTAAGAGACTCGATTTTGGCCTATAAATCGAGTCTCATAGACTCCATTTTCATGGTCTGATGTGGCATTTTTTCCACATCAGATCAATTGGAAATCGAGTCTTTAAGCCTCGATTTATAACCATTATATAAACTTCTCTCATCACCCCAAAATCATATAAACAAAACCCAAATTTCTTTCAAATTTCAAATACCAATATGCCTTCGATCCTGAAGAGCCATTGCTAGCACCGAACCTGGACCGGTTCTGCATGTTCCTAATTCAGTACCCGGAGATCTGGGAGATGTACAAGAATGCCGATGCCTCGTTCTGGACCGCCGAGGAGGTCGATCTCTCTGTCGACGTTCGTCACGGTCCGCAACAACCTCGCCCAGCACCGCCCGTGGTCCGAGCTCGTCGACCCAGGTCGCGTGGCCAGGTCGCGCTGGCCCAGGTCGTGCTGGCCTAGGTCGCGCTAGCCCTGGCTACGCGACCCAGGCCGCGAGACCCAGGCCAGCACGACCCAAGCCGCGCGACCTGGGCCAACGTCGCGCGGCCAGGTCACACTGGTCTGGGTCAGTTTGTTCTTGGGTTTTCAGTTTGATTTGATTTTGTTCTTGGGTTTTTTGGCACTTTGGAAGTTTGAGAAATGGGAGAAGAACGACCCAGACACTTGAAACTTGAAAACTGTAGATGTAAATCGAGTCTTAGAGACTCGATTTACAGGTGGACGCCTCCTGACAAAAGTGCCGTCTCGGACCCGATCAGAGCATGAAAATCGACCCTCAAAAACTCGATTTATAGGCCAAAATCGAGTCTCTTAGACTCGAGATGCTAATAAATAAATTAGTTTGATAACTGAGCCTACTAACTAAATAGTTAGAAAATTAGGGTTAGTTACCCATTTTATCCTCGACCCCATGTCCATGTGAGAGTCTAGGTCGTTCTTCTCCCATTTCTCAAACTTCCAAAGTGCCAAAAAACCCAAGAACAAAATCAAATCAAACTGAAAACCCAAGAACAAACTGACCCAGGCCAGCGCGACATGGCCGCGCGACGCTGGCCCAGGTTGCGCGGCCTGGGTCGTGCTGGCCTGGGTCGGTCGCGTAGCCAGGGCCAGCGCGACCTAGCCACGCGACCTAAGTCGACGAGCTCGGACCACGGGCGGCACTGGGCGAGGTTGTAGCGGACCGTGACGAACATCGCTGGAGAGATCAACCTCCTCGGTGGTCCAGAATGAGGCATCGGCCTTCTTGTACATCTCCCAGATCTCCGGGTACTGAATCGGGAACATGCAAAACCGGTCCGAGTTCGGTGCTAGCAATGGCTCTTCAGGATCGAAGGCATATTAGTATTTGAAATTTGAAAGAAATTTGGGTTTTGTTTATATGATTTTGGGGTGATGAGAGAAGTTTATATAATGGTTATAAATCGAGGCTTAAAGACTCGATTTCCAGCTGATCTGACGTGGAAAAAATGCCACATCAGGCCATGAAAATGGAGTCTATGAGACTTGATTTATAGGCCAAAATTGAGTCTCTTAAACTCGAGATGCTAATAAATAAATTAGTTTGATAACTGAGTCTACTAACTAAATAGTTAGAAAATTAAGGTTAGTTACCCATTTTATCCTGAGAGTCCTCGTATGAGTCAACTTTACTGTACACCACAACAAACACATCCCGCGTGTTCAAAATGAGGACAGAGCGTAAATTCAGGGAGGTGACTGGCAAAAGATGTGATAACTCTATTGTTACAAAAATGGTGGGGGCATTGAATACGTACGTGTCATAATGTTAAATGGTGTGGGGGAAAAGTTGTCAACTTTATTTCTGGAAAAGTTGTCAACTTTATTTTGGGCAAGTTTCAGCCCTTTTTTTTTATTAGATCCGATGCAATACCCACCGGTGCAATTTCCTATTTTCATTCACAAATTTTTTCATTTTTTCCATTTTTAATTTTCACTTTTTACTTTTTTCTTAACTTTTTTGAATCAATGGTTGAGATTAAAAGTTACAAAAAATAACTTTCAATCTTAACCAATTAAAAGAGTTGCATCAGGTGCAATACCCCGAGTATTGCACCTGATCTCAATCAGTCTTGGTCAGTCTTCACGCATAACTTGACTTATGGCGTTTGTTTTCGCGTTGGAAATTTCATGTAGAAAACCTCAACTGTTGTCTACTTTCTCTGGTTTCTTTGTTGAAAGGTCTTGGTTCCCCACAGTTTGTGATTGATTGATTTCTGGAGCTATACTATTTGATATCTGCTCCTTTGCTACTATGTGCTTTCAGTTGTATAGACTTATTAATTAAATCTCATTCATCCAAAAAAAAGAAGACTGCTCCGATGACTTGTGTCAATTGTGTGAACGTAAAGTAAAACGGCTTGAATATTTTTATTCCAATGTGTGTAGCCTTGGTGGTGGATGATGGTCCTAAAAAATTTGAGTTAATTGCATCTATGAGCGGAGTCGGGACTTGGAGTTAGGGGGACGATTTTATTGTTAGTTGCATGCGGTGACTTCGTTTCAATTCTACTACTTAACCGGCAAAGGTTTATTATTATTATTATTATTATGTGTGCATAGAGCGTGTCTTTTGTTGGTAAGGACAACATTATTTTTTTTAAAGTTTTTTAAAGGGTTAAGTTGTTTGTTTTTGGTAAAATTGGTTGATTAGTCTCATTTTTTTTTTTTTTTTTAGCTTTGCTATCGCCAATCGGTAATTTTTGTTGTTGGGCTAATATTTTGGGCATGTATATATATTTTTTTTAGATTTATAAATTTTTTTACGGACTTTAGAATGAGGAATATACTAGATCTACAAATTTTTGTTGTGATTAGTGGTTATTAGTAAATAAAAAAGTGATATAAGTAGCGGATCCATATGCAAATCAGTAAGAATTTGCTACCTCAATAGTCCGTAAAAATGTTGTAAATTTTTTTTGTAATTATAGCATTTCTCTTATAATGATCAATATGGGGGACAAAATATAATTTTATTGAACGAAGTGACTAAAATTAGTACCTAAATATATAGTTATATAATTATATTATTTTAAAAAAAAAAATAGGGGGGCCATTGCCCCACTAATCCATGAATGGCTCTGTCCATGTCCATGAGGTTAGATCGGGCAAATGGGTTTTCGAATCATGCCCTTATCAAATAGTATGTAGCTCGTTTTGTTAGGTGTAGCGGTTGAATCCATTAGTTTAACAAAGTGTCTTTGATGGGAAATGGGTTAATGAGAATTTATAGGGGAAATTACCTTTTGCCCACCTGTAGTTTGCTTGAAAAATATTTTGCCTATCTGTAGCTTAAAAATTGACACTTTACCCACCTGAGGTTAGTTCCGTTTGTTTCTCGTTATCCACCTCTATTAAAAACTGAGGTAAATTTGTATTTTTATTACGCTTTTATGTCTCTCTCATCTTAAAACATAAAAAACTAAAAATTCAACAGAGAAAAAAAAGAAAAAAAAAAAAGATCTAAAAGCTAGGTTTTGTAAAAATTAAAACCTAATTTTTACATCTTTTCATGTATCAACTTTTAAATCTTCTATTTTAACCCATTAAAAAAAAAATTTTAGCAAACAATTATTTAATAGGTAAATAAAGAAAATCAAATGTTAACACACATATAATGGAACAAATAAAATGTAAAAATCCATAAATTTGTAGAGAACACTAAACGTAATGTAATTAGTATTCATTTTGATAAGTAAAAACATAAAGGGGAAATTGCACTTAACCCACCTATGGTTTGGCTCGATTTAATAGTGCCTACTTGTGATTTAAAAGTTGTCACTTAACCCACCTGAGCTTTAATCTATGAGCAGCCATTACCCACCTCTCCCATTATTGTTAGAAAAACACATTTTATCTCAAAAACATAAAAGAAATCGGATCAAACACCTCTAAAAAAAACAATTCTAAGGCCAAACTGTTCAACCCATTCCGTGCATAACAGGAGAGCAATGAAGTCCAAGACACCACATTTCTCTCACCTATCTCATCAAAAACTCTCCTCCCATCTCCAACATTCTCAGTTTTCATGTACGTATGAACAAGAGCAATCCCAACACTAACATCATCCACAAACCTAGATTTTATACATTGAAAATGCACCTGCCTGCCCACGTTTTGATCAAACAAACATCCACAGATCTTCAACACACACACATGGTCGACCCATCAACAGGTAAACTTGAATGATGAAGACCCACAAAGATATTGAGAGCCTCTTGGTTACATGATGGCCCATTATTTGAAACTTCAATTTTTGCTCTAATAAAATTTCCAGAGACCTAGAGTTTTTTGTTGCAATTTAAAAATTATAAATAAAATAATTAGATGGCCCTAACCCCAGATTTCATGGCCTAGGCTTTCCCATCAAAGAAAATTCAAACACCTGGGTTTTAAAAATGACCCAAAAAGAAATTACTTGGCCTAGACTTTCTCATTGAAGCAAATTCAAAAATCATCAAACCAAAAAGAAATTCAAACCAACCCAAAAAAATTTGAACCCACAAATCCATTAAACCTAGAAAATTCAAACGTACTTCAATTTCTTCGGCTCTTTCAACCATTTCTCCTCCAAATGAAATTGGGTTTTGTGTTTTTACTTCTTTAGTGGAAATGGAATCCCACTCAAGCCCTTTCTCGTTGTAATCATAGCCCAACCTTAGGAAAAAGAAGAAGATGATTTACGATAACATTAACTCCACTTACCTTGCTTACGAATCCATTTTGTACGTTATCTATTGTTGTTGACTTGTTTCTCTATTTCTTTTGTTGGAGATGGGGTATGAGATTTGTGAAATTTTAATCTAGAAGATTTTAGAATAATCGGGTTTTTTTTTTTTTTTAATGTGGAGAAGAAGGGGAGAAAAGAGGAGAGAGACATAAAATATAATGAACAAGACAATTTACCCCTATTTTTAATGGTGGAAAGGGAGAGGTAGGTAACGGTTGCTAATAGATTGAAGATCAGGTGGGTTAAGTGACAACTTTGAAACCACAGGTAGGCACTATTAAAACGGGGCAAACCACAGGTGGATAATGTGCAGTTTCCCCAAACATAAATCACCCAGAATTCTAATCAATGGTTCATATGGTTTTACTGGTTAGCTTGTAGTTTTAGATGAAAATTTAGTCAATAAAGCAAAATATTAACACAATATTATTTTGACAGTATATCAATGCCACTTAGTATATTTTTTTTGATAGGGATAAACCCCAAATTTTATTAACCTGTTGTAGGCCTAATCTCAATCCCTTCAACCTTGAGGGCATCAATGAGGGCAGTATTCCACTCACCATCTTCTATCTCATAAGTTTAATCTGTAAATTAATCATTGTTAAGCGACGATTGATATGGCATTTTATTTGTTTGCAAAGCATCATCATATGGATATGTTTTGATTTAATATATTTTTATGGATATATTGAGATAAGCATTGTATTCAAGAAGACAAATCATGATCATACTTTGTATACTTCCAAAAGAGATTAACTGATTTGGGATTAAGGATAACATTAAAATAGATGGCAACAAGTTGAAATTTTGAATGGTGGGAAAACTATTTTTCTCATTATTTTCTAACTATCATAATTGGAAAAACTTAATACACACTATATTCTATTACTATTCTATTACTAGCAAATTGGCTCATAATATGAGTAGACGAAAATTTTAATATTAAAAAAATGTATTGTGTATAGTATAACTTGTCACACCCCTCTTAAAAATTATCATGGCTTTTGAGTGGAATCGTGATATGCTTTTGTTTTAGAACTCTTTTCTTTTTCCCTTGTGTGTGTGTTTGTTTCTAAAATAATAATAATAATAATAATAATAATAAATAAATAAATAAAAATGAAGTAATTGTCCCACATTGCTTAAGAAAATGTGTTGTGTATAGTATAACTTACTCCATCATAATAGGCTTGGGCGTGCTAATGTTAAGTTTACTGGAGTTGGAAATTTGTTGGACAGGATTAAAACCATTAGAATTCCTTATGAACTAGTGTGGGAAATCTGTTAGGAAAATAGGGTCTAGGTAATAATATATGGGGAATGAAATAAAAATAAAAATTATATTGTCCACAGTGCACACAGCTGAAGGAAAGAAACTATACAGCCGAAGTAGGCATTCGAGGCTTTAAAATGAACACAAATTTAGCCAAATTTACAGACAATATGTTCTTTTTCCTTTCCTTTAATATTCTTTTCACTCTCAGGTTGAAAGTTGACACACCAATGATGAACATGATTGCCAATGGAGCAGTCGCTCCTCCATTTGTGACCCATCACAATGATCTGAACATGAAACTGTTCATGTGCATTGCACCTGAGCTCTATCTTAAGGAACTCGTTGTTGGTGAACTTAAACCGTGTTAATGAGATAGGAAAGAAATTCAGAAATGAGGGTGTTGATTTGACAAATAATCTAAGTTCACCACCTGTGATATGGCTTTTGCAGCATGCCATCTTCTTTAAAGAACAGGAAGGTGAAATATTTTCTCCATTTCGAATCTCTTGCTAAATATGGGAGTAATGTTATAATCATTGCGGGGAATTGATTCCATTGATTTTTGCTGCTAGAGATTGAAAAAAATACCTGACACTTGATAAAAGATACAACTAAAATCACCATTGTCAATAATCCCTTATTCATAGATTAATAAATAATGGCCTTGCCATCCTCTGAATGACCCAAGGGGAAAAATTATTTACAATTTGATTTCTTTTCCATTTCTTTTATATATATTAAAGGAAGCCTCTCTTTATTCATTCTTTAGGGCTGTGCAATAGACCGTAATCACATGCTAGAAGTCTGAATGATATAAACAAACCAGGCTTGAATGAGTTATGGGATTGCGACAAAGAGGGCACTCAGGCTTTTCATTGCACCACTCCATAATGCAGTTCCTACAAGAAAGTGAAACAAAATAATAGAGTGAGAAAAAGGGAGAAGAGGGATGGCAAAGGAAAAAAAAAAAAAGGGGGTCCAGCAGAGTACATGAATTTTTACAATCTAAAGAAACAGTACCAGCAAAATATGTGGCCACAAGATGTGGCTGTTGGATATTGGCGATTACTCAGGCAGAGTGTACATTTGCTAATTCCACTTGTCGTTTGAGACTGGAAAAGACAGAGAAGTTACAAAATGAAGTTAGACATCCATAAGCTGTTAGGAAAAGGTCACAAGAAAACAGGAAATTCCCATCATACTAACCAGTTAGATGTTTGATATTGAAGTTGTGATATTAGAGTGAGGAGAACCCCCGGCTCTCTTTTTGTTTCCTCCCTCATTTCTATATTCACTGACTTATAATTTTTAATGAGTAATATGCCCAAATTTTCTGCTTTATGTTGGTGGAATCATCAGGAATAACCGCTAAATTAATACACAATGAGTTCAAAATTCACTACAAGGGCCAACATTTGAAGATTTTGTACGTTTAAGTTTTGTGATGATTATATATGCTTAGGCACCCCATGAGGCCACTCTTTAACAGTAGGACTTATCCACTTATCCAAGTGTCAATATATGAGTGCACTGCAAAAGCATTGAATTCAATTTCTATATACCAGTAATCATGTTGTCTGCATTATAATTAATAGCGAAGCACTTTGGCTAATGAGCTCTATAGTTAAAATCACATCTCCTCTTGGCTGGATGAGTATACCAAAAAAATAAGTGAAGCACTTCAACCATATTCACCCTTGGAATGCTCCTGCAAAGGGAATCACATTAAATTCTGGTGCCGTGCTTTGATATTACTTTTGGATATTCTTGCTTTATATCTTTGTTATTGAAGTTAG
This sequence comes from Quercus lobata, assembly GCF_001633185.2. Classification (NCBI taxonomy): domain Eukaryota; kingdom Viridiplantae; phylum Streptophyta; class Magnoliopsida; order Fagales; family Fagaceae; genus Quercus; species Quercus lobata. The sequence goes on from NC_044907.1 coordinate 96,513,163, forward strand.
AGAGCCAGGCCCTGAAATTAATGAGCATCACAGAAGAATTGTATACCTACCTCAGAGACTTTAATTTCGTATCTCCCCTAAACTAACCACCCCCATCATCCTAAAAAAAAAAATACCCATTCAATGCAAAGGCTGGAAATAGATACCTCCGAAGTTGACGAAGAATCAGACAACCAACTTCCTCTATTATTATCTGTGGATATCAAATTGCCCTCCTCATTCAAAACAGGCAAACCTCGTCCTGCAAACCCAATAATGGAAGAGAGAAATTAAATATAGTAAACTGCATGGCAACACAATTCGTCAAAATAGTAATAGACATGCAAAAAGAGTTATCACATGGAACTAGTAATGAAAAGGATTGGATCTAATTCATCTTCATCAAGAACTACTATTATTTAAATAATAAAATGACAAAATTTGGCTACAAACTTGATTATAACCAATGCCTACAACTTCTACTAAAAAAATTAATACGACTATATATTTTGAAAATCTAACTGTTGGATTGTATGTTATTTTATATTCTTAATATGCATTTCAAATTTTGTGCTAATTGAATGTTAATAACTATTTGACCCATAAACTTATTTTTTATATATAATTTTATACTACAAAAATTTGAAATTTAAACATTTGATTGATAATATAACTACTAACCTTTGATTTTCAAAAAAAATTGTAAGCATGGAGGATATAAGAAGAAATTATAATCCAATAGTGAATTTCTCAAAATTCGCATCCAATAAAAAAAAAAATTTTGAGCGGAGTTGTAACCATTGGTTATAACCAAGTTTGTAGATAAACTTTGTCTTGTTTAAAATAATAAAAAAAAAAAAAAAAAAAAAAAAAAAAAAAAAAGCTATCTCATCAGAAATTTTCAGGTGCTCCAACAGAATCTCACTAAATTTATAGAGTTGATATCTCTCGTTCAATCTAGTGGTTAAGCTAACATATGGCTTGTGATATATACATAAATAAATACCTATCTAATATATACACACTTTTCTTTCTTTCTTTCTTTTTTGCCAATGTGCATATATAAATGCCTATACATTATGTATGCATGTATAGCTAACAACTTCAATATACATGTATAACAAGATATAGCTAGTGTATGATCCTACAAAACTAATAGATTACAAAGAAGGTTAGTGGATAAAGCTACTAGCACTACCAAAAAAAAAAAAACACCTGCTGTGTTTTGACGGCTCCCAAAGGAAGTATGGTGGACTGAACTTGCAATAGAGGATAAATTGCTTCGTCGCAATCTTTCAGCAGCAATGACACAAAGCTGAATCAGTAGGAATACTCCTATTATTTGGTATCTGCAAGGAAGCCAATTGGAAGAGTGAATATTTTAGATTAGCAAGATCTCATATGACTAAAGGTTAAAGACAATCAAATTTCTTATAATTTTTTATCATGATAAGTAAGTTTAGTATCTAGGAGAGGGAGAAGGGAGATTCAAACTAGTGACCTTTTTTGGTGATAGTGATAAAAAATGTTGCACTAAAACGTACAAGAGAAATCACCCAAGAAAACCAAAAGCACCCCACCCCCCCTCCCCCCTTCCAAATAAAACTGAATCTCTCCTTACAGTTTTCTCTTGTACTAAACAATTGAAAAACCATCATCTCCCCACCATTTTCATTCCTCTATTTCTTATAACTATATATATATATATATATAAAAAAAAAAAAAAAAAAAAAAAAAAAAAAAAAAAAGGAGAGTTGAGCAGTTTTGTTTTGCACTTGGATGGCGGTGTTGTCGAGTCTTCTAGCCCTTCCTAAAATCTATACAACCAAATACAGTACTGTTGAAGAACTAAAAAATAAAAAAATTACCATTGATTCCCACATGATATCAAAAGTTCAGTCTAGCACTTATTTATTTGTTTTGGGATAAGTAAATAAGGATTTTATTGAAACAGACTACTTCATGTGCATGGAAATTCCAGACATAACAATGCATTTAAGAAACCAAGACACATTGAAGTTCCTATGTGAACTGGGATTGAGAAGGAAGAAAAAAAAAAACAAAAGACGAAAGTTTAGAAAGCAAACATCAAACTAAGGGTCAAATTCATCATGTCATTGAATTCAGATTTAAAAGCTCTTTTTTTTTTTTTTTCTTTTTTCTTTTTTTACTTGTCAAAAAAAAGATTTAAAAGCTCATACCTGGGCCTTTGATTTGATGGTTTTCCAATGAACACATAACGAATGCCTGCGGCACGTTTTGATATATGATAATAGAGGCCTGGAGAGAAAAAATTTTGAATCAGTAAGATTTTGAATTTCTACTCCCTTAAATAAACTCTGAGAGATAGGAATAACCTTCAAAGTAGAAGAACATTTGATTAGCACGAAGAACCAATTGCAAAAATTCTCGAGCTATAAGGAGCACCTGGACATATAAATCTTAAATAAGAAAAGCAGTTCACCATGTGCTCTAACACCCAATTAAAGGAAGATAAATTGAATACAAAGCACTAAAACTGAGAGGGAATTAGAAGAGAGGGGAGGGGGGAGGGAATGGACATTATTCCATGGAAAAAAATAATATAAAAGGAACAATCTCATCATATACCTTGTAGACATGGGTTTTCTTTAAGAATAAATAAAAAATAAAAGTTGTAATTCAATTAAACTACATATAAAAACATGACTTAGTTTCAAAAGGTTATATCATATTTTCATATATTAAGGCTAGAGTTAGCAAGATGCCTAAATATCAACTATACCGTAGGCCATCTCTGGACTGCATACAACCATAATCCATTGAATTTCTCTCTCAACCTTATCAGAGAAACAGACACCCCTGATGTGGAGGAGGGTGGAAGATTAGTCACAATGGAAGATTGAACATGACTGCTTCCTGGAGCATCGTTGTTGTAGGGCTCATCAGACTGCGAATCAGCCAGGACTATGCCACGGGAAACTACTCTAGAACTGTCAAAACAGGAAATTCAGCACTTTCTATGAGTAAAATTTCAATGCAGGCTCAAACTTAATAACAATTACAAAAATATTATGTGTAAAAAATAGAAATCAAAGAGATGGAACTGTTGAACCTAATCCGCTCTGCAATATAAGGAACCGCTGTCTGGTAGACAATGAAAAGAGCACATCTTGCTGGGTTTGGAGGAATTCCATAAGGTCCTGCAATATATGACTGCAATGTAGCAAAACTTGGTTTGGAATTTAGGACTAGTGGAAATACATTCACATGAACAATAAATAAAATCATCCGCATAAGACAATGAAATTTAACGTCATTTGGCAAACTCCATGTTTACATATACGACAACGTCAACCAAACTCCACTATCAAAAATATATATTACAACCACACTCAACCAAATCTCACAAACACAAACTAACTCAAAACCCCACATAAACCCAAACTAATTCAAATCTCAATATCTCACTCACCCAAAAATAACTCTCAATACCAGCAAACTCACAAAAGACCCTCACAATCATAAAGCGCCAATACATTCAATTGGGCTCTCCCACTCAAACAATAGACAAACTCTAAACTCACACATGCATTCATCTTTCAACCCCAAAAGAACTACCAAACTACTCTTCAAAGAAACCCACTCATGTTCTTTTAAGAAAAATCTCCTATTCCTATATGAGAGAACCATATGAGCCAAAGCCACCAAAACCCTCAATATTAATGCTTATATCTAAGGCTCTAACTCCAATTCGTTGGTGAATGAGGAATACAAAATTACTTTTTTTGACTGGTAACACAAATTACTTTTGCTATGGAATAAACTTTCCTTCCACTAAAAAGAAAACCCAAATAGGTAACCAGGCCAAAATAGGAATTTGAGGCCATTTTTAATTATAGGAAAATGGAAACAGCATAAGGAAAAGAGTGAAAACATCCATACAGTCAAATTTTCAAAAGCACTTCTGAAGCGCTGCAGCAGAAGTTGCATTTCGTTATCTTCGCCACCATAAAAAGCAATTGATTCAGCATTTTCTCTAACGCGTACAAGTCCGTAACGAAAATCTGCTTCTTTCTTCTCTTGCAAGAAATTTAGAGTCACCAAACCCTGAAATTAGTAGTGAAACAGTCTCCAGTCAGTCAAACTGGTATTATCTTTATGGGAAAAATTCTACTGTATGTTGAAAACATAGGGTACTCACCTTTCCAAGAAAAACACTTAAAGCTGTTCCACCAATCGAATACACAAGAAGAATGATAAACAGTGGAGGATAGATGCCATACAAGATGTTACTAAATGATATCAAGTCTACAGCAGAATTGAATAGTATCAAAGAGAAAGAAAGGGCTGTCCCAGTGAAGGAACTTAGATCATCAACAATCCGCTGATCTGGGTTGTCAATAATTGATTGTGATTGAATTTTGTAAAATGTCTGATTCTTCAGATAGCGTTCCATGTAATATCTAGTCATCCAAGACCTCCATCTCAAAGCTAGAGTGTCTCTTGCATAATCTCTCAATACAAAAAACTGTAAAACAACAACATATAATGGGACAATTATATAAATATGATTAGATCAATGGTAAGGAAGGCAACGGCATTAACATAGCAAGATACTGCACACGAATTCTATGGTGGCAAAGAAAATGGATAGAAGTGGCTGCTCATATATAGGAAAACCCCAAGGACCAATCGGTTCATTTATATTTTCAAACCGGTACTTCTATGAATATGTTTGATATATCCATTTATGTGTCATTCTCATCTCCTTTTCTAATAAAAAATTTTTACTTACCAAAAAAATATGTTTGATATATGTGGAATTGGATACTTATCTCTAATATGCAGCCAAACAAAAACTGCAAAATAAACAAATCCCATGTTTCCATGATCTAATGGTAATTTCAAGTTCTATGTCTGTACTTGAATAATTTATGCAGATGGGTGTTAGAATTCATATAGAGATCACTTAGAAAAAATAAGACTTTACTTTAAAATAACTGAGGAAGGAAGGGTAGATCACAAATTTGTTCAAAACAAGTAGTTATGATCAAAGCTCTATTTTTTCTTTTGTGGGGGGGTGTTTTTAATGCATTCAAATAGCTAGAACAGAGGGCTGAATTGATGGGGTTTCCTAAGTAATGAAAAATGTCAAGTTAATTGAACTGTGTTTGACATTAAAAGTTAGGGGGAGTGTTTTTCCTTGTTTATCTCACTCACATAACATTAAGTAATAGGCCAATAGGGTGTTGTTGACAAGCTAAGGAAAAACCAATCTAATGTTAAATTATGAATACTATACTAAACAACATTGCAGGAAATCGTTTTTCAAAAGACAGACACAGGTAGGTATTAGCAGAGGAAATGGAAATGGAAATGGAATACCTAAGAAAGTGGAGCAAAATTGTGCTCACCGGAATTCCACCAGCAAAGGCACCCAGGTAATACAGAAGTTGCTTCGTGAATTGTTCTTGGTCCCTGTCTATAAAAGTTAACAAAAAACAGTTATAGTAATAATAGAGAAGAGAAGAAATGGTAGTTAAGTTAGAAAGTAGTAGTGAAAGTACTGGCAAGAGCATTGTAGAAGTCACGGCCGAGGAAGTTGAAGCCGACATTGATGCCTGTGGTTCCTAGAGTGAGAGCAAACACAGCCGCCAACTGCCACCTTCCAGAATCTCCTCACAAGCGTTTTCAGATCAGGGCCCTTTCTATTACTATTATTATTATTGTTGTTATCCACTTCTTCTTTTTCATTTGACTCTGGGGTTGAGGTTGAAGAAGAGTCATTTGATGATGATGTTGACAGACTGTGTGCCTGTTGTGTCTGTACAACTCCAACTCCAACTCCAACTCCCATCATTTTACTTTTTCTTTTTCTTTTTCTTTTCTGGGTAAAACCTACAAAATTATAACTCACTCATTTTAGCCATTCGTTATTTTTGAACCAATACATTGTAATTGTCCCCTAGACTATGCTAGAAAGTAGAAACTCTCTCTCCTTCTTCCGGTTGCTTTCTCTGAGTTATAGTTTGACTTTTTTAACTTTTTCTCTTCTGTTTATCTATCAACCAATTATCTTCATCTGCTACTACATGGGGGAAGTCTTGTCTTAACTCTTTGCGATCCTAGATATGCCATGCCACCCTCACATCACCATAATCACAGTGTCTAAAAAGATTAAGAAAATTTTTTATCTTTGCACCAAATGCAGCAAATTATGTTTTTCTGGCAGGTAAAAAATTTGCAAAGCATACAAAGGACTGCTGGAACTAGAATTTCAAGAATGAGGGGGGCAAAGTAAAAACACATAAAAATTTAACCAATTTAAGATCATTAAAAATATGAAGCAGTTGGTGGGGCCAACCATATATATATTTTTTTTTAATTTACATAAATATAGAGGTGAAAAATCTAATTCTTGAAAAGTCTTCGATGTAGTTCTGCTCCTGAAAGGAACTCTTGGACGACCCATGACACAAATTTAATAACAAAACATCTTTCTGTAATCATAAACTAAAAACATCAATTTGTAAAAGATGGAAGTACAGGGCATGTGCAAAGAACTTGATATAGGGTCCAGGGTTTGTCCTTAGCCTGTGTGCACAAGGCACAAGCTGGACATACCACGTCTCAGATGCACTTGTGATGCATCCAGCTTGCGTCCTATGCACATAGGACATCGGATGCAAGCAAAGTATGTATATGCTAAAGGACAATCAGTAAAATGGAAAAATGAATCTGAACTTTAAGCCAAACCATCCCAATTCATTCTAGTGCAGAGAGAGAGCTAAACCTAACAATAGACCCTTTTTTTTGGGGGGAGAGGGGACAAACAATAGTAACAATTTCCAATTTACCGTTGGCTGAGACAATCTAGGGTCAATAGTCTGGTAAATAGAAGCTGCTGGATTGACAACTCCAATGTTCAGATTGGTTGCTGGGGAGGCAACAATGGGAAGGCCTAATGCAGCGGCAGGTGGATTAATCGCTGCACAAAAATCTCAGTGAAACTTTGAATCACAAGTATTTAAATCAACAGTTGAATTAAGATAAATCATATATGCATCTGAAATAGAAATAATGAATTTCAGCTTTGTAGGCATACCATGCCGGTCAGGATGGTTGTAGCGGCAAGTGGCACCATACTTGCAACTGATATACAAAAAAATGAAAGAAAGTTAAGAACTTTTGCTATTCTATACAAATTCTTAAGTCAATTGGGCATATATATCCAAAAATATTTTTTTTTTTTAAATTGAGCATAAATAGGCAAATAGTCACCTGCCAGTTTTCAGGTAGAAAAGACAATCAGCTACACCCTGTTAGAAGCAAACGATATGTGAGTAATGGAAAACCAGATTTTACTACATTGCAGAACCAATGAAATGAATAAAAGAAGGAAAAGGTAAGAGTGTCAGCTAGCATTTTGATGGCAGAAAAATCCCCCCTCTATGGGAGGCCATGAAGCAAAAAGAACAGAACACCAAATTGACACCCCAAAAAGCACGAGGAGAGAAGGGGAGGCAGAAAGGCATAAAATATGTCCAGAAATATACTCAGAGGTGAAGCTAATAAACCATAATATCAACTTCACCCAGAAATTAATATAAATTCACAAATTTAATTGAACATTACATATAAATAATGGCAGAATGAATTAAGCAATCCCTTAATTGTCAAAATTACATTACCGGTCTAACAGGAAGTCCCTTGGAGTTATATATTAATGCCGGGGTGTATGAAGCAAGACTATTAGCTAGTGGATTAATCGCTGCACAAAAATCTCAGTGAAACTTTGAATCACAAGTATTTAAATCAACAGTTGAATTAAGATAAATCATATATGCATCTGAAATCAGCAATAATGAATTTCAGCTTTGTAGGCATACCATGCCGGTCAGGATGGTTGTAGCGGCAAGTGGCACCATACTTGCAACTGATATACAAAAAAATGAAAGAAAGTTAAGAACTTTTGCTATTCTATACAAATTCTTAAGTCAATTGGGCATATATATCCAAAAATAATTTTTTTTAAAATTGAGCATAAATAGGCAAATAGTCACCTGCCAGTTTTGAGGTCAAAAAGACAATCAGCTACACCCTGTTAGAAGCAAACGATATGTGAGTAATGGAAAACCAGATTTTACTACATTGCGGAACCAATGAAATGAATAAAAGAAGGAAAAGGTAAGGGTGTCAGCTAGCATTTTGATGGCAGAAAAATCCCCCCTCTATGGGAAGGCCATGAAGCAAAAAGAACAGAACACCAAATTGACACCCCAAAAAGCACGAGGAGAGAAGGGGAGGCAGAAAGGCATAAAATATGTCCAGAAATATACTCAGAGGTGAAGCTAATAAACCATAATATCAAACTTCACCCAGAAATTAATATAAATTCACTTGAACATTACATATAAATAATGGCAGAATGAATTAAGCAATCCCTTAATTGTCAAAATTACATTACCGGTCTAACAGGAAGTCCCTTGGAGTTATATATTAATGCCGGGGTGTATGAAGCAAGACTATTAGCTAGTATTGCATCTGCAATTGCTAGTGCCTTAATTGTTAATTCAGTCTGTTCAACATTACCATTCTCTTGCCCAAGCGAAGGTATCTGAATATCTTTTGGGTGATTGAAGTTGCAGGATGGACCAAATTTACATTTTCCAGTCTTCATATAGAACTGTTTAACATTAAACAGTATAAAAGAAAGCCAAATTAACAACACAAATAGACAACAATGCTCAAGAAGAAAAGAAGAGTAAAATATCTAACAGCACATGGGGGCTCATATGGCCTCTCAGGTAATGCAGATATGGCAGCATTCTCTAGAGCAACCTGAAACCAGGCGATGCATTACATTACTATAAATAAGGGGAATCAATCCACATAACAGCTAGATGTGGCAAATTTTGAGAGAATAGAACCTACCTCAGTCACCAATTTATCTTTTGGATGATTAAACTTACACCTCAATCCAAACTTGCATCTTTGAGTTTTCAGAAAATACTACACATGGATGGGAAATGAAATAGTTACTTCAAATGATCAAATGCATATAAAGAAAAAAGAGAACAATAGCTTAATGTACTACTCACTGGACAATCTGGCATCCCTGGTCTCTCAGGAAGGGATTCAGTTGTTGCAGCAAGAGGTGGAACCTGAATAAACAAGATACCAAATTATAGTTTCACTCTTTCAGAAATGATAAGCAAATAGGTAGAAACGTATAATCCAAAAATGAAGTGCCAACAAGGAAACAAAAGTAGATACAGAAATAGATTTCTAATTACAACAACCAAGCCTTATCCCCAAAAATTTTGGGTTAGCTATGGATTCTCAACAAACTAGTCAGAGTACGTGATGTAGGGAGCATTAGCACCAAATTCTTTTAAGATTTTCTTTCTAAATTTGAAATTATTTTTGAATTTGAATTTTGAATTTATTTTTTAATGTTTAGGGTTTTAGGAGATTTGATTAAGCATTTTCCATATTGGTGTACTCCCTAAACCCTATTAAAATAGTGCTCTTGTAATTATGAAAGCGGTACTATTTGAATAAGAATTATATTATTATTATGATGAGTTGAGAATATGTCTCTTCCTTTGTTCTCTTTGTTTGGTGGTGATGTCAAACGCAGATTCTAGGTGGTAGGGCTTGTTATGTTGTTCCATTTTGCTACTATTTATTCTCTATTTTCCTACTGTGTTAAGCATCATTTTTTTCATCCATTCTATTCTATCCGAAGTCATACTCTCTATTACTTCCTTAATTGACAAGTCATTTTCACTGCTTCTATTAATATTATTTTTGGCCTTCCTCTACCTCTTTTCGTACCCACAACTTAAATCAACTCATTTTGTCATTGTTGCATTAATCGCTCTCCTATGAACAAAATCAAACAATCTCAAATAACTCTCCCTTGTCCTTTCATCAATAAGGGCCACCCCTATCTTTTAGCAAAAAATTTCTCATTTCAAATCCTACCTTTTCTTCTCAATAGGCCATAGCCATAGGGCATAGTTAGCCTTATAGTAGTCTAACAAAATTTTCCTTTTAACATGTCAAGAGCCTTATACCTCAGTGCTAATGCGTGGTCTCGTTTATGAGGTGAATATGGGTCGAATCCCCCCTTGTGTAACAACTAGATTATATTAAAAAATAAATAAATAAAACCCTTTTAACTTAATAAGTATTCTACAATCACCTCAAATACTCCTGATCTAATTCTAAACTTCATCTACCTTGCTCTAATCTTATACTTTTATTCTATGATTCATATCCTCTTTAATCTTTCCATATCAGAAGTTTTCGCATGTTGGTATCTCTTTGTTTCTACTTTTACTAAACTTGCATTCCATGTACTTTGTTCTAGTACTACTTTACCAAAAGCTTTTGGATCCTAAAGTATCTCGCCAAATTTTTAATTTTCATTTTTTCAAGGGCAAAACTTAGATATAGTTCCTTGTATACTATTTCATAGGTTTCCTCTTAAAATTTAGTCATCTGTCTAATTTGAAAACTAAAGTAAATGGGGCTAAGAATAGTGTCTTTCTTCTTCTTCTTCTTCTTCTTTTCCTCCTTGGCCCATGAGAAAACCCCATTCCCCCATGGCTTCACACACAATCTCTAAAGAAGAAAACCCCTTGGCTTCAAACTCTCAGATTTCTAACTGAAATTAAGCAAAGAATGACAAAGGGGCTGGAAGTCCTTGCTAGTGAGCATCTTCTCTATTGATCCCAATATTTTCATGAGAAGATAGGTCAATTTGTTCGTATGCTTGGTTGGTTCACAAGTTCGATCCGTTTGTCTCCATTAATCCGATTGTATTCATTGGATCTCATCCTATTCATGCGAAAGATCAATTTTGCCCTCCTAGTCGCTAGGTTGCAAAGATCTGTTCTTTGATTCATGTATTAGATCACCGTGATTCTTTAGTTTGCTTTTAGTTAAATACACAAAGATCAAATAATGGATCAAATGTAGTGTTTAATTTACTGAATGGTATTCTTCTTCTAGATTGTGTGTTTGAGAGGTATGAAGCTATGGTGAATGGGGGGTTTTCTCATGGGCCAAAGAGAGAGGGAGAAAAGGCAAAAGAAAAAAAAAAAAAAAGGTGCTTAATGCCATTTGCTTTAATTTTTTAATTAGATAGATGGCTAAATTCTAAACAGGAAACCTAAGGAACAGTATACAAGGAACTATATCTAAGTTTTGTCCTTTTTTTATATGTAAAGAGTGGGAGGGGTGGCCTGATAAGGTTCAAACCCCAGTGCCTAGGCACTACAAGAGGTGCTAGATCCACTAGGTATATTTCTAATTGATATTAACTCCACGTCTATTTTGCATCTATTAAAACTATATTATCTGAAAAAACATACCCCAAGGGACTTTCTCTTGAATAGATTTAGTAAGCTCATCCGTCACTAGTGCAAAAGATTCGAATATCTCCCTTGTTCTCCCTTGTTCTTGTAAATAGGTATTAGAGTACTTCTCCTCCACTCACTAGGCCTTTTGCTATCGCTTAAGATCTTATTGAAAAGGTTTGTCAACAAACATACAGCCACATCACCAAAGCACTTCTAAAATTCAAGTGGCACTTCAACCGATCCCATGGCTTTTGTAATTTTCATCCTCCTCAATGCATCCTTTACCTCATTCATTCTAATTCTTTGAAAATACATAACTGTTTTTATCTACATTTCATTCTAATTCTTCAACAACAAAAAAAAACATACGGTTTTTATCTTTATTTGGGTTACTCAATTCAACATAAAAGACAATCTTTTTATATACCTTCCACTACAAAGTTTTTAAAATAACTTTCCCATCTCTCTTTCCCATCCCTCACTCTCTCTCTCTCTCTCTCTCTCTCTCTCTCTCTCTCTCTCTCTCTCTCTCTCTCTCTCTCTCTCTCTCTCTCTCTATGATTATCATCTTTAGACGTGTGATCTCCGGCGTTCCTAACTTCATACTTAACTCGTTACTTCTTGGACGTGTGATCTCCTCCTTCCACTATATTAAAGTGCACAAACAAGACAACAGGAAAATTTGAGTTCAACCTGATTAAAAAAAATAAAGAGAAAAAAGTTGGCTATATGAAAGCCAAAAGGTAATGCTAAGGTACAACTAGCACAATACAATGATTTTATTTTATTTTTTAAAATGCGAGTAAGGGAAATACAAAAAGAAAATTCTCTATTATATACCTAGGACAAATTAAATTTGTTATCATGCTAAAATAATTCAAAACCCACACTTTCATTTCATTGGATTTCCTCCCCAAAATAAAGAGAACATCAAGACTTGTAAATTGTAATAGAAAGAAGAATAATGATGACTTACAGCCAAATATTTGCTTATCAGTGGAGGAAGTTTGTCAATTGAATAGCCTTCTCCAAAAGGCCTAGCCCCATCATTAATAAAATCATAATGAATCCCGACTTTCTCCACCTCCAAGTTATTTGAATTACTTATTCTAATCTCAATTTTATTGGATCTATTCCCATCAATTTGACGAAAATTTTCTCCCCATTGGGAGTCGAAATAGCGAGGAGACAAATAGAGCCGCCAAAAGTGACGTGAACTAACTCTACCATAGTTTACCCTAAAAGAAGAGCGTATTGGTGATGCGCTTTCAAATCCATTGACTTTAATCCAACATGTAAGTAGAAAATCTTTAGAAGCCTCTGCGACTGAAAAACAAACGCACAACTCAATTCCCATCCATTCATGACGCCCATAAGGCACTTGTACCTTCAATTCATGACTTACAGATTCATGTTCAAACCTTTCTGAAAAGCAAACTTCAGGAAAGTAATTTTCAGGAATAATAATGTCAAAGATGTCTGGTAGTTTACCACTTTGCCCCTGAAATATACAAAGCATAATTAATGTTTAGATTTTTTTTTTTTTTTTTTTGAGGAAAATAATGTTTAGAACTTAGAGAGGGAGAGATACCTGAAGCATGCTATCACTTCTTTCAATATAAATAGCCAATCTTAAGCAGTTAACACACTGGAAATTCAAATGGGAGAGATCTGACTTAAAAGTATAAAATTGCAGTTCTGGCAATCTCATCAATGAGGTACAATTGTTTGCAATTACTGAATCAATAGTTGATGGAATATTTTCCAATAACCAAAGCTTCTTGCAACCCTCCAAATAGAGTCTTCGAAGATTAGACAGTTGAGACATGCTTTCAGGAAGGGAAACAAAATCATTTCCACTTAGATTTAAGTGTTCCAAAGAGGACAAGCAGCCAATGTCATTGGGGATTGACAGAAGAGAGCAGTCACTAAGATGCAAATATGTTAAAGATTGAAGACCTGATAAGGAAGGCAATAATAATTGAAGAGGTTGCGGGGAACCACGTTCTGAGCTCATCTGATGCGCCGATATTATGGGATTCACATGACTTGCTGAAATTAATGAAGGAAATACTAAGCCTAGCAGCTCAAGACTTGTTGGCAGGGAATAAGATTCAGATGAATTCCATCTACAGATATATAGATGTTTGAGATTTTTAAGCAGGGCAATGGAAGAAGGAACATCCCTTATGGCTGTCCAACACAAATTAAGCAACTCCAAACCTTTTACATTTTCTATGTTCTTTGGCAAGTTACGAAATTTTAAGCATCCAAAAAGATCAAGAGACTTAAGCAACTTCAAATTACAAATGGTGTTAGGAAGGCTCACAAGATTCTCACAATATCTTAGAGTTAATGAAGTAAGGTCAGTCAAACGTTCAATTGATGAAGGCAGCTCTTCTATATCTGCTTTGCTCAAATCAAGTATCTCTAGGCCTTTGATTATCCATAGGTTCTCTGGCAAGTTTTTAATTAGATCCACAATAGCAGTGCGATCCAAAGAAAGCTCCTGTAAGAATTTCGGGTTTGCCACAAATTTGGGAATTGTCTTGAGTTTTGGGCAATTAGAAATTTCAAGAGTCACAAGAGACTCCATTCCAAACTTGCTTGGAAGACGAATTAGTCTTTCACAATCTTGTAAATTAAGATAAATAAGTTTTTTAAGAATTCCAATAGATGGGTGAATCTCGCGTAAATTTGTACACCTTACAAGAACTAATTTCTCAAGATTTGGGACTCCAGTGAAGTCTGGAGTTATAAACAGGTCCATGTAGTCGGTCAAGTCAATGAACTTCAACTTGTCAAAATTCTGTTAGAAGAAAAAATATTGTTACAATAATTAGCTTCTTAGTGTACATTTATTGTAATTTTAAAGAAAAGTTTTAAGAGGATACTTAATAACACACTTACCTTTATTCCTGTCCAAAGTTGTTGAATTTGGCTTTGTTGCAAGCAAAGTTGAACAAGCTCATCTAGCTGGAAACTTGATGGCAAAGATTTTGAAGGATACGAAATCCAATCAAGAATTATTAAATCATTAGGAAGGTGTGTGGGGACATAGAAAGTTCCATAAATTCTAAGAAATTTAAGATTATCCATCTTCAAAAAGGCCTCAGGGTTCCAACGTCCATCTTGTTGTTCATTACAAGTACTCGCAATATCCATGGCTTTAAGTGCTTCTGTCCCCTAATAATCAAGAAGGAATTGGTAAATTGCAAAAATAATTATTAGCATAACCATTCAACTTCCAAATTTGTTAAACATGAAGGTAGGGAATGAGCTCAAATTTTCTAAATAACTTCTTACCTTATTTTTTTTTAACACTTTGTTAATGTCCTTATAATCCCATAGTCTACTACGCTTCCCAGGATCAAGGCACTCTTGACGAACTATGTTCCTGCCCATTTCTCCAAGTAAATCATGCATCCACACTACATCATTATCCATAATTTTCAAGAGAGACTTATCAGTGAGTTCCTTCAATCCAATAATAGGGTAAAGGCCCAGAATATCTAGTATTTCTAATACATAATCTTTCTTTTGATTATTAAAAAAGCATGCAATATGCAAGAATATTTCCCTCTGTGGTTTTTGGAGTCCATTAAAACTTATTTTAAGTACTTGGAGAATTTCTTCGTCGGGATATTCTTGGAGTTTCTCTAATTCAGTTTTCCATTCAACAGTACTTTTTCCAAACAAAAAGGAACCCAAAACCTCAAGAGCTAAAGGAAGGCCACTAGCATAATTCAAAAAATGGTTAGACAACTCTATATAATCATCAAGGACATGCTTTTTTTCAAAAGCTTTCAAGCAAAAAAGTTGAAGAGCATTTTCATCATTCAATCCTTTAACTTCATATATTTCATTTACTCGATGTGCTTTAAGCATATGCGCATCTCTTGTTGTTATGATAATTCTACTACCCGGACCAAACCAATTACACTCCCCTGCTAACATTCTTAACTGTTTCACTTCATGTACATCATCAAGAACAAGAATAACTCTTTTACGACATAACCTATTCTTGATCTTGAGAACTCCATCATACTCCTCTTCAATTTTCAAATTTTTTTCCATCAAAACTTCATTAATAATTTTCTGTTGTAGTGAAACACAACCATTTTTTTCAAAATTTTTCCTAACATCCTTAATAAAACCACGAGCTTCAAATTCTTTAGAAAACATATGATAAACAACTCTAGCAAGAGTTGTCTTACCCATCCCTCCCATCCCCCAAATCCCTATAAAGAGGACATCTTTTGAATCTAGAGCTAAACATGACTCCAATTCTACCAGTCGAGAATGTATCCCTACTAGGTCCTCGGTAATACATGGGAATGCTTCATATTTCAAGTTGAGCGATATCCAACCCACGATTTCTTGGATAACTTGTGACTCAGGCCTGCAATGAAAAAAAGAGAATATGCGTTGATTGAAACAAAAAAGTGTACATTGATCCACATACAATGAAACATGTATATAAATCTGCTTAAGTTTCCATATATAGTTATATATATATATATATATATATATATATATATATATATATATCTACCACATTTGCACTATACCTCAAAAGGACTAGTCACACTTGAGGCTCCTTGTATTTATTAATAAAGTCCATATTTAAGCAATATATGTGGCTCGATGTGGGACACATCACACACCCATAATCAAACAAATTGAGGCATCACAGTCTCCCTCACTTAAATCCCTAACGTCTTTGTTAGGACCCAATTTGTGGGGTAGTGTCTCTGAACCCACATAAGGTTATTGGACCGGCTCTTATACCAATATATGCCCGATATGAGACTTATCACACACCCACACAACAATCACAATCAATCCAATTAGGGCATTGCAAAATGAAAAAAAAAAAAGTTTAGATAAATTACCTAGTATCCTTTAAATGCCATCCAGGGAGGTTGCCCACTTGTCTCAAAGCATCTCTCCATTTATCCACCCTTGTTTCTTCCTCCTTCTCTTCATGTTTAATAAATGCCTGCGCAAAAGTTCCCATTTGTTTCCGTACATAAGATGGCTCCACATAGTGAAAAACAGGCAAAACTATCATTCCCATGTCTTCCTTGCAAGCAATGATTTTTGCAAGTTCATCTAAGCACCAATGTGAAGATGCATAGTCTTTTGAGAGAATGACAACAGTAAATCTCGACTTTTCTATCGCTTTCAACAACTCTAGTGAAATGGATTTTCCTCTCTCAAGTTTCTCATCATCTCTAAAAGTGTTAATGCCTTTCACTATCAAAGCATTATATAGATGATCCATAAAATTGTTGCGGGTGTCCTTTCCTCTGAAACTGATGAAGACATCATATTTCCATTGGGCAGTAGAAGATGACGAGGCGTTTTCCATGCCCATTGAAGCCACTGCAAAATGCTCTACTACTAAATATTGAATCACGATATAGATCTACATACCCAAAAAAAATCAATACTGAACAAATGAAAAGAAATAAACTAGGGAAGAAGAATTGATGCAACATTTTGATTTCCTCCATTCATCAGATTGGTTAAACCTTACCTTTCTTTTATATATAAAATAAAATAAAAAATTTTATGAGATGAGAAAGCCCAGTTGAACTGAAAGTTCACAAAGTTAAGCAAATAAACTTAGTCCCGCTAAATGTACATCACACACTCTGCTACTCGTTGTGTCGAAGCCAGCCACACCTTCCATTAATGTCGTTGAGGTCTCACCATTCGTTATATTTTCTGAAACTAAATAATTAAATCTCTGAACTTTGCTGGGTTTGTTTTGTTGATAACTTACATTCAAATTCAAAAACAAAGGGTAGGGATGGGTTCTGTGTCTGGTTATTTCTTAGTCAAGTCTGTTGGGCTTTGTGGAGCCTAGTTTATGTTTGATTCGGTTGATGACCCGACCCGAATAATGTTGCGTGGTTTTTAATGAGAGATTTACTGAGGCTTAGTCCATGGAGCGGAGGATTGGGCCGATAGGCCTATTTTGTAGCCTATTGTGTATCCTATGCGCAGGATGTAGAAAATGCAGCTTGATTATTAGGGTTTTGTTGTTGTCGGTTTTTCAGAGAGAGAGTGAGAAACATTGTAGCCGCAATTTGTATTTTTCCTTGATAATAGTGAAATTCCTGCAGCTTCGTGGATGTAGGCAAATTGCCGAACCACATAAACACTGTCTTGTGTGTGATTGTTTTCTTTGGCGTGTGTTTTCTCTAATTTTTTTTTCTCACGTTTTGGGAATTTCGGGTTGAATTCCCTACAACTGGTATCAGAGCCTAGGGTTAGGTTTGAGTGGGAGCAATGGCAGAGGGAGCAGGAAAGGCGTCTGGAATAGAAAAGTTTGATGGCAAAAACTTCGCGTATTGGAGGATGCAGATTGAAGATTATCTCTATGGGAGGAAATTGCACCTGCCTCTTTTGGGGACAAAACCTGAGGCGATGAAGGCTAAGGAATGGGCTCTTCTTGACAGACAGGTACTGGGAGTTATTAAGTTAACTCTATCTAGGTCTGTTGCACACAATGTTGTAAAGGAGAATACCACAGCAGATTTGATGAAGGCTTTGTCTGGCATGTATGAAAAGCCGTCAGCAAACAACAAGGTGCATTTGATGAAGAAACTGTTCAATTTGAAGATGGTAGAGAATGCATCAGTAGCATAACATCTGAACGAATTTAACATTATCACAAATCAATTGTCGTCTGTAGAAATTGATTTTGATTATGAGATTCGTGCACTGATCATTTTGGCTTCTTTGCCAAACAGTTGGGAGGCAATGAGGATGGCAGTAAACAATTCTACAAGAAAGGAAAAGCTCAAGTACAATGATATACGAGATTTAATTCTGGCTGAGGAGATTCGCAAAAGAGATGCAGGTGAAACCTCAGGATCTAGTTCTGCCCTAAACCTTGAGACAAGAGGCAGAGGTAATAACAGAAATTCAAATCGGGGTAGATCAAAATCCAAAAATTCTAATCGGAACAGAAGTAAATCTAGATCAGGCCAACAAGTACAATGTTGGAATTGTGGGAAAACAGGTCACTTTAGGAACCAATGTAAAAGTCCTAAGAAAAAGAATGAAGATGATTCTGCTAATGCTGTAACAGAAGAGGTACAGGATGCATTACTTCTTGCAGTAGACAGTCCACTTGATGATTGAGTTTTGGACTCAGGAGCTTCGTTTCATATCACTCCACACCGAGAAATCATACAGAATTATGTTGCAGGTGATTTTGGTAAAGTGTATTTGGCTGATGGTTCAGCCTTGGATGTTGTGGGTATGGGAGACGTCCGGATATTGTTGACCAATGGGTCTGTTTAGTTATTAGAAAAGGTTCGACATATTCCTGACCTGAGGAGGAATCTAATTTCTGTTGGACAACTTGATGATGAAGGGCATGCAATACTATTTGTTGGTGGTACTTGGAATGTTACAAAGGGAGCTAGAGTATTGGCTCGTGGAAAGAAGACTGGCACTCTATATATGACCTCAAGTCTAAGAGATACAGTTGCAGTTGCTGAAGCAAGTACTGATACAAGCCTATGGCACTGCAGGCTTAGTCACATGAGTGTGAAAGGGATGAAGATGTTGTTGTCAAGAGGAAAGCTACCAGAATTGAAGTCCATTGATTTTGACATGTGTGAAAGCTGCATTTTAGGAAAGCGGAAAAATGTGAGTTTCTTGAAAACCGACAGAACACCGAAGGCTGAAAAATTAGAGTTAGTACACACTGATTTGTGGGGGCCTTCTCCGGTTGCATCCCTTGGAGGTTCAAGGTACTACATCACCTTCATTGATGACTCAAGCAGAAAGGTATGAGTTTATTTTCTGGAAAATAAATCTGATGTATTTGAAACTTTTAAGAAGTGGAAGGCCATGGTTGAGATAGAAACAGGTTTGAAAGTAAAATGTTTGAGGTCAGATAATGGAGAAGAGTACATAGATGGAGGGTTCGGTAAATATTGTGCTACACAGGGAATTAGGATGGAGAAGACCATTCCTGGGACAGCACAGCAGAATGGTGTGGCTGAACGCATGAACAGAACTCTCAATGAGCGTGCTAGGAGTATAAGGTTGCATGCTGGACTACCAAAAACTTTCTAGGCTGATGCTATTAGCACTGCAGCTTACATGATAAACCGAGGACCATCAGTTCCTATGGAGTTCAAACTTCCTGAGGAGATTTGGAGCGGTAAAGAGGTAAAGTTTTCACATTTACAAGTTTTTGGTTGTGTTTCTTATGCTCATATTGATTTTGATGCTCGTAGTAAACTTGATGCAAAGTCTAAAATATTTTTTTTTATTGGCTATGGTGATGAGAAATTTGGCTATAGGTTTTGGGATGAACAAAACAAGAAAATCATCAGAAGTAAAAATGTGATATTTAATAAACAAGTTATGTACAAGGACAGGTCAATTGTAGTGTTAGATGTTACAGAGATAGATCAAAAGAAATATGAGTTTGTCAACTTAAATGAATTGACTGAAAGTACTATCTAGAAAAGGGGTGAAGAAGATAAGGAGAATGTAGATTCACAAGTAGATTAGAGTACACCTATAACTGAAGTCCGCAGATCTTCCTGGAACATTAGACCTCCACAGTGTTATTCACCCACTTTAAATTATCTCATGTTGACTGATGGTGATGAGTCAGAGTGTTATGATGAAGCCTTGTAAGATGAGAATTCAAGCAAGTGGGAGTTAGCCATGAAGGATGAGATGGATTCCTTATTAGGGAATCAGACATGGGAACTGACTGAATTGCCAATAGGAAAGAAGACTTTGCACAACAAGTGGGTATACAGAATAAAAAATGAGCATGATGGTAGCAAACGTTACAAGGCCAGATTAGTTATTAAAGGGTTCCAGCAGAAGGAAGGCATTGACTACACAGAAATATTTTCTCTAGTTATGAAGATGTCAACAATTAGACTGGTGCTGGGAATGGTGGCTGCAGAAAACTTACATCTTGAGCAGTTAGATGTGAAGACGGCATTCCTTCATGGTGACTTGGAGGAAGACATTTACATGATTCAGCCAGAAGGATTCATTGTTCAGGGACAAGAGAACCTAGTCTGCAAACTGAGAAAGAGCTTGTATGGCTTAAAACAAACTCCTAGACAGTGGTACAAGAAATTTGACAGTTTTATGCAAATTAGGTTCAAGAGATGTGAAGCTGATCACTGTTGCTATGTTAAGTCTTTTGACAATTCTTACATCATATTACTGCTGTATGTGGATGATATGCTTATTGTAGGGTCTAGCATTGAGGAGATTAATAATCTGAAGAAGCAATTGTCAAAACAGTTTGCAATGAAGGATTTGGGAGCTGCAAAGCAAATCCTTGGTATGAGAATCATTAGAGACAAGGCTAATTGTACATTGAAGCTTTCACAGTCAGAGTATGTGAAAAAAGTTCTCAACAGGTTCAACATGAATGAAGCTAAATCAGTGAGCACACCCTTGGGTAGTCATTTCAAACTAAGCAAGGAATAGTTACCTAAGACAGAAGAAGAAAGGGACCATATGAGCAAGGTGCCCTATGCCTCAGCTATTGGCAACTTGATGTATGCTATGGTGTGTACAAGGCCAGACATTGTACATGCAGTGGGAGTTGTGAGCAAATTCATGAGTAGGCCTGGAAAGCAGCATTGGGAGGCAGTCAAGTGGATTCTGAGATATCTGAAGGGTTCATCAGATACATTTCTTTGCTTTACAGGTACAAGTTTGAAACTGCAGGGTTATGTAGATGCTAATTTTACTGGTGATATTGATAGTAGAAAGAGTACTATTGGGTTTGTTTTTACTCTGGGTGGTACAGCTATATCATGGGCTTCAAATCTACAAAAGATTGTTACTTTGTCTACTACAAAAGCTGAGTATGTTGCAGCAACTGAAGCTGGAAAGGAGATGATTTGGCTACATGGTTTCCTAGATGAATTGGTAAGAAGCAGGAGATGGGCATTCTACACAGTGACAGTCAGAGTGCAATTTTTCTTGCTAAAAATTCAGTTTTTCATTCAAAGTTGAAACATATACAGAAAAAATACCACTTTATCCAGTACCTTGTTGAAGATAAACTGGTAATACTTGAGAAGATCTGTGGATCTAAGAACCCAACAGACATGTTGACTAAAGGTGTCACTATTGAGAAGCTGAAGCTGTGTGCAGTTTCAGTTGGCCTTCTAGCTTGAGGATAGGAGGATGAGTTGCAGGGATGAGGGATTGCTTTTGGAGGACAATGGCTGATGTTGGTGATTGAACTAGTCTCCAAGTGGGAGATTTGTTGGGCTTTGTGGAGCCTAGTTTATGTTTGATTTGGTTGATGACCAGACCTGACCCGAATAATGTTGCGTAGTTTTTAATGGAAGATTTACTGAGGCTTAGTCCATGGAGCGAAGGAAAATTTTTTGGCCCGTTTTGTAGCCCATTATGTATCCTATGCGCAGGATGTAGAAAATGCAGCTTGATTATTAGGGTTTTGTTGTTGTCGGTTTTTCAGAGAGAGAGTGAGAAACATTGTAGCCGCAATTTGTATTTTTCCCTAATAATAGTGAAATCCCTGCAACTCTGTGGACGTAAGCAAATTGCCAAACCATGTAAATACTGTCTTCTGCGTGTGATTGTTTTCTTTGGCGTGTGTTTTCTCTAATTTTTGTTTCTCATGTTTTGGGAATTTCGGGTTGAATTCCCTACAAAGTCAACTGCGTGTATATATTTATTAGTTGTCAAGAGCTTTATCTAAAGCTACTTTGTAAGAATTATTTATTAGTGGGAGGGGGGGGGGGGTGGGGGTTGGTGGTGTTTGCTTTTCAAGAGCAAAGTGCAGATGTGGGTTTGGTTACGTGTGACTTTGGCAGGGTGTTTCATATAAGAAATTTAGTTAAATGGTAAAGAGCACCTTTAAAGTTTGGAGTGCTAAAATTTTACATCTTGAACTTTCAAAATTTAAATTTCATCCCCTAAAAAGTTGGATGTATTTGAACTTACACCGTAATATTTTTGAATTTAGATTTTACTCCCTAAATTTTAAGAATGTTTGAATTTTATATTTTAAATTCTAAAACTTTAGGGTGTAAAATCTAAACACCCCTAAAATTTAGAGAATAAAATCCAAATTCTGAAACATTAGGTATAAAATCCAAATACTCTCAAATTTCAATAAGGTAAAATCTAAATTCTGAAATTTTAAAATCTACAATTCAAACGCCCCAAACTTTAAAGTTGTAATTTGTAATTTACCCAAAAAATTATTAAAAGTTATTAGGCTGTTTTATTTATTTTTTTTTTTTTTTATAGTCATAATTTTTCATTCATAACCAAATTTTTCTATAACAACTTTCATATAGTTCATATATCATAGAAAGGTTCATATATCATAGAAAGTCATAGTATTATCAATTCACAATATATGTAGTTGAGAAAGTACCATACACAATATAATTAAATTGAAAAACTAATATATAAATAGATCTGCATGCAAACTTTCTAAAAACCAAAAAACGAATAATAATCAATTAGAAATTTAGAACCAAAAAACGATAAAAATTAAATAAATTAGGGAAGAAGAAATAACTTGATCCCCAACCAGACCTGTGTAATTTTGAAAATGCGTCGAATCCAATCTGAAATTTTGCAAATGAAGAGAGAGAGGACTGAGGAGAGAATTTAGAGAGCACCTAGAAATAAGACACCAAAAACTGTGAAGGTCACGTGGAATGTGAAAGTACAAAAAAATAAATTAAAGAAATGGAATAAGAGCCTTCTAGGGAGGGAATTTGCAGGCTAACGTAGTAGGGAGCAAGAATATAATAAGTTAACGCATGTTTGTAAGGATTTTGGAAACTAGCGTCTCGAGTTTTTAAAACTCGAGATCGATGACAAAAATCGACGCTTACAAACTCGAGTTCTACTGCTGCCGTGTACCAATTTAGCCACATAGATCTCGAGTCTATAAGACTCGAGTTCTAAAGACCAAAACTGAGTCTTACAAACTCGATTTTTGTCGGACTTGAAGAAAAATAGAAACCTGAAGAACACAGCAAGAACAAACGAAGAACAGAGCAAGAACAGAAACGAAGAGACGAAGAACAGAGCAAGAACGCTGGAGCTCCGATTGGACACGATCTGGTGTTGGTGGACGATCTGATCTTCAGCGACTGGGTGGACGGTGGACGATCTAATCTTCAGCGATTCTTCTCCGTGTTTTCTTCTTCTGTTTTTTCTTTTTCTTCTTCTGTTTTTTCTTTTTCTCCGTGGATCTGTTCTTGTACGAGTACCCATTAGAACTCAAGTCTCTAAGACTCGAGTTCCACGTGGAATTTTCCTCCTACTCAGCTACCACCACATGCAAATTGAGACTTAAAAACTCGAGTTTTATATTGGAACTCGAGTTTTAGACACTCGAGATGCTAGTTTTCAACATTGTTTCGAAAAGTGACAACTAACTAAATTTTTTAATATTTATTGTTATTTAGAAAAAAAATTCCCTTCTAGGAAAGTTCATAGTTTAGTTCACCTAAGACCCATCTACCACAACTCTATAAGTACAATCTTTTTTGTTATTTTTTCCTGTGAAAAAAAATGGGTAAGGGGGCTGACATTCCTAAGACCATAGTAGCATCTTACCCCACATTAGTCATGTGTATTTAATATCCACTATTTATAACTTCAGTCTACAACTACAAAAGTTAGGTCATTTTGTAGTTTGTAGTTGTACTCTAGTTAAATAAAGTATTATAAACCTATTTTAAAACACTAATAAGTATTATTGTTTACTCAAAAAAAAAAAGTTTGGGACCTTGCTGGGTTGTAAGGGGATCACGATAAGCCATAACTTCCCAGTTTCACGAGGAACACTAATGAATCTTAAGCTGCTGAGGGAGGTAACCCAAATGAGTAGTACAATCTTCTTTATTTGATTATTTTTTAAATAAACAATCTCATTTCAACTGCACTTATAAAAAAAATTATATAAAGTTTGAATTTTTTTAATTACCAATCTCATAATTATATCACTGTATAAGGAGTTTATTTTTATACTCCTAAAATAATTAATTTAAATATTTTATGTATATATATTTAGCGCATAATTCCGGAATAGTGCACCAATACTAGAATATTCTTTTCTCAAATTTCTCATCGCCAATCCAAAAAAACATGTGAAACAGAATCCAAAACTTTACTTTATATTGCTTTTTTACCTTTTTTGTTGCTTCCAAGTTAATAGCTTGTTTATATATTTATTAAAAAAATTAATTATTAAAATAAAGTAAAAAAATTCATACAATTGTCTTTTAAGAACTGAGATTTTTAAAATTTTTTAAAAAAATCATTTTTAATTTTAACATTAGAACAAATGAATAATCTTAAACCTTCGTATTACTAAGAGTGCAATTGCATAATTCAGGTGCTCATATATATTGATATTG
Source organism: Quercus lobata (assembly GCF_001633185.2). Lineage (NCBI taxonomy): Eukaryota > Viridiplantae > Streptophyta > Magnoliopsida > Fagales > Fagaceae > Quercus > Quercus lobata. The sequence goes on from NC_044907.1 coordinate 96,537,926, forward strand.
TGCATGTGCCTAGTATTAGTAATACGACTACGTCTTTGCATGATTAATATAATAAATAATGTCAGCTCAAAAAAACAAAAAACATAAATATTGTAAGTTTTATGTATTAACTACTTAAATTAACTTTAAAAGTCTAAATTATAAATTCTTTGCCCTTTGCATTGTAAACTATTAATACTTTAAAGTTTAAACTATCTTCTTAAATTTAATGGAGAATGTACTTTTTTTGGCCTCACTTTATTTTTAACAGTTTTTTATTTTATTTTATTTTATGAGAATCTATTTTTAATTGTGAATAAGACACAATTCGCAAGCATTGTTAAAAACATAAAATTAACATGCCTATTACAATTCTTAAGTCTAAAGTCTTTCTACTTTGATAGTGGTGATGTTGAGGCAATTCTACATGTTCTCCTAACTTGTTATTAGGGCCGACTCCAGACATTTTGAAACCTAAGGCGACAATTAAAATGAGGTATTTTTTATATTTATGTATTAATTAAATTAATATTTATTTAATATTTTTATATTATAATATATTTCATTTAGAATATATTTGTCTTACATTTTGAACTGCAAATTGACTAATTAAATTTTTATATTTAAGTTCTTCTAACATTTCTTTTTCAATTGATAATATTTGTAGGAATATAATTCAACATGTCATTATTATTTTCATTTCCTTCTAATTGAACATCATTATGGTGAATTTGTTCATTTGTGACATTTTCATCATTATTTTCATTTACTTCTAAATTCTTTTGAAGTTCATTATCAAGATTTGTTGTATTGCAAAATTGAACATCATTGTTATCTTCTCATTTCATTATCTTCTAACTATTTTTGGTGAATTTCTTGCTCATTTATGATATTTTTATCTAAATTTTATGTTGTATTTTGTTTATTACTAATAAAAATTTTATCCATTGATCTTTTTTGAGACTCAATTTAAAAAAAAAAAATTCATATTCAAATGCAAATTTGTTAATAGACAAATAAAATAAGCACTATCTATAATATATTTATAATGACTGAAATAAAAAATAACTTTCAAATGTAAAGTAATAGAACCTGATGTGTATATAAAAAAAGTACTATTGTAACTCTAGTTTCACCGAACAATAAGAAGATTATAGCGATCTCAAGTTCTTAACCTGCATATATATAAAATCACAAGATCAAAAAAAAAAAAAAAAATTTCCAAGGCCATCCAGATGTACGAATACGACTCCACCCACAGCCACATAAGTCTTCTTCTTTTTTTTCTTTTTTTTCTTTTTTTGGAGAATCAGAGCCACATAAGTCTTATTTGATAAGACTCCACCCACCCAACAAAAAAAACCGATCATATTGTCTATAACCGAAAAAAAAAAAAAAAAAAAACGCAAGATCTGAAAAGACTCCCCAAGGCCCGCCCCACGTACCCACAAGTCTTATTAGATAAGACTATAAAACTCCACCCACAATACAAAACCTCGGCACCATCTCCATCTGCGGAGGAAAAATCATATAAGAAAGTGAGAGAATAGAACCATACCTCAGAGAGCACAGAGTTTACAGGTGATCACTGATCAGATTGGAGGTAGCATGAGCCACCAATAGAAGGATTTAAGAGCAGGACCAGTCGAGAGAAAGAACGAGAGAGGCGGAGAGCAAGAGCTGAGAGAGAGAGAAAGACAGACAGAGAGCAAGAGTGAGAGATGGCCTTATTATTTATGAGAAATTCGATGTTCAAGCGGTGATGTAGGAAATTTACAAAGAAACTTCATTCGGCAAGATTCAAAGAATGAGTTATAAGTGGTCGACCCCATGTGCATGTGAGAGTCATCGTATGAGTCAACTCTACTGTACACCACAGCATACACATCCCGCTTGTTCAAAATGAGGACAGAGCGTAAATTCAGGGAGGTGACTAGCAAAAGATGTGATAACTCTATTGTTACAAAAATGGTGGGGGCATTGAATACGTACGTGTCATAATGGTAAATGGTGTGGGGGAAAAAAAGTTGTCAACTTTATTTCTGTCAAGTTTCTGCCCTTCTTTTTTGGATTAGATCCGGTGCAATACCCACCGGTACAATTTCCTATTTTCACTCACTAATTTTTTTCATTTTTTATTTTTATTTAACTTTTTTGAATCAATGGTTGAGATTGAAAATTACTTTTTACAACTATCAATTTTAACCATTTAAAAAAATTACATCAGGTGCAACACTCTAAGTATTGCACCTGATCTCAATCAGTCGTGATCAGTCTTCACGCGTAACTTGACTTATGGCGTTTGTTTTCGCGTTGGAAATTTCATGTAGAAAACCTCAACTGTTATCTACTTTCTCTGGTTTCTTTGTTGAAAGGTCTTGGTTCCCCCACAGTTTGTGATTGATTGATTTCTGGAGCTATACTATTTGATATCTGCTCCTTTGCTACCATCTGCTTTCAGTTGTATAGACTTATTAATTAAATCTCATTCATCCCAAAAAAATAAAAAACTGCTCCGATGACTTGTGTGAACGTAAAGTAAAACGGCTTGAATATTTTTATTCCAAAGTGTGTAGCCTTGGTGGTGCATCATGGTCCTAAAAAATTCCAGAGTTAATTGCATGAGCAAGTACAGAGTCAGGTCGTGGAGTTAGGGGTGGTTTTATTGTTAGCTACATATGGTGGCTTCGATTTTCAGGTCTACTACTTAACCGGCAAAGGTTTATTATTATTATTATTATTATTATGTGTGTGTAGAGCGTGTCTTTTGTTGGTAAGGACAACATTATTTTGTTTAAAGTTTTTTAAAGGGTTTAGTTGTTTGTTTTTGGTAAAATTGGTTAATTAGTCTCAATTTTTTTTTTTAGCTTTGCTATTTCCAATTGGTAATTTTTGTTTTTGGGCTTGTATTTTTTTTTTTAGATTTTAGATTTATAAATTTTTTTACGGACTTTAGAATGATGAAAATATTAGATCTACAAATTTTTGTTGTGATTAATGGTTATTAGTAAATAAAAAAGCAATATAAGTGGTGGAGCCAGATACAAACCAGTAAAAATTTGCTACCTCAATAGTCCGTAAAAATGTTGTAAAAAAAAATTGTAATTATAGCATTTCTCTTATAATGATCAATAAGCAGGACAAAATGTAATTTTATTGAACGAAGTGACTAAAATTAGTACCTAAATATATAGTTATATAATTATATTATTTAAAAAAAAAAAAAATAGGGGGGCCATTGCCCCCACTAGTCCATGAATGGCTCCGTCCATGTCCATGAGGTTAGATCAGGCAAATGGGTTTTCGAATCATGCCCTTATCAAATAGTACGTAGCCCGTTTTGTTAGGTGTAGCGGTTGAATCCATTAGTTTAACAATGTTTCTTTGATGGAAAATGGGTTAATGAGAATTTATTGGGGAAATTACACTTTGCTCACATGTGGTTTGCCTGAAAAATACTTTGCCTACCTGTGATTTAAAAATTGACACTTTACCCACCTAAGGTTAGTTCCGTTTGTCTCCCGTTATCTACCTCTGTTAAAAATAGAGGTAAATTTGTATTTTTGTTACCCTTGTATGTCTCTCTGCTCTTAAAACATAAAAACTAAAAATTCAAGAGAAAAAAAGATCTAAAAGCTAGGTTTTGTAAAAATTAAAACCTAATTTTTACATCTTTTCATGTATCAACTTTTAAATCTTCTATTTTAACCCATTAAAAAAAACAATATTTAATAGGTAAATAAAGAAAAATCAAATGTTAACACACATATAATGGAACAAATAAAATGTAAAAATCCATAAATTTGTAGAGAACACTAAACGTAATGTAATTAGTATTCATTTTGATAAGTAAAAACATAAATCACCCAGAATTTTAATCAATGGTTAGCATGGTTTTACTTGTAAGCTTGTAGTTTTAGATGAAAATATAGTCAATAAAGCAAAATATTAACACAATATAATTTTGACAGTACATCAATGCCACTTGGTATATTTTTTTGATAGGAATAAACCACAAACTTTATTAACCTGTTGTAGGCCTGATCTCGATCCCTAGCTTCAACCTTGAGGGCATCAATAAGGGCAGTATTCCACTCACCATCTTCTATCCCATAAGTTTAATCTGCAGTTCATCATCTTCTCCTCCCTCATTGAAAAACTCACCCAACTCAATCTCTAACCATCCATCTTTTCTCGGCTTGGCTTCACAGCAGGCAGGCCCAAACAAACATTTCGTTCATAAACTTCACCTCCTCCAGTAGTTCCAACTGAAGCCTTCAAAGGAGGGTCATCAAATTTACGGGCTCTCCTCAACTTGAACACAAGGTAAGCAGTATAGTTTGTTTTCGGAGACAGCATGGAAGTACTTATCTTGCCACAGATTTCAAACCAACACACGTCTAAATCTGATAGTTATCAATTGTCTAATTTATTATTTTCTTATTGTTATCAATTGTCTTTCTGTTATTAAATATTTGTTTGCTAACACTTTTTTTAATGTGTTAAAATAGAAGATCTAAAAGTTGATAAATGAAAAGAAGATGTAAAAGTTAGGTTTTAATTTTTATTAAACCTAGCTTTTAGATCTTCTTTTCCCTTGAATTTTTAGTTTTTAATGTTTTGAGAGGAGAGAGATATAAAAAGGTAACAAAAATACAAATTTACCCTTATTTTTAACAGAGGTCGGTAACGGGAGAAAAATAGAGCTAATTTTAGGTGGGTAAAGTGCCAATTTTTAAATCACATGTAGGTAAAGGGTTTTTCAGGCAAACCACAAGTGATTTGCCGAAATTAAATAATAGTAGTGATGCCGAAATTAAATAATAATAATAATAACACCAGATCCTCATTATATTTCCTTCTATGATATGATTAACACTTTTTCATTGAAAATTTATTCAGATAATATTATCTACTCAAACTTGAATAGTATATTCTACCATAAGTTTTAAAGTTCTTTTATGGACGTAATAAAATTTCACAGTATATTTACAAATTAGATGTCAACCAATCATAAGCCACAATAATAATAATAATTATAATTATTATTATTATTATTATTATTATTCACCACAACTCAAAAAAAGAATATTGTGAAAATATTATAAGATTTTTATTATGTTCTTAAACTTGCTCTCAAATTTATTAGGACTCAAAGTTATGAAATAATATAAACAATTTCACCAATCTAGCTCATTTAATTAATGAGGGTTATTTAGGACCTTGGGCAATGTATGAATCAACCACCGCCCCTTTTACTATTTATATGGCTACAAAATTCAAATTGAGATAAGGTTAACTAATGTATTGCACTGCGTATAGTTGCTCTTAATGGCTAAAATTGAGAAATGAAAAAAAAAAATCAATCTCAACAATTGAATAACAAATTTTAAAAAAAGTAAAAAAGTGAATTAAAATTTTAAAAATTAAAAAGTGAAGAAGTAAAACAATATTGTGAGAGGAATGGATATAATTGCATACAGTACTAAATCCACAAAGTTCTATATACAAGTTGTAAAGAGTCTACATATAGTCAAGAACTTTGAAGCTAACGGTACCTTTTAGTATTACTAACAAAAATGTTTAGGATTTAAATACCTTTATCCCCAATGTAATCATTAATTATTGGATTATCAAAAGAAAATTATTTATAAATTTATTATCAACCAAACATTACAACAAGAAAATTGTACAATTGACTTTTTTTGAATAATGAGATTGAAAATTAAAAAGTTCACTTCTATTCTTAATCTTTGGATTAATTTTTTTTTCTAGCATTTTAAACTTTTATCTCTTACGTTAAAAGGTACAATTGCACAGATTTAAATCTATAAAAACCATCCTCTTAAACTCCAACTTGTAAAAACAAAATTGAAGAACAATAATATAAGTCAATTGTTAGGCCTTAAGTCCAACTAATAGCACTTTTGAACTATAAGGCAATTATAAGGCAATTGGTTGGGCTGTCTTCTTTTTATGTTAATGTAAGTTTTTGTAATTGGAGACTTGTATCTTTGTGTCCATACCGAATGAGTAAGGCCAACTCTCACCCAAAGTTTAGCAAAAAGCCCACCTTTTGTAGCATACTAAACCCTGTAACCCCAAAAGGCTAGGTTAATTGGAAAGGGGCTTGCCATTTCTAACACATTGTGTCCTACAAAGGTGTTTGTGCACAAGGCTCTTGACATGTCCTACCAACAAGTAGAACATTCCTCTAATTCTATCAATTTGTGTCACTCAAGCCCAAAAGGTTGGTCTTTTGGGGCTTGAAGGATCAAAGGTGTTATATTTTCAATTTGAGTTACCTACTTTTCAAACCCAACATATTCTTTATTTTTTTCCTCTATTATATTTAAGTATTTATTATTCAGTCTTTATTGATTTTTTTCCCTTTCCAATGGTCATATTTTTTAAACATCCATATATTTTTTCTTTTTGAGAGGAAGAAGAAAAACAACCACATATTTCTAACAATCTTATTTTCCAACGATCATATTCTTTCAATATAAATTGCATAATTTCCTCTTTAATTTCATTTAACTCAAACCCAATAATAGTCTCCCTCAATAAAAAATAAAAAAAATAAAAAATAAAAAGCTTATTGTGTCATTTGGAGGTAGCCCAAATCCAATTTGAAGTGCGTAACTTTTTATCGTTGGGTAGATGTAGATGTTGGTAGAAGAGTTAAATTAGTTCAACAATTGGACTCATGAGGCGAAAATGGGTAATTACCCATTTTCGCCGAACTATTTAGTTAGTAGGGTCAGTTTGGAAACATATTGGCAAACTAGCAACTCGAGCCTCAGAGGCTCGATTTTGGGCCCCTAAATCGAGTCTCTGAGGCTCGGTTTACGTGCTTTGACATGGCGTTGATGTGGCAGGAGTGTACGTGGAACTCGAGTTTTTAAGTCTCGAGTTCCACGTAGGTGCCACCTAAACTCGAGTCTTTGAAACTCGGTTTACGTAAAAAGTTAAACCGAGTCTCAAAGACTCGAGTTTTAACCAAAAACACGCGCGTTGAACTCGAGTCTCTGAGACTCGGTTTTAATTTTGAAACCGAGTCTTAGAGACTCGAGTTTCAAACCATTATTTCCCCTCCTGTCTGGTCTTATCAAGTGTCTTTGCTGTCCTCTGTGCTAGGAATACGTGCTCTGTGCTAGTCTATTAGCTGAATACGCTCTGTGCTAGTCTATTAAAGCTTGTGTTGAAGGACATGTTTTGTCTGTTGCTTGTGCTAAGTCTATTAGTCTATTTTGGTGCTTTTGGTAGTCAACAGTCTTTGTTGCTTCCTCCAGCAGGTAAGATGAGTACGTTGCTGAAGGACATGTGAATATAATTTGTCTGTTTTGAGACATATTCAAAAAATATGTTAAACTAGCACAAGCACCAAAAACTTCTCTCAGACTATGTTGAACCTAAAAAAACTCTCACACTACTCTCAGATGCAGAGAATATTTTGACCAAACACAACTCTCTCACATGAAGAACAACTTGCCTCAACAACTCTCACCTTCAGCAACTTCAATCACAGAACCTCTCTTAAGAACTCTCACAGAGACTCAAACTCTCATACATATTTAGCAGCAAAACATTGCTCCTCTCACTCTCATACAATCTCAGCAGTACATTTGCACATCATTATGTCAAGTAAGGGTCTCCTCACTCTCTAATTAGTTGTTTAGTGTATATAGCTGCTTTAAAAAATGTTGCTTGCATTGTTTTAGTGTATATGCCATTTCCTAATAAAATATTTGTTTGTATTAGGCAAATATATTTGTTTCCTGATAAGATATTTGTTTGTATTAAAATATGTATATTTGTTTCCTTATAAAAAATACGTATATATATTTATATTTATATTTATAGTTATACAACTATATAATTAAATATTTATATATACATATTTTTATTTATATATTTATAAAACTATATAATTAAATAATTAAATATTTATATAAATATAATTATATTTTTATATTTATACAACTATATATATAAATACTTATATAAATATATTTATATAAATATATAAATATTTAATTATATAGTTGTATAAATAGGCTAAATATATAAATATATTTATATTTATATATTAAATTAGATGATATGTCTAATTTGATTGATCATGATTATATTCACATTAGTGTTTTTTTTTTCCTTTTTTTGTCTGATGAACCCTGCTCTATGTTATTTCATCAATAGTAGTGTAATAGGGTATGACATTAATTTAAAATGACTTGAATGATGTTGTTACATAATTGCACTCATTCATTTGCACATCCTCATGACTTTTGTTGTTTGGTTTGATATTTTTATTTATATTTTTGTTAGAGCTGAGTTTCAATTTTGTAATGGGGGTGAGTTTTGTCTTCAGTTTTTTTATTTGTTTGAGTATGAAATTATAATGATTGAGTGTGTTTGTATGTGATGTGGGGTGAGTATATGCAATTGTTACACTTTTAGAAGTTGTGATTCTTGTACTTTGAGTAGATAGAAAAGTTTTTGTAATTGATGTGAAATGAAAGAGATCAAATATGTCACTAACATAAATTTAGTTGGCTCTCTAATAGGTGCACAATCTTTGAAGAATATTGACATAAATGTATACTTCGGTGGACACCTTTACAATCCTGAAGGGATTGACGGATTCCCATTTAGAGGGGAGGGTATCGAATGCTACTACATGATGTTACGTCGTAAGTTGAAGACGTTGACTGATTTGAAGAGGAAAATAATGGACGAATTGAAATTGAACCCTGCTTGGTATGACATCAAGATTATTTATCGTTGCCCACAAGAAGTTCTTCATGAACGGATAAATTATGGGTATATGGCGATTAAAGAAGATAAACATGTAAAGATGATGTTTAGTAGGATCCAGAAAATGCCCCAAGTAAATGCTGCTGAGTTGTATGTAAGTTTGGAGGCGAGTGTAGACAACAGTACTGAGGTGGTGCAAGAAACATCTACGGCTTTACAATTTACAACCCTAGATGATGGATGCACTACAATGGGAGGTTATACGCTCTCATCTCAAGATTATGTTGCGAATACTGGTGGAACCCTCTACTCTCAAGAGACACATTTAGAGGAGGAAGACGAAGACGAAGACGAAGACGAAGATCATGCTGTGAATGATGGTGAAAATAATGATGATATGGATCAGTACGAAGAGAGGATTGAGCGAGGTGACTTTGAGAACGATGTGGATGAGCATGAAGTCGTTCCTAATTTTGAAGAGGAAAATATGGAGTACCATGATGAAGGTGATGCAGATGATGATGATATTGGTGTCCAGCATGATACAGATACGACCACTGGCTACAGACCTCCTGCGGACTCATTCTACGCAAATACTTGGGAAAATATGGTTGATCCTTCACGTCTTCAGATACCATATCTTTGTACTTGGCAAGATGGGATGCATTTTTGTAAAGGGTTGACTTTTGCAAATAAAGCTGCGGTGAAGCGTGCATTGATAATATACGCAGCAAAGGATAATAGAAATTTCTCCATCCAAAGGTCGAGCACAACTGAATTGTGCGCCGCATGCATTGACGACAATTGCAAGTGGTACGTTGGGGCATACATGAAGCCTAAATTCAATGGTCTGTGGATGGTCACGTCTTATGTGGGTCCACACAGTTGTATACCCTTTGGGCTGCGAAGAGATGGTAGAATGATGGATTCTAATTTTGTTGCATCAGAAATTGTGGGAAGATTGCGAAAAAAGCACACTGCTACTGTTGATGAGCTTTGGGAGATCATCCGTACTAAGTATGATCATGAGCTTTCTTACTATAAAGTATGGGACGCAAAACAAAAGGCAATTGCTAAGATTTTTGGGGATTGGGAGGAGTCTTACCAAAGGTTGCGAAAGTTGTTGGCATACTTGGATCAGGATTCGGGTACCCAGTATAGCTATCACACCATACCTAAGCCATTAGAAGGTACTACGTTACTGCGCTATGTATATTGGGCATTCGCTCCATGCATTGCTGCATTCCAGTATTGCAGGCCAGTGATCAGTATTGATGGAACTCATTTATATGGTAAATACAAAGGGGTATTGATGATTGCAATGGCAACCGATGCTAATCAAAAGGTTTTGCCTATCGCCTTTGCTGTTGTGGACAAGGAGTCAGGGGCTAGTTGGGGGTGGTTTTTAGAGTGTCTCAGGACTTCGATAGAGCGTGTTATTGAAAATAAGGACATTTGCATTATTTCTGACCGACATAAAGGTATCAAATGCGCCATTCGAGAGTGGCCTAGAGGGCAAGACGAAGAGAACGGGTATATCATCGATATTGCCTTCGACATGTTGCTAGCAACTTCAACACACATTTTAATAACCCGACTCTAAAGGCATTGGCCTTGAAAGCTGGATATGCGACTCATGATGCTAAATTTGTGTCCATAATGCAAACCATTAAGGAGGCCGAGATTAATTTACTGAGGGGTGTAGACCCTACTGATCGCCGGATTATACGTTATATGCCATACACATATCTAATGAGTGAGGATGTAGACAAATGGACCCAGTCACATGATGGTGGAAGACGTTACGGGGCAATGACAACCAATATCTCTGAGTGCTTTAATGGGGTTCTTAAAGGTGCCCGCGGTTTGCCCATTGCTGCAATGGTTGAGTTCACTTATTTTAAACTTGTTGCATATTTCCACGATCGACATAAACAAATTACTTCTGATCTCTCTCGAGGTAAGGTGTGGAGTGATTATGCAATGGAGATCTATAACAAAAATGAGCAGAAAATTGCAGGACACACTCTGAGGAATTATAATCATGCAGAGGGTATATATCAAGTGGTTACCCCGTATAACGACCATAGAGCTGGAGGGGGAAATCACAGTCATGATGTGCGCATATTTGATAGAACCTGTGGTTGTGGAAAGTGGCAAAACTTGAAGATCCCTTGTTCACATGCAATTAAAGTTCTTAAAAGTCTGCATCTCGATGCGCCCAGCTATATTGACCCATGTTACAGTCTGAACAACGCCATTCTCACATATTCACATAATTTTGTGGTGCCAAAGTCAGAGTCATTATGGACAGACGTTCGCGGACCACGGTGGGTGCCTGACCCACGATTGTTGCGGGCCAAAGGTCGTCCTACGATGTCAAGAATAAGGAATGAAATGGATGGGGTACGGCGAGAACGGGGAAGCCGGAGGGAAGATCCGGAGTTGAGGGAGATTCAACCGAGGCAACGATGTACAGTGTGTCATCAAGAGGGGCATAACCGTAGATGTTGTCCCAATTCCCATGGGGCTTCGACAAGTGGTAGTGCTATGAACTAGGCAAGTGCCGTCACTGTTTTTATATAATATACTCAGAATGTCATTTGGTTTTTGTTCTTTGCATTTGGAAACTAATAACCGTATTTCATGTTTGTCAGGCAAGCGGAGACTTGATTTTCGTAAGTGACATTGTACGTGGGACTTGTCGTTATCTTCTGTATGGACAAGCTAGGTGATTATGTAGAGTATGTTGTATCAGTATGGACAAGTGTTAGGTGACTATGTATAATATGTTATATCCGCTAGGCGAATATGTAGACTATGTTGTATTAACTTAGTTGTTATTTTGTTTATTGTTGTAAATTACGAATAATTGAACTCTTTGCTATCCATTTTACTCGTTACATTAGTTGCGTGATGCAGCTTTTTCCTATAATACGAACAATGATATTACTTTGGCAAGTTCAACCACAAGGCCCTTCTAGTATTGAACTGCCATTGTGTGCTAAGACTTTTGTCCAACAATAATTTTATTGAATAGTTACTGTTTTAATTTGGTTGTAGAACTTTAATGTATGCTCCCTTCGCCTATCATATGCTGGTATGTAGTTGTTTGATGTGTTCTGGACCCTGGAAAATTTGCTGCAGGGGAGAAAACTAATTCTGGTCCATGCACCTGCGGCAAAAAAAAAAAAAAAAATTCCCAGTAGAACTCAAGTATCTAAGACTCGATTTCTATTTATGGAAACCGAGTATAAATACTCGAGTTCTATTGGGATTTTTTTTCCTTTTTTTTTTTTTACCCCAATTTGAGAACTAAAAAACGTAATTCAATGTGGTAAATAATTCTGGTCACCTGCGGCCAAAAAAGAAAAAAAAAAATTCCCAGTGGAACTCGACTATCTTATACTCGATTTCCATTTATGGAAACCGAGTATAAAATACTCGAGTTCTACTGGGATTTTTTTTCCTTTTTTTTTTTTTACCCCAATTTGAGAACTAAAAAACGTAATTCAATGTGATAAATAATTCTGTGACCTGCGGCCAAAAAAGAAAAAAAAATTCCCAGTGGAACTCGAGTATCTTATACTCGGTTTCCATAAATGGAAATCGAGTCTTAGAGACTCGATTTCTATTTATGGAAATCGAGTCTCTAAGACTCGATTTCTCCTAGTCTCTTCGATTTCCATTTATGGTAACCCATTAAACTAGAGTTCTACTGGGATTTTTTTTTCAATTTTTTTTTATTACCATTGAGAACTAATTTCAGGTAATTTTTTACTAAACCACCAACATCGAAGAGTAAATACCTTGTAAATCCAAAAATATAACTGAAATGAACAAAATAAAATTATACAATCTGGTTTTTTAGTTTTCAACTGCCAACATCTAAGTAACCCAACCCTGTAAATCCAAAAAAAAAAGAAAAAAAAGAAAAAGAAAAGAAAATCAACATCTCGTTATGGAATTAACAAGACTATACTTATCATTCTATCCAAATCCATCCAAAAGAGTTGAGATTGTTTAAATTGAATAAAATACTGGCAATCTTTACAAGAATGAAGCCTATTTTGACATGCTTGCCAAATACTTACAATAAGAGATGAATCTGTTTAAATAGTTGAGGTCACAATAAAGAAAAGTACCAAAAACTAAACAACCCAAGCTGCATAATGAAAACACACACGATACCTTTATTTTATTTGATGCTTCAAATCCATCGAGCTGGTTGAGAAGCTCCAGCATAGTCCGCTGCACTTCACTGTCACCATTGCCACTACCAGTTTAAATGCAGAAAGTAAAAGGGTACACGAGGCAAACCTCCTTTATCTCTTTAATTTGCTGGTCAAGACCGCCAATCATGTCATATGTGGAATCTGGAACCTTTTCAACTTTCATGAGGTTGACCAATGGATCAACTTTGCTTTGCAAGATTAAATGAAGCACATAACTGTCATTACGGAGAGCAACTCTTGTTGATGGAGTTATCTTGGAGATATCGATATTTTTATCAATGTCAACAACATATTTCCGTTCAAGATGAACCTGGGAAACAAGATGAGATTGTTTAGATAAAAATGTATTCAAACTGTTTTCAAACCATCTCTTATTAACAAAAAGGCACTCCTAAGGCACTCCTTGTGCATGTAATAGTCTATTCTCTTGCTAAAATATCATTACGTTTCAAAAAAATAAATAATTAAGGCACAGCTGCAAATTTACAATAATTAAACACATATTACATAAAAATGTATCACAAAAGAATATTTAACAAAATAAACAGAGATGCCAGTGGTATTTAAAAAACTTCAACAAAGTGTAGGCACCCCCATGTGCTTCATAATCCATACAAAGAACAGAGCTGTTGGCTGTGTGTGAAGAACAAAGCCACGGATCAATTATATTCAGGGTGGTGGAGTGAAACAAAACATTAACATGGAGACACACTACTTCCATAGCTTCCGCAATGACATGTTTTTCTCAGTCTCCTTCTTCATTACCTTTGCCACTACCATCTCAAAATCTTTTTGTGTTACATCAACCCTCCTCTCCCACAGAGCAAACATCCCAGATTCTGTGCACACAGCCTGCAACAAAAAAAAACGAAAAAAATCTGTGACAATATGATTATGCACAGAGAAAACACACAATCTTTCACTTCTGAAGACTTTAATAGCCCAGTGCAATAGGTCGTTATGGACTTAACAAGACTATACTTATCATTCTATCCAAATCCATCCAAAAGAGTTGAGATTGTTTAAATTGAATAAAATACTGGCAATCTTTACAAGAATGAAGCCTATTTTGACATGCTTGCCAAATACTTACAATAAGAGATGAATATGTTTAAATAGTTGAGGTCACAATAAAGAAAAGTACCAAAAACTAAACAACCCAAGCTGCATAATGAAAACACACACGATACATTTATTTTATTTGATGCTTCAAATCCATCTAGCTGGTTGAGAAGCTCCAGCATAGTCCGCTGCACTTCACTGTCACCACTGCCAGTACCAGTTTAAATGCAGAAAGTAAAAGGGTACACGAGGCAAACCTCCTTTATCTCTTTAATTTGCTGGTCAAGACCGCCAATCATGTCATATGTGGAATCTGGAACCTTTTCAACTTTCAATGCCATGAACCAATGGATCAACTTTGCTTTGCAAGATTAAATGAAGCACATAACTGTCATTACGGAGAGCAACTCTTGTTGATGGAGTTATCTTGGTGATATCGATATTTTTATCAATGTCAACAACATATTTCCGTTCAAGATGAACCTGGGAAACAAGATGAAACATTAGATAAAAATGTATTCAAACTGTTTTCAAACCATCTCTTATTAACAAAAAGGCACTCCTAAGGCACTCCTTGTGCATGTAATAGTCTATTCCCTTGCTAAAATATCATTACGTTTCAAAAAAATAAATAATTAAGGCACAGCTGCAAATTTACAATAATTAAACACATATTACATAAAAATGTATCACAAAAGAATATTTAACAAAATAAACAGAGATGCCAGTGGTATTTAAAAAACTTCAACAAAGTGTAGGCACCCCCATGTGCTTCATAATCCATACAAAGAACAGAGCTGTTGGCTGTGTGTGAAGAACAAAGCCACGGATCAATTATATTCAGGGTGGTGGAGTGAAACAAAACATTAACATGGAGACACACTACTTCCATAGCTTCCGCAATGACATGTTTTTCTCAGTCTCCTTCTTCATTACCTTTGCCACTACCATCTCAAAATCTTTTTGTGTTACATCAACCCTCCTCTCCCACAGAGCAAACATCCCAGATTCTGTGCACACAGAGAAAACACACAATCTTTCACTTCTGAAGACTTTAATAGCCCAGTGCAATAGGTCGTTATGGACTTAACAAGACTATACTTATCATTCTATCCAAATCCATCCAAAAGAGTTGAGATTGTTTAAATTGAATAAAATACTTGCAATCTTTACAAGAATGAAGCCTATTTTGACATGCTTGCCAAATACTTACAATAAGAGATGAATATGTTTAAATAGTTGAGGTCACAATAAAGAAAAGTACCAAAAACTAAACAACCCAAGCTGCATAATGAAAACACACACGATACATTTATTTTATTTGATGCTTCAAATCCATCTAGCTGGTTGAGAAGCTCCAGCATAGTCCGCTGCACTTCACTGTCACCACTGCCAGTACCAGTTTAAATGCAGAAAGTAAAAGGGTACACGAGGCAAACCTCCTTTATCTCTTTAATTTGCTGGTCAAGACCGCCAATCATGTCATATGTGGAATCTGGAACCTTTTCAACTTTCAATGCCATGAACCAATGGATCAACTTTGCTTTGCAAGATTAAATGAAGCACATAACTGTCATTACGGAGAGCAACTCTTGTTGATGGAGTTATCTTGGTGATATCGATATTTTTATCAATGTCAACAACATATTTCCGTTCAAGATGAACCTGGGAAACAAGATGAGATTGTTTAGATAAAAATGTATTCAAACTGTTTTCAAACCATCTCTTATTAACAAAAAGGCACTCCTAACGCACTCCTTGTGCATGTAATAGTCTATTCCCTTGCTAAAATGGCGTCAATGTTAATATAAATGTGCTAATTTCGACTTTCAACATTTAAATGAAGTTAATTTTATTCTTAGAAATTGGTTTTAAAAGTGTATGAACAAAATTGATACAACTAATAGTTGGGGAAATTGATTTGAAAGTCGAGGGACAAAATTGATACTATAATATGTGTGTGTGTAGATAACGATGCTCTAAATAGCTAAGGTTTAGGAACTATTTTTAAAAGCATTTGATAAAAAAAATGGGAGATACTTTTGAGGCATTCAAAATGATTTGGTAACAAATAATCTAAGGGCATCTGTTAACAAGACCTAACTAAAAGTAAAACTGCGACAAATTTATAAAAACCAAAAAATTGTAGTTTGGCCATTTTAGTATTATTAATTTTCTTTTTTTGTGGAGGGTCGCCATTTTATTAAATTTACTAAAAAAATTCACACCTAATGATGACATTGGCTAGATTTTGAAAGTTAAGTGATTAAATTGATAGAAATAGATGATTTTAAGGTTGCAAATGCTAAATTTCCTTTAGATATGACATTAGCATTTTTCAATGCTAATGCTCTTAAGCAATTTGAAATTCACTCTCGGGTGACTTTCAATGTTTTTGTTACTTAGATATCAATGCAACTAATGGTATTCTTTGTTATGGTAGTACAAAACTTTGAATTTTTTTGCGTTTTGAAGCATGTTATTTTTTACTTTAATTTCTTGATCTATTCCTATTTTATGACAAAAAGAAATCAATTTATATTTTGATTTTTGCTACTTTGTTGAGCCTCAACTTCTGTCAAACCCCCCAAAAAAAAGAAAAAAAAAAAGTGAGGGTAGACACGAAGGACAATGTAAGAGCTTTAGCTGCTAGATTACAAATTTTGTAATGAACTAAATAACTTGTTCATCTATTTTTATACCTTTTTCTTTTATCTAGTTATTTGGATGGTTACAAAATTTGTAATATGTTCTAACAAATTCAATCATGCATTCTACCAAAAAGAAAAATGTTATTAATCGAGAACAAGTTCAACATGTTCAACATGTTATCCAGTAAAGGAAAATCAGCGGCTGCTACAAACTTCAAAAAATCTTGAAGCTTGGATCCTGAGACTAGCCGCTTAGCTTCAAGGGTTATCTGTACGCCCTCATGAATAAAGTCTGCAGTTGGTACAAATTCTTTCTCTGTGAATCCTCTAGTTGTCATAGCAGGTGATCCAATGCGGATACCTGCAGGCACTAAGGCACTCTTGTCACCTTTACAAGGGAATATTATTGTGTGTAAGTTTTGAGAAGAAAGGGAGAAACAAACAAAAAAACAGATGAAATCAATTAAAATGGGATAAACCTGCCAAAGAAAGGACTCACCCGGAACTGACTTTTTGTTGAGGGTAATAGAGGCAAAGTCAAGAATTTTCTCCACCCGAGCTCCATCAATACCCTGTTAAGGGAAGCAATGTTAACTGCTGTTAGTAAAGGTAAATGGTAGGCAAAACACCCCCATCCCAAATAATCATCACAACAATCGTTGTAGTACTAGCAAATTCAACAGGTTGTCTTTCGATTCAATGCCTAGCAATGCAGAACAAATTTTCACATATAATAATATTGACGTGTCGATACCTTTCTCCCTTTCAAAGATAACACACACACCAAAAAAGAAAAAACCACACCACCCTGATAGGCAAAATACCCCCATCCCAAATAATCATCACAGCAATCATTGCAGTACTAGCAAATCAGCATAGCACCCACTTCAGTCAGATTTCCATGATTAGTTAACAACTACTTCGCGTCAATACTTCTAAATGTTTCTTACCAGGCAATGATATGGAATTTCTTTAGATACTTCCATCACATCAGATGCTTCATAAATAATCATGAACTTTGAAAATACTTTAAGGAAAGTAATGGGATAAGCATCAGGTACACCATGATTGGTAGGATCCAAGGAAACTGATGAAAAGGCTGATGAGGTTCAAAAGTGGGATATTCTGGATTGTTGGACTCCAGAAAATCATTACCGATGGTCTAAACCCAACATGTTTAACACTCAGATTCAGTCCATCCGTAGTGATTTTCTGGCGTCCAACAATCCAAAATATCCCACTTTAGGACCTCATCAGCCTTTTCATCAATTTCCTTGGACCCTACCTCTCACGTTCAAGTAGCTGCACTAATATCCACTGCATCTGATTGAATCCCCACCTACAAAGAGTCAGACAGTAGTCTGTGAGATATATACACCTCAGGAGACTCCTAGGACAAGGTCTAGGAACGTGCTCCCTTGAAGAACTCCAACAGATAGAAGAACAGTTAGAGAGGAGCGTAAGCAGCATTAGAGCTAGAAAGGTTAATTATAAAATCCCTAACTTCGCTTTCATGATATTTTACTAAATGGTAGTTTAACATGCTTTATCTTGGTCTATACTTTCAGGCTCAGGTTTTCAAGGAACAAATTGAGCAAGTAAAGGAAAAGGTAAAGTTTTAAATTGACTGATATGTAGGCCCAACAAGGTGATTTCAAGTTGCGTAGAAAGAAGTTTCCCTGTTATTATTTTTTTTTTTTGAGTTCCTGGCACTGAAATATTGCAGCACCATAAGTTTTTTCTTAACAGAATTCTTCAGTTGTTGCTGACTAGTATATGTTCTATTTTCTAATTTTTCGTCAGGAAAAAGTCCTAGCAGCTGAAAATGCAAGGCTATGTGAGAAGGTGAACTTTTGCAATTATTAATACTAGTACTAGTATTCTTTTATTCTTCTTGTTGATGGTATTATATTTGACTTTTGAGGAAACATATTGCTCCATTTGGTAAGGAAATTACAAACATATTGATGAAGTATGAAAGTAGCAATACACATTTCACAACATATTGATGAAGTATGAAAGTAGCATGGCATAGAACAAGAAAAGTAATGAAATCTGTAAAACTTTAGGTAAAAATGTCGTGAAAAATATGACATATGCTATTAGTAAAAGATTTAACAAATTTGTTCATCATCTATACACATGCAGAAATTATGACCTTAAATCTCAGACATCTACATAATGTTCAGATCCACTTATTCTAGTGCCTTACTGTAGGCAATAGTTTTTAATGTAAAAGAAGACATCAATCTGAAGAAAGATTTAAACATACTATTTGCTTGTAATTCTTCAAGAGAGAAACAACTCCCAATTGATTCCGAAAGAGACTTCAACTTGTTATTTGATACATTTAAAAGCAATAACTGCATCATCAACAATTCATATTAGATCCTGGAATTTATAAGACATGCTAAATGTTCCTATCAATGCAAATAATCAGCAGTTTCCAACGTAAAAAGATCATACCAGTAATTACAAAATAGTGCTAATAGGGGTGAGTTATCACTCTTTGGGGGATCTATGACAATGAAGAATATAAAAGAGAGAGAGAGAGTCAACGGATTCATTCTTAGTAATCATCCATGTAATCACGTGGATCGTGCTGCAAACAAAAAAAAACAAAAAAAGAGGGGATTTATTGATTGTATAAGGTTACAATAAAATTTAAAAATAAAAATAAAAATCTAACAGATAACATAGATTTCATGTGTGCTCATGCATATGTTCTCTCTCCATGTCACACTATAAACTAATCACTTTATTGCTCCAGAGTCCAAACTCAGTACCTTCAGTGGTGAGTGAGGAGACTTATTACCATTTTTTCTTTTTTTTTTCTCTTCTAGTTCTTTTATTGTTTTATCTTCCAATAAAAATCTACAACTATTAGACTTCCAGGCCACAGCTACGAAAGTCATGAAGAAACAACAATGGCTCCCAATCAGTTAATTTTGAAATGTCTAAATTATTAAAAGAAAAAACCAGGCTTCATATATAAAGGAACAAATAATAATTTTAACTCAACTCCTAAAAATAGATCTACACCTCCATTGTAAGTAAGGCAACTATTCAAAATCCATAAGAACTAGTAATATATGCAGAAATATATTTCACAGATAAGGTAGATGAGACATAATCATACAAAAAAGATTACCCTTCTGCGCCTTCTATCTCCGTACCGACGAGCCCTCTCCCTCTTTCTCCGTTCACCATCCTCTCTTGCTCTATTAGCTTCCTATATAATCATCCAATCCATAAACATAGGATAGAAGAGAATCTAAGTAGTGTAATCATTACTGATTCTAAATATGAAAGAAAATAAGTTCAATTTTAGTTTCTTCCAGGACAGCAACTTTGTGTTCCCAACATCTATTATATTTAGCAATTATCTATTCAGGGGCGACATTTAAACAAACACATAGAGAACAAACAAAAAAACACAAAGACAGCAATGCCAAAGAACCAAGACAAAAACTTTAAACCCAAATTGCAGAGAAAGGAAGTAAATGAAGTTACCAAAGTATTACCAAAGTGACTCAAGCAGCGTATGACGCTTCATGACAACTGTAATACAATGAATAAAGTCAAAAATCATACAAAGTGAAACCCAATATAACTAACTACAAACAAATGGTAGACACCTAGTAAAAAATTAGTTCATACCCATTCAAATAAATAATGCAAAGCATTTACGTAGACAAAAAGGCTCATATTATCATTTGTTACGTCTTTCTTGGGTTTCTCTGAAACAGGAGGCATTACTGAGGGTGAATCTAGAAAAAGATCCTGAATTGCAGAAGCTAAGTGGGGGCTGCTTTCAACTGAGAGTTCATACCCATTCAAATAAATAATTGCAGAAAAAGGCATTATGTTGTTGTTGTTTCCAGTATCCGTCTTTTTATTCTTATTTTAAGTCTATAAACTATCAGTCAAACAAGCTTTTTCTTTTTTGGTTGAGCAAAGGTATATAACATCAGCCACACTTCCCAGCACTAACTGAGAGTGTAAAAATGTAGATAATTTGAATTAATCCATAAATTTTAAGGTCCAAATCCTATCAATTTCCAAGATGTTCTACATTCAACTCATCTTATAAATTATGCACCACAGCACAAAGTTGAGTATATTGATTACATGGAGAGAATCACTGCATTCAAACATATCCTTTTTTTCAACTCAGATCCAAAACCAAAAATAGTGGCATTTCCTAGCAACAAGATAATCGAGGCAGTCTCAATAAATAGATTCTAAATAAGAATCAAAATAAATTCTAAAGACAAAAAAAGTGTGTGGTAGTGTATGTCTCCAGGCCATAAAATGGTTTAGCTTCCTTTCAACTACAAAGTGGCAAAATGGGTTGCTGATGCACAACACAGACATAAATAAATGCATTCTAAGTAAAAGTGTGTGTGAGACAAGATAGAAATTCACTCTGATGACTCCATATTCTCAAGGCTTCAGTGAACAGTATCGAATGGATTCCATCCTTCTGAGAACTTTAAGGACAAGAACTATGGACTGTGATTTATCAGATTAAAAAAAAAAGAATGAATGATTGAGTGATGATTAAACTACGATATATAGCACCACTAGCCAATGTAAAAGGAGCATTAATTTTGTAGACTCTTCTAATTTGATACTAGTCAATTATGATGAAGAAACAACTATCCCCTTATTCTCAGTATTCATTTAATAGATATAAATAAACAAAAATATTTTAGAAAAAAAGATAAGGATATCACAGCATGAGGGAATAGATACTCACTTCCAAACAATTTCTAAAGAAGGTCCATTTGGAGGATATTTCCAATAGTTTGACATAATCATTGGTGAATTTCTTTCTTGAATCTCAAGATTACTGGGAGCAGCACCTGTGGAAAGGGTACCACCTACATAAATATGCATTAGTTAATTGTATAATCAAGGTCTTCGTGCAACTTATCAAGCATATTGCTGCATTGTGTAACAATACATTGGGATTATGGTAAATGACACAAATGTACAATTGACATGTTCAGTCCCAACTCTTGCTGTTTAGGCCTAATAACACCACTAGTATTTGGTTTTCTATCTACAGAAGGGGGATTTGAAATTACATGAATTTGGTTTAGCATTTACAGCAGAAGCAACTGGTTTTCCAGGTCTATCTTCCAGTCCAATAGTTTTTAGACGTTTAGCAGTAGAACCAAAACATGTATTTTTTGTCAGCGGATGACACTTAGAAGTGACATTCTGAGCTACAGCAATAGTCCTCTTGGATACAGAAACAGATGGAGTACCCCAATTACTGTGGTGAACCTGCCTTGTTTTGGTGCCAGGTATAAAATTGATGGCTTCCTCAGCTGGAAGAAACTTTACTTTTGCCTTTTCAATGGCTTTTTGCACTTCAGGATGAACTTGCATGCCTTTGTCTCTGTTCAATATGCTAGGTCCTGAAGAACATAGAGCATTAGATTGGACATTTCCTTGATTGACCATGGTACAGGAGTTTAACATTGGATTCTTAAGCATCTAATTTGGATGGGCTTCTTTTCATCTTGAAACTTAGTCATCAAATTTTCAAGTTACAGCTGTACTTTAACACAATAAACAAAATAGCTCATCCAAACACAAACATATTATTCTAAGCACATGATTAGGTGAAACCATGCTACTAATTGATTAGCATTCTTCAAAAACCACAGGCTTGGAACTTTCTTGGGAAGAGTTTTCATGGAATATTCTAAAGGCAAACGAAAAATTATGAATATTGTTTTTTCAATAACAGAAGACTCCAAACATGAATGAATTATATATACAGATGGCAAGAAGAAGGAAAAATTGCATTATAACAACCATCTAGTGGCATTCTTAATTGAAGTACACCAAGCAGTCTACTCTCCCCTGTGCTGAGACTAATCATATATACTGATTGCAGGGAAAAAAAAGAATTCTACTTAAGAAACCTTGTTCTTAATAAAGTCATATAAACAATCAACTATGTTCTCAAGACAAAACACTAGTGTTTGCTGCCATTATTCTTACATAAGTGTTTTTTTTTTCTTATTCGTTTTTAAATACGCCATAACCATATATTTATGTATTTGAGTTAGATTTGGATTTGGCTACAGTAATTGGATTTAAGTCAAATCATCTTTGAAATGTAAGTGAGAGGGAGTGTATATGGTACTTTGCTGTAACTTTATTCAGCGTTATTTACTAATGCTGAGGTTATTAAGATCTTTTTTTTGATAAGTAAATTAATGTATAAAATATAAAAATCCGTTCCAATTGAGGGGATAAAAATCTGTTCAAATTGAGGTTATTAAGATCTTACATCCACATCACACGCTTTCTCCCTTCTATTCCTAAATTTGCAACCCCTCTGTTCCTTACATTCCTTATGATTCTTGAAGATTACAAACGTCTCCAATACTGTAACTATTTAGTCAAAAGCCTTTCTAATCTATGAGATTATAATATAATCTCAAGTATTTGTTCTGCTATGACTCAATTACAGAGACAATGTCATGAACACTCTGCTTATCTATGTAAGGAGGTAAGTTTTTCTTTGATTTTTTGGGTTTTTTCTAATTATTTTTGAGAGATTGTTCTACATATGATTGTGTGGATTGGATTTCTATGTGGGTTATGTACTGTGTAAGTCTTTCTTTCTTGGGAAATTTCAGTACCTTTTTTTTTTTTTTTTCTTTAAAACTTCTTTCTGCGATTTATTAGTTTTGAAAGATTAAGTTTTGAATACAAGCAATGAGTTTTCCATTTTAAAATAATATTTAATTTTGACCAAAACTTTGAACCAAACAGAATTTGTACTGCTTTATTTAGTCTGAGAAAATAGTGTTATAACTTATAATTTAATATATTGGAAACAAAATTTAGAGTTATGTGTGTTTTATGAGGAAAAATGCTATATTGTAGAAGACTTAAATTTATAGCTCTCTTTTTCCCTCCCTCTTGCTAATTACCCATATCAAGTCAATGAAGCACTTTGCATAGACTGTTATGTTCTAGGTGTTCACTACTCTTATATTAGAAGTTTTAATGCTGCCTATATTGATTCTCAGGATAAAACTTCAAATGGAAGTCTAAGAGCTAGGGTAAAAGTGTTTGTGAACATGTGCAGAAACAATAAAATATCAAGCAAGATTAGTTTCATAATATCACCAGTTTCTCCTAGATGATAAAACTTTACACTTTTTGGTTGGCATGCTTTACTGATAGCCCTGGATTTTTTCATTCAGTATTGAAACAGAATCTGTTTAAAAAAAATTAAAGGAGCAGAATTTTCTAGGTAAGAAATTGAATTATTATTAAAAAATGAAGTTAAACTATGCGTATTCTAAAAGTTCAAGCTATTATAAAATGAAGAAGTTGATCATATAATTATTATTTTAACACTTTTCCTTAATAAGCATTAATTTTGAAATGATGCATTTCTTTTCAGCGTATACGTAACATATTGGTTCATTCACTATGGTACAGTTAAGTTTTTTGATATAAGTTTTGATGATTACTCTCCGGAGGAGGATCAAGGCCTAGACTACAAAACTGTATGGTCTAAACAGTGCTGAAATTTTTAGTAGACACAATTTGCTGGTTTAAGAGAGTTCGGTTAGAGCTGTAAGATAAGGCATCAATTGAATTATGTGTGACAATAACCCTGCAACCTGTTAGTCATTTCAATATGACTTCAGAGACTAATATGTTACTGTCACAATTTGCTGATTTAAGAGGGTTTGGTAGGACCTGTTGGTCATATCCAATATGACCACACTGTCTAATATTTACTTTTTTTGGTGGCTTTTGGGGATCATTATAATTTTTCTGAAAAATCCAGCATGAAACCCTGTAGCTCTATGGTGGCTTTTGGGGATCATTATAATTTTTCTATCCATTATGTATTTGTTGTTTGAATTACCTCTGTTTAGACAGATTGATAACATTCACCAGGTGTTCTCAAGAAACATTGCTGGATAAAGCTGACAGGTTAGGACAGCCTAACTATCAATTCCATATTAATCTGATAAGATTTTTTAATGTCACAAATCATAAACTCAGATTGAATGTAGGTCTGCCAATAATGTAGTTATGTTTCCCAATTCGCCTTAGACTAATGTAAATGACTCTGCTGTTTTTGTTATTTTTGTTGCCGGAAGATTAGGCTTTGCAAAATCTGGAGCTAGGAGTTTAGCCTTTGTAGATGATAACAGTTTTGAGTATGATGATATTATTGTATATAAGGGCCAATTCTACAAAAAGACAATCAAATCAAAAAGACAATCAAATGATACCCTTTGGCAGAACTACATGGTCCAAATAAAAGTAGCAATGAACAGGGAAACAAGGCAAGTTACGAACACGTCTATCAATAAATATTGTAAACATGACAATTACATTGACATGCAGTTAAGTATTTTAACTATATCAAAACCTTTGCAATCAAAGAGAAACATACATAGGTGTAGAGGTCAAGGGAAGCAGCCACCGCCGTGGATCCGTGCACCACAGCATGCTCTCCGGCCAGTATGACTAATACCTTACATATTGTATCAAAACCAACATTGGTCTCCACGAACTGGTTCTTCAGATCTCCATTCAGTGTAACAGGTACACCAATCACCTGTCAAATTAATAGAAGTTCTATTAATAGACTGTGGTATCATAAAAATATATCTAGATTAAAATAACAAATGATGCAAGGAATAAAATTGCAACAAATATCCTTATTTGAGGCATTCACCTAGTTCCAATAATGTAGGTTCAAACCATATTGAAAACAAAAATAATCTTATGGAAATGTGAAAAGAGAAATAATAATGGAATACAGTGTGTTGTTTCACATTAAGCTTTCAGATACCTTTTTTGAATCTTACGCCGTCTCGTATAATGAGGAGGAGGTCTTGCATGTCCTTCGTCAGTGCCTCGGGCCCAACATTGTGTCCATGTTTGTGCCCCCCTGTCCCACACGGAGGTGCCTTTGATATGCGTTTAGGCCGACCTTCAGCCGCTGTAGGTAACCCAACCGGCTGCTCAGCCTGAACATGGGGTGGGTCAATGGCTGAAGAAGGGGTACTAAACGAACTATGGGAGGGTGGCTCCTGCTGCATGTCAGGTGGGGTACCCAGGTCAAAGGATGGAATCGGTGACAGCTGAAGAAATGACTGTGGGGTGGGTGGACAGACGTCAGACCCAGAACAAGGAAGTGGGGTGGGTGGAGGGATGGTGGGGCAAGGAGACGGATGGTGGGCGGGTGAAGGGATGGTGGGCGTAGGGGCTGGATGTGGGTTAGGTGAAGGGATGGTGGGCGTAGGGGCTGGATATGGGCTAGGTGAAGGGATGGTGGCAGTAGGAGCTGAATGTGGGTTGGGTGAAGGGATGATGACGGTAAGGGATGGATGTGGGGTGGATGAAGGGATGGTGGGGCTGGCGGATGCATGTGGGGTGGATGCAGAGGGATCGGGGGTAGGGAGAAGCTGAGGGGTAGCAACAGGCGGACGGGATTGACATCCGGCCGGAGCTGTGCTCGTGCTTGGGCCGGTAGGCATAGCTGCCTCCTCAATCGGGGCCTCAGGGATAGGAGGTTGGACACGTGTCATCACCTGTACTGCCGTCAACACCTCAGTAATGTCGTTGTGGTCCTCCGTACCCACTGGATGACGCCTCAATAAACGGACATATCCTTCAATCTGCACATGGAAAAACCACACATATTAGACCTGCAATACGAAATCAACAATGCCAATTGATAATAAAATAAATGTTGGTTCTGCTACTAATAATTGCAAATTAAAGGGAGATGAAGTGGTAAGCAAAAAATGTAGTAACAAACATCATGCTCTCTAAACAGTGGTTTCATGGTAAGAAACACGGTAACATGTAGAAGAGATTGAGAAGTTACCAGCAGAGTCACTACAGCACCAGGCCTATCGATGAACCTCCAAGTCACCCTTTTGAACCAGTCATGGTACTCGTGCTCTGGAGGCATATCACCAAGCACAGCTTCACAACGCCGATCAAAGCGATAACCCCACTCAAGGATATGCGCAGCATGCTTCTGCATCCAATTAACACCGATCTTCCCTCTCAAATCAATGCCATGAAGCACTCTGTCAGTGTTAACAGCGCGGGGAATTTCTTGGATCATCCCGAATTGACGAACAACACGATCCGGTGTATGTTTCTCTACTAGGTGGAAACATACAAGCGGCACCGTTGCCGTCCATACGGCCCTCCCTGCAACACACCAGGGCGGGAGGTCGTCAAAATGAGCTTCATATGGCTGCCACACCACCTACAATAGCCAAAAAAGAAGTACACAACACATTAGGGAACAATGTTTATATTTCAAAGTTCACGAAACCTATATGGACGTTCGTAAAAGCGTAAAATAAGGCATTTTCATACCTGGTCTGGCAACATGGAAGCTAGTTGCTCGCGATACCTGTCCCTGAAGATGTGGGCGGGCCTATTTTTCTTGTTTGGGACCCACAACCACCTACAATCAAGAAGAATGGATCAATAAGTACTGAGATAATGTTAAAACTATAATGTAATCACATATATGAAATAAAAGGAAATAAAAGGAAATTGAAATTTGAAGAAATAATGTAATCACTTAAGATGAAGAAATGAAGAAATAAAAGGAAATTGAAAGTAAGGTGGAGGGTGAGGTCATGTGAATTGCAATAGTAATTAATTCAAAGTTAGCTTTTTTATACTTTTTATTTATTTATAATTTTATATGCTTATATTTCTTTATATATTATGAGTCAAAATCCATATAATTTATTGAGTCTTAAAACTATAAGTCCATATTTCAACTAATATATCAATTTCAAGTCTAAAACTCTACCCAATAATTATAATAATACTATTGATTCTCAAAAAAAAAAAAAAACAAAACTATTAAAACAATTTTTCTATTAAAATATTCTAAAAAAATTACAATTAAAAAACAGAAATATAAAAGCTCAAGTTAAATATTGCAGTACTAGTTTTATTACTTATATATTACGTGTGGACCCACATAAACAAAGCCTAAAACTTTTTTTTTCAAGTCTCTTTCTCATTTCCAACAACTAGTCACATGCTAGGTTCACAAAACAAGAAAGAAAACACAAAACAAGGCAATGAAAATTCAAAATAGAATTGAAGAAGGACTAGCGAACGAAGAGAAAGAAGAAGAAGAAGAAAAAGAAGAAAGAAGAAAAAGAAGATGAAGTAGCAATAGCAACTGCCTCGCCTCAGCCTCTCTATCTCTCTGTGACTTTGTCTCGCCTCTCCTAAATTTCCTTACTTTTTTCTTTTTCTTCTTTTTTCCTTCATCTTTCAGACTTTCACTTTCTCTGTTAGGTTTTTCTGAGTTTTCTTCTTCTTCTTCTTGATTTACATGGGTCATGGGCTTAATTTTTCAACATATGTGTAAATATATGGGCTGTAAATGTACTTCATAAGGGGGGCTGGCTGGGCTAGGAATTCACGAGGGGGGCCTAAGCTAAAAACTAAGGTGGGGCAAGCTTTTTTTTTTTTTTTAAAAAAAAAAATTTAAGCTACTAATTAATTTTTTTTTTGTTTTTGTTTTTTGGGGCCCAAGGGGGCCCAGGCTCCCTTAGGCCCTCACTTGGGTCCGTCCCTAATTTAGAGGCAACAAATTATGAACCAACTTACCAAACCCATAAGCATGTGTTGTAAAAGCCATAAATTCTGGTTGGTTCGCTATCCAGTAATAGTGTCTTCTTCCTTGTGAGGCACGCAAACAAAAATGTCTATGTCAATGTGTGTGCTTCGTAGTTTTCTTTTTTTTTTCTTTTTTTCCTAGTCAGAGTAACCATTTTAAGAGAACCTAACAATTGCAGTTAATTTCCAAGGTACGTCATCACGTTGGTTTGAAACCCAAACCATCTTCTAGCTTAATTGGCAGCTGTGAACATTTATAAATGTTTACTGTATACTCCAAAGCCCCAATAGCATGGTGTGAGCTGGAATACATAGCTGTTTAAATTTGCTTCTTACTTCAATATAATTCACTTTGAAACTTTAACAAAGAGATAAGGTTTGGTGCTGAACGTGAAGGGCATTGAATGTTTTATAGTCCCATCCATTAAATTGTTCCACACAACTTGACTGAAAAGCTCATATTGCTAATAGCTTTCACACTAGTGTTTTATTTTGATCTTTCTTAAATAGAGTCCTAATGAATCAGGATGGGCCACATATATTCTCAATTATATATTTCTTTGTTCTAGGGGTTTCTGTTGAACTTTATATTCTCAGTCATAATGCTAACTCTCTTTACATGAAAACATCCAACTATATAAGTAACATATTATATTCCTTTTTGATTGGCCTTCCAACTGAGTTTTCTCTACTTCTTTTAATCATTACGTTTTTTCGATATCTTCTCTTGCTTCTTATAGGCACAATCCCCAAGTTCCAAACTGAAAAGGAATATTTAGATTTATATTGTTTGAAATGGCTTTCATCTTGAATAGACAAATCATTGGTGGGATTGTGGCTGCATTGTTGACAGGCTCAATCCTAGTGGAAATATGCAAATAAAGATGGTAAAACAAATTTCCAAATATAGATGCATTTGTGTGTGTGTGTGTGTAATGCATTGTAGTTGTCAAATATAGAATCATATTGGGAATCAATTATTATTATTATATTCTTTTTTTGGTATTGTGCATCATAATGTGCAGACATTTTGAAAATTTATGTAATACTATAATTCATATAATAATTATACATATATAATAAAATTAAAGCATTTATGCTGATTCACCTCTTACTCATTATATGTAATGTCTTTTACATTCTTTATAAATAACCTAAAGAGATTCTCTCTATGAGTGCTACTGATTACAATAAAGCCTTTATAAAAAACCTAAAGAGACTACGACTTCAAATAGCAAATAAAATTCCTCAAGAAGAAGTTAGAACCAAATAGAAAAAGAACTCAAAACATAATATAAGACTTGTGCTTTGGTGAAGACAGTATGTTATAGCAGTATGAGGTAGAGACTTACTTCAGGGATAGTGGACCACGTACTGGAGGACCGTAAGCACCCACTGGCGGGCCTCGCTCAACTGTCGGGCACAAATAGGGGAACCTGGCCCATGCCCAGTACTGGAGCAACAACAAGCACCCATCAATCTGACTGGTGTCCTCGCTTGCCCTGCATAGCTCTCGATACAACCATGCAAGGCAAGCACTTCCCCAACTGTACCTCCGTGGATTGTGAAGGTCTTCCAACTGCTGCACCCACATTAAATGCACCCTATCGCCGGATTTGTCCATGAATATTGTGTCCCCCAATAGCGCTAGGATGTAGCATCGTGCGTACTTATGCAGCTGATCCTCTTCAGCATCAGGCGGCAATGGGTTAGCAACTTCCTCCAAAAGGCGGTTGATGAGAATCCTCTGCCCATCAAGTTGCTTATGGTTATTTTGAGTTACAGGTTGAAAACCAAGGAAGTCCCGGCACACATTCACCCAAGTTTTTTGTGTGCTCCCTGTTATAGCGTCACCATCAACAGGAAGCCTGAGAAGAACCTCCACATCCTGCAATGTGATGGTCACCTCACCATGTGGCATGTGAAAGGTGTGAGTCTCGGGCCGCCATCGCTCCACTAAGGCCGTTATCAGGCCATTGTCAATCTCTCTACCCGGGACCCACAAGAGTCCCTCCAAACCAACTGTGGTGATGATGTTCCTCACTCGGTTGTCCACCATTGGAGGTTGCTTGGAGAACTCTGAACTACGACTACGGCAGGTAATGGACCCTGGATCCTGCACATAACAAAATCATGGATTAATATAGTATATGCAAATATGTGTACATTGTATGGATTAAATGCATGTGCACAAGTTACTGTTTTAGTTGAGTGTTTTACCCGCCCATTCCAAATAGCTTCAGACCGATGCGTCGCCTGCTGTGTCAACACTGAGTCGTCAATGGGTCCAGGCTGTGTATAGTCAATGCGTCTAGCATTTGCAGCAGCCATACTGAAGAAGAATGATAAGCAGTTAATTTCAAAATTGAACACACAATATGCTTAAATATATAGGTATGAGTTAGAGCAACTAAAGCCACTTTGTACAATGAGAATTCAGTAAAAGATGAAAGACTAAACCAAAAGAGGCCAATATGAACACAAAGCTTTTTAGACTTAGGATTTTATTTTTAAGGTTACAGTTTTGAACACACACAGTTTTTGTATTTATTTTTATTTTTTAAAAGAAGATCACACACAGAATAATGCTTAGTTACAAATACCACAAGACAATGAAGGGCTTTGATAAACTTACTATCAAACATGAGATTAAAGGGTAATTGAGGAACATAAAAAAAGAAAAAGAAAAAAGAAACTAATGTATTAAATACTATTGATTGATTTCATATCAACAACTAAATAAATTAATTTTTGAATGAAAGAAACAATTTTTTTTATATCAATTTAATTACAAAATGCTTACAAATTGACATGATAATTCTTCTCCAAAAAAAAAAAAAAATGACATCATAATAATTGTGATTGATGTCATGACAACCACATAATAAGTAAATTTCTTAATTACTTTTTTTTTATGTGTTTTAAATATCAAAATTATTAGACTTTAATTATTATCTCATTTAAAAGTATACATAAAACATAAGTTCATGGATTAGACAATAAAAAAAATCCTATTAATACAAAAATAGGTGTCCATAGTAAGAACAAATAAAATATATAATACAATTGTGGAATTTTCAATATATTAATCCAATTAAAGGTTATTAAATAGTGTGATAATTAGCAGCTTTTTCCTATTATGAAACTGTTTATACAAATTCATTATGACACAGAAAGGTTACTAGTTATAATTGAGACACGGCCTTGTAATTACGAGTTTCATCTGTTTGGCTCAAAAGATGCAGAATCTGTCATCACTCAATTTCTGCATCCTCTGTTCATTTATGCACTAATGTATAGGCATTGTGACTTTGTTACCCAGAGGAGCATGTTCTGCATAATTTATCTCAGAGACCTCTGACCTAGGAAGCTGAATACGTACTTGAGTAAATTTTTGGTATATGATAAGACCTTATTAGAAATCTTGAAGAGGGCATAGCTCTAGTACATGGGAGGTATATTATTGTTCATATACTATTGCTCAATAGATTTTAGTGATTAGGCTATTTGAAAATTCCTCTTATCAATACAAAATGCATTTTCTGGCTAAAAGATACTAATACCCTAGCCATATCTGTTCTGCCTGCACAAGCAAAGACTTTTGCAAACCATAAAACATTTTGTCTAGAGCAATGCTTTCCCTTGGCAAAATATTTGTGATTTGGGGTTCCCTTGAACATATCCTTCTTAGGCTCATTAAAGCTTTGTTGTATATACTTATGGTGGAAGTATGATCAAGAGATGTCATTTTATCACTTGTTGGTGTTCCATGCATTGAAGTGATGTTTTGTGCCATCTTTGGGTCCAGTCTACAGTTCTAGGAATTGTTTTCTCTCTTTTCTGTTTTGCTCTGTGCCTGTGTCTGTGGCAGTATACCTAGATCACTGTTGGATTTGGTGGCTAACTACAGACGAAGGTCCTTTGTAGTTGGTATGGTGTATATAGAGGAAGAGGGAAAAGCTGTACTTATTGAGGGCAGGGAGCTTCCTGTTTACTGACTTCAGATGGTGCTATAAAGGTCCTTTTTTAATGGCTTTTGTTTATCTTCTTCTTCCTTTTTATTGTAAATTCCTCTAATTCTATTGTAAATTACCAATTGTCCCATAAACTTAAGGTTTTGGGAAATTGTGAATTTAATCATAATTCTAATAATTACAAATTAATGTTGACAAATTTCATTGTAATATTCCTAGAGCAAAATAAGCTTTGTTGATAAATACCAATACGATCTTTAAAGTAATAAGTACATCTAATCGTTTGAATTTTAGGAAACAAAACCTTACCAACAGGTCCCTACACTGATTCTTGAATCTTTGCAGTACCTACACATATATAGTTAGGTTTTGAAGTACTAGTCTTCAATGGAACGCATGAAGGTTTGGGGGAACAATCTACATCATAAAGCACTTTGACCATTGGCCATAAGGTTGTCAGCAAGTATGAAAGTTTGTTCGGGCTCCGATATTGGGGAAGTTTAATACATAGATGCCTATTATGTAATTGTTTCAATAAGTTCATCTAATGAATGTTTAAATGTATGCAAGATGATACTATTGAGTTATGACACATATGATTGGTTACTGAGGAATGAGAATGTTTGGGGCTGTATGCAATTTTAGATCCAACCAAGAGTTTGAAATTTGAAGTTTCAGGATTGAGGTCCTTGATTGTAGCTCTCATTCTCAAGTCAATGTTAAACACATTGGTGTGCTAGCTCCTTGTGTTCGCATGGGTTATTTTGAGTGCAATGCACTCATTATTTTCTCCTAATTCACCCTCTGTCTCATTTTTTACCACACATTGATATTGTTATGTGACATAGACTGAAGACCTTATCTTGAAACAAGTTTTCCATTGTTTACCTCTTTGTGTCAGCATGGGTTATTTCAAGTGCAATGCACTCGATGTTTTTTCCTAAATCACCCTATGCCTCTTGTTTTACCACACATTGATATTGTTATGTGACATAGACTGCAGACCTCATCTTGAAACAAGTTTTCCACTAATTTTAGTTCTGACCTTTTGCCTTTGATCCTACTTACTGTGCAATTACAACCTTTAAAACAGATTGGACAGCAAAACTTGGCATTTGGGCTGAAATTTAATGCGAAAGGAATTGTTGATTGTTATGAAAGAGAACTTGAAAGCCTTCCTTTTGGTCAAAAGCGTGATATTGAGTTTAAGATGATTGAAGGAGACTTTCAACTATTTGAAGGAAAATGGTCTATCGAACAGGCAATATTTTGTTGATTTAATGTTGTTGGGCATCTTCTATGTCAATTTGTCTCTTTAGTTGTTCTCGAGCATGTGTATGCATGCATGTATAGCTGCTCATATGGTTTAACTTGCTAATTATATGGCACTTGTTCTCTATTTAAGTTTTGCAATTGTTTCTAAACATCTCAACATTCTGTTTAAAGCTAATGTTTATAGAAGTTAAAGATTGGACACTGTTTAAGCTAGAATGTATTAATTATTATACAGTTTCTAAAGGCCAGCTATGATCTATGTTGGGGACCACGCCTCATGAAAACTGGAGGCCACTAGTTTGAATCTCTCCTTCTCCCTCACCTTAGGGCCAAAACTTACTTAAAAAGAAAGAAAGAAAGAAGAAAAGAAAGATTGCATCCTAACTTCGAAACTTGCACACGACTCCAACAAAATTCACTGGCTAGGTTGCAGACATCTTTTTATCAGTGTAAAATATATGGTTTCATTGTTTTTATATCCCAGAAATATCGTCAAAGATCATAGCTGGCCTTTAGCAGGTGAATAATACACTCTAGCTTAGAATTTTGAATCAAGAAAATATAGGTATGGGGGCTACGATCACCAAAAACAGGAACAACAAAAGATTATATCTCATAGAGTTAAATTCCTGCTCTCAACCCATAACTAATACAAGCTCAACAGAAGCTATTAGCCACAGGGCTCCTCTGTTTTAAAAAAGAAGGAACATAAATAATCCTAAGAGAAGCAACCAAGCCCATTCCAATATCTCCTAAATCTTTCAATCAATCTATTATAAGTATATTTTGATCATTATCCAATTACAATTACACTAAGCATACGCTTCATATGGAAAATTTAAAATTACTAAATGCAAAAAAAATTTAAAACGACAACCCAATTGAAATATTTAAATGTAAATAAAATTTAAAGGAGCACAGATGCAGAATTCACAAAATTAGAAAAATAAAAAGGGGTTTAAGACATTATCAAATTTACCAAGAAGAAAGTCATCAAACTTTCAGTAACATGGATCAAATTAAACACTAAATCATCAACTTTAACAAACCCTATCATCAACTTTAACAAACCCTATCATCAACTTTAACAAACCCTAACATCAACAATTTAATTTAACAAAGACCCAGTTAACTAACCCTAACATCATCACTGCAAAACAATGCATAGTATTAGCAAATGAGTATGAAATTTCCCTCATATCAACACATCAACCCACGAACAGAACAAAGCACAAAACAAAACAAAAAAAAAAAAAATCAAACCCACAAACCAATTCAATCTCAAAACACAATAAACTTTCGCTCTTTTTTAGCAGGTTTAACAGTTTTATTACAAATTCAATACAGAACCCAAAATAGAAAACAAATTCGTGACTGATGACTTTCTTTAATTTTTCATGCATGTTTCTCGGCAACCAAACAGTAAACGGTGGGTACAAAGCAACTCACCTTTTTCTTTAGTTTTGAGAGACCGCGTAGAAAGAAAAAGGTTGCTGTCGCTTGATCGAAGCTTTTGGCGAAGGCTGACTGAGACTGAGAGTGAGAACAATAAGATGGAGAAGCCGGTGAGTGAGAGCGTGAGTGGAGAAAGTCAGTGACGGATCAGTGTGTGAGAGGGTGAGACAGTGAGTGAGAGCGTCACCTTAAGCGTTTGCTCTGTGTGAGAGAGAGGGTGAGGGTGAGGGTGAGTGACAGTGGAGAGTGATTTGTGTGAGGTGAGAGGCGTTATTTTTGAAAATGTATTATTTAAAACTCGAGTCTTTGAGACTCGGTTTAACTTTTTACGTAAACCGAGTTTCAAAGACTCGAGTTTAGGTGGCACCTACGTGGAACTCGAGACTTAAAAACTCGAGTTCCACGTACACTCCTGCCACATCAACGCCATGTCAAAGCACGTAAACCGAGCCTCAGAGACTCGATTTAGGGGCCCAAAATCGAGCCTCTGAGGCTCGAGTTGCTAGTTTGCCAATATGTTTCCAAACTGACCCTACTAACTAAATAGTTCGGCGAAAATGGGTAATTACCCATTTTCGCCGACTCATGAGAAATTGAGATTATCTTTTCTATGAAATTTCAAGTCAACCAAATTCAAAAATAAAAATGAAACAATAGTACGAACACAAAGAACAAAGAAGAAAGAAAACATTAGCAAACCATTGCGGGTTGTGGCCTGGTAATAAAAATTCTCATATCATTTCATATGATGTTTGTTCGGAGTTGAGTGGCTCGAGTAGTGATGCTTCAACAAATGTGTTATGCCCATGATGATAGCCTCATTAAGGCCCTAATAGTACACATGATATTACCCATTGATGTCACATAATGTGGAGTTGATGATCAGTCCACATCGGAAACCCTTTTTTTATTTAGCAATATACACACACACACAAAAACAAACTTTAGCAAAACCATACCACCCGACAATTAGTGTTTTTAGATTAAAAAGAGCATAAATTTTGTGGAAGAAAAAAGTAATATTGAAGAAAATAAAAGGTTAAATTAAATTAAATTTTTTTTTATATTTTAGAGATTGTTTATAAAAATAAATTTATTTATTTTTTGCCATTTAATTCATATCATGTGGCATGATTTAATTGGATGGTCTATCCCATGTGACAAGTTGAGGAATACTCTTTTTTTTTTTTTGAAGCCGGAACCAAATAATTTTCATTAATGTAGAAGACTAGAATCCAAATACAAAGCATCCATTATTAGCAGAGGATCCTCCTCCATCCATACAGTTTCATTGTCAGTTAATCTAGCAAATCTGGCCAAAGCATAAGCAACACTATTTCCACTACGCCTAACACAGTTAACCGAAATGGATCTAAAACCTACAGCCAAGCACCAAATAACTTCATAGATTAACCCAAGCCAAGAGAAGTTTGGTTGAGCCTGTGATACTGTCTTCATCACTATTGCATTATCACCTTCTAAAATCACCTCCGTAAAGCCAGTGTCTATAGCAAACTCAAGAGTTTTGCGGAAAGCCATCACTTCCACCTCTTCACTATCCCTCACAGCGCCACCTTTGGCAGATAGAGTAGCCATCACTTCACCATTCCCATTACGAATAATAGCACCATATCTCGAAGCAGCTCCATTATCAAAGCAGGCTCCATCAAAATTCTGCGTGAAGAAAGTTCCCTGCGATGGCTGCCATGCCTAATTTGCTGGGGCTTGAATTGAAATTGGCACACTCAGATGGTCCTGTGCTTCAGCATACTCCCTCAAATAATCTGAAGCACGTTGGTAAGACTGTGATGGATGTTGGAAGGCACCCCCATGCAAGACTGTGTTCTGCTGTAGCCAAATTTGCCAACAGATAACCCAAAATAAATCCAATTTCTCCAACGACAGCTTCGGCATGAGACCAAATACTAGCTGCGTAAAATCATCTTGCTCAGTACCAAATTTTTGAAATCTGATTACACCACCAACTCATACATCCTGTGCAGCCCTACACTCCCAAAGCACATGCAATACCGTTTCAATGGCTCTTTGACAGAAGCAGCATCTTGCATCCTCCATCACCCTCCTACAAACCAAATTATCCTATGTAGGCAAAATGTTTTAACATGCTTTCCAGGAAAATATTTTAACCTTATTTGGGACCATTGCCTTCCATATCCATGACTAGAATGAATCGTTTGCCCTTTGCACCAAGGTCTCCCCACTATTACTCTCTACCTTCCTCAATTGCTTAGCCACATGGTACCCGAACTTCACAGTATATCTACCATTCTTTGTGAATGACCAAATCAAGGCATCTTGCACAACCCGCCTTCTCAAAGGAACTTGAAGAATAGCTTCAGCATCAACTAATTGAACAAGGCGTGAATTCTTTCTCTATCCCACTGGTGACTCTGCCAATCAATCAAATCCGATACCCTCCACTCCCAAATTTCCTCCTCAGGTTGGAAAAGAACTTTTTTGTTGGCTGATTAGGTAACCAACAATCCTTCAGAACATTGATGGAAGCATAATTACCTACTCTCCAAAAGCACCCTTTCCTCAAGATCGGTTGAGCAACTATCAAACTTTTCCAAATGTAGGAACTATTTTGACAATCATTCGCCTCAAGGAAATCATGCCGGGGAAAATATTTTGCCTTAAAACAGCTATACAAAAGAGAGCTTTTGTCCTGCAACAATCACCATCCTTATTTTGCTAGCATAGCTAAATTAAAAGATCTTATGTCTCTGAAGCCCATCCCACCTTCTTTCTTTGACTGCGTTAAAAAACTCCAACTTTTCCAGTGTATTTTCCTCTCCTCACCAATTTGGCCCCACCAAAATCTAGCACACATAGCATCCAATTCATTACATAATTTCCCGAGCAATTGAAACACTCCCATCCTATAGGTGGGAATGGATTGAGCCACTGCTTTTATCAGAACCTCTTTTCCCGCCCTAGAAAGCAACTTCCCCTTCCACCCTTGCATCTTTTTCCAAACCCGCTTTCATCCCCCTCCGCCGTACTCTGTGAACCACTCAGTCCCTACATTACTCCTTTATCTCCATCACAACGATCTTCCTTCACAAATCCCCTTTTCTGTGGTGATCGTGCCCTTCCACCCGTTGCCTTCAACCAATCCCCATAGCCACATTCCACATCAACCCCAGTTTTTGTTTTACTAAAATACTGAGCACAGTATCGTAAATCATGCCCAAGAAGTCCACAGTAATGGCAACAGACGGGCAACCTTTCTTACTTTAACTCAAACTCAAACATTGATAATTATCTCCAAATTTGTGAGGTTAATCATGAACACTATAAAAGTAAATGTGGGAGAAGAATCCACCCTCAATCATGTTTGTCCGCTTTGGGCATGCTTTGCAACGTCCGACCCTTTGGGTGGCATGCTTCGGCAACGTCCTCATGGCTTTGTTCATCTAGCAGGGCAACGTCCGACTAGTTATTATTATTAATATTATTATATAGAAATTTAATTATGAGATTTTGCTAATAGTTGTTTATTTGATAATATTTTTGAGTGGAAAAATTTGCAGTTTCTACATAGAAAATAATCTTAATAGATTATCAATAACAAATTGTTTTTCTAATTAGTCAAATTAATCATTGTTAAGCAACGATTGATATGGCATTTTATTTGTTTGCAAAGCATCATCGTATGGATATATTTTGATTTAGTATATTTTTATGGATATATTGAGATAAGCATTGTATTCAAGAAGAGAGATCATGATCATACTTTGTATACTTCAAGAGAGATTAACTGATTTGGGATTAAGGATAACATTAAAATAGATGGCTACAGGTTGAAATTTTGAACGGTGGGAAAACTATTTTTCTCATTACTGTATTTTCTAACTGTCATAATTGGAAAAACTTAATACACACTATATTCTATCACTAGCAAATTGGCTCATAATACAAGTAAAAGAAAATTTTAATATTAAAAGAATGTGTTGTGTGTAGTATAACTAGCCCTACCCCCTTAAAAGTTACCATGGCTTTTAAGTGGAGTTGTGATGTGCTTTTGTGTTAGAACTCCTTTTTCTTTACCTTGTGTGTGTGTTTGTTTCTAAAAAAAAATTTGGGATAATTGTCCCATATTGCTTAAGAAAATGTGTTATGTGTAGTATAACTTACCCCATCATAATAGGCTTGGGCGTGCTAATGTTAAGTTTACTGGAGTTGGAAATTTGTTGGACAGGATTAAAACCATTAGGATTCCTTATGAACTAGTGTGGGAAATTTGTTAGGAAAATAGGGTCTAGGCAATAATATATGGGGAATAAAAAAAAAATTATATTGCCCACAGTGCACACAGCTGAAGGAAAGAAACTATACAACCGAAGTAGGCATTCGAGGCTTTAAAATGAACACAAATTTAGCCAAATTTACAGACAGTATGTTCTTTTTCCTTTCCTTTAATATTCTTTTCACTCTCAGGTTGAAAGTTGAAACACCAATGATGAACATGATTGCCAAATTTACAGACACTATGTTCTTTTTCCTTTCCTTTAATATTCTTTTCACTCTCAGGCTGAAAGTTGAAACACCAATGATGAACATGATTGCCGATGGAGCAGTCGCTCCTCCATTTGTGACCCATCACAATGATTTGAACATGAAACTGTTCATGTGCATTGCACCTGAGCTCTACCTTAAGGAACTCGTTGTTGGTGAACTTAAACCGTGTTTATGAGATAGGAAAGAAATTTAGAAATGAGGGTGTTGATTTGACAAATAATCTAAGTTCACCACCTGTGATATGGCTTTTGCAGCATGCCATCTTCTATAAAGAACAAGAAGGCGAAATATTTTCTCCATTTCGAATCTCTTGCTAAATATGGGAGTAATGTTATAATCATGGCGGGGAATTGATTCCATTGATTTTTGCTGCTAGAGATTGAAAAAAATACCTGACACTTGATAAAGGATACAACTAAAATCACCATTGTCAATAATCCCTTATTCATAGATTAATAAATAATGGCCTTGCCATCCTCTGAATGACCCAAGGGGAAAAATTATTTACAATTTGATTTCTTTTCCATTTCTTTTCTATATATTAAAGGAAGCCTCTCTTTATTCATTCTTTAGGGCTGTGCAATAGACCATAATCACATGCTAGAAGTCTGAATGATATAAGCAAACCAGGCTTGAATGAGTTATGGGATTGCGACAAAGAGGGCACTCAGGCTTTTCATTGCACCACTCCATAATGCAGTTCCTACAAGAAAGTGAAACAAAATAATAGAGTGAGAAAAAGGAAGAAGAGGGATGGCAAAGAAAAAAAAAAAAAAAGGAGGGGGGGCCCAGCAGAGTACATGGATTTTTACAATCTAAAGAAACAGTACCAGCAAAATATGTGGCCACAAGATGTGGCTGTTGGATATTGGCGATTACTTAGGCAGAGTGTACATTTGCTAATTCCACTTGTCGTTTGAGACTGGAAAAGACAGAGAAGTTACAAAATGAAGTTAGACATCCATAAGCTGTTAGGAAAAGGTCACAAGAAAACAGGAAATTCCCATCATACTAACCAGTTAGATGTTTGATATTGAAGTTGTGATATTAGAGTGAGGTGAACCCCCAGCTCTCTTTTTTTTTTCCTCCCTCATTTCTATACTCACTGACTTATAAATTTTTATGAGTAATATGCCCAAATTTTCTGCTTTTATGTTCGTGGAATCATCAGGAATAACCGCGAAATTAATACACAATGAGTTCAAAATTCACTACAAGGGCCAACATTTGAAGATTTTGTACGTTTAAGTTTTGTGATGATTATATATGCTTAGGCACCCCATGAGGACACTCTTTAACGGTAGGACTTATCCACTTATCCAAGTGTCAATATATGAGTGCACTGCAAAAGCATTGAATTCAATTTCTATAAACCAGTAATCATGTTCTCTGCATTATAATTAATAGTGAAGCACTTTGGCTAATGAGCTCTATAGTTAAAATCGCATCTCCTCTTGGATGGATGAGTATACCAAAAAAATAAGTGAAGCACTTCAACCATATTCACCCTTGGAATGCTCCTGCAAAGGAATCACATTAAATTCTGGTGCTGTGCTTTGATATTACTTTTGGATGTTCTTGCTTTATATCTTTGTTATTTAAGTTAGAGAGCCAGGCCCTAAAATTAATGAGCATCACAGAATTGTATACCCTCCAATGCGAAGGCTGGAAATATATACCTCCGAAGTTGATGAAGAATCAGACAACCAACTTCCTCTATTATTATCTGTGGATATCAAATTGCCTTCCTCATTCAAAACAGGCAAACCACGTCCTGCAAACCCAATAATGGAAGAGAGAAATTAAATATAGTAAACTGCATGGCAACACAATTCGTCAAAATAGTAATAGACATGCCAAAAGAGTTATCACATGGAACTAGTAATGAAAAGGATTGGATCTAATTCATCTTCATCAAGAACTAATATTATTTAAATCATAAAATGGCAAAATTTGGCTACAAACTTAATTATAACCAATGCCT
The DNA here is from genome assembly GCF_001633185.2 of Quercus lobata. NCBI lineage: Eukaryota > Viridiplantae > Streptophyta > Magnoliopsida > Fagales > Fagaceae > Quercus > Quercus lobata. The sequence continues at coordinate 96,579,519 of NC_044907.1, forward strand.
ACAACTCCTACTAAAAAAATTAATATGACTACATATTTTGAAAATCTAACTGTTGGATTGCATGTTCTTTTATGTTCTTAATATGCATATCAAATTTTGTGCTAATTAGATGTTAGTAACCATTTGACCCATAAACTTATTTTTTGAGGGCGTTTGGATTAAACTTAATCCTACGTCTACGTTTTGCAACACGTTTTCAGCCCTTTTTTTTTTTTTTTTTCTATGCATGAACAGTGATTTTACAGTTCAGGAGACAATTTTTACTGTTCACATACTGTTCCGTCACTGTTCATCACTGTAGCAGCACTGTTCATATATTAAAAAATATTAAAAATAAGTCCCACAACACTATTTACACATTTAAAAATTATTTTGCTACAGTGTTTTCAGTTTCAGCAACAATAAGTTCAATCCAAACAGACCCTTTATATATAATTTTATACTACAAAAATTTGAAATTTAAACATTTGATTGATAATATAACTACTAACCTTTGATTTTCAAAAAAATTTGTAAACAAGGAGGATATAAGAAGAAACTATAATCCAATGGTGAATTTCTCAAAATTCGCATCCAATAAAAAAAATTATTAAGTGGAGTTGTAACCATTGGTTACAACCAAGTTTGTAGATAAACTTTGTCTTGTTTAAAATAAATAAATAAATAAATAAAATAGCTGTCTCATCAGAAATTTTCAGGTGCTCCAACAGAATCTCACTAAATTTATAAAGTTGATATCTCTCGTTCAATCTAGTGGTTAAGCTAACATATGGCCTGTGATATATACATAAATAAATACCTATCTAATATATACACACTTTTCTTTCTTTCTTTCTTTTTTGCCAATGTGCATATATAAATGCCTATACATTATGTATGCACATATAGCTAACAACTTCAATATACATGTATAACAAGATATAGCTAGTGTATGATCCTACAAAACTAATAGACTACAAAGAAGGTTAGTGGATAAAGCTACTAGCACTACCAAAAAAAAAAACCACCTGCTGTGTTTTGACGGCTCCCAAAGGAAGTATGGTGGACTGAACTTGCAATAGAGGATAAATTGCTACGTCGCAATCTTTCAGCAGCAATGACGCATAGCTGAATCAGTAGGAAAACTCCTATTATTTGGTATCTGCAAGGAAGCCAATTGGAAGAGTGAATATTTTAGATTAGCAAGATCTCATATGACTAAAGGTTAAAGATAATCAAATTTCTCATAATTTTTTATCATGATAAGTAAGTTTAGTATCAAGGAGAGGGAGAAGGGAGATTCAAACTAGTGACCTTGTTTGGTGAGGTGTGGTCTCAAACCATTTGAGGTTAAAGACAATTAAATTTCTTTGCAACAGACAAGGTGATAGTGATAAAAAATGTTGCACTTAAACGTTCAAGAGAAATCACCCGAGAAAATCAAAAGCACCCCACCCCCCCTCCTCCCTTCCAAATAAAACTGAATCTCTCCTTACAGTTTTCTCTCGTACTAAACAATTGAAAAACCATCATCTCCCCACCCTTTTCGTTCCTCTATTTCTTATAACTATATATAAAAAAGGAGAGTTGAGCGGTTTTGTTTTGCACTTGTATGGCGGTGTTGTCGAGTCTTCTAGTCCTTCTAAAATCTATACAACCAAATACAGTATTGTTGAAGAACTAAAATAAAAAAATAAAAAATAAAAAAACTTACCATTGATTCCCACATGATATCAAAAGTTCAGTCTAGCACTTATTTATTTATTTTGGGATAAGTAAATAAGGATTTTATTGAAACAGACTACTTCATGTGCATGGAAATTCCAGACATAACAATGCATTTAAGAAACCAAGACATATTGAAGTTCCTATGTGAACTGGGATTGAGAAGGAAGGAAAAAAAAAAAAAAAAAAGACGAAAGTTTAGAGAGCAAACATCAAACTAAGGGTCAAATTCATTATGTCATTGAATTCAGATTTAAAAGCTCTTTTTTTTTTTTTTTTTTACTTGTCAAAAAAAAGATTTAAAAGCTCATACCTGGGCCTTTGATTTGATGGTTTTCCAATGAACACATAACGAATGCCTGCAGCACGTTTTGATATATGATAATAGAGGCCTGGAGAGAAAAATTCTTGAATCAGTAAGATTTTGAATTTCTACTCCCTTAAATAAACTCTGAAAGACAGGAATAACCTTCAAAGTAGAAGAACATTAGGTTAGCACGAAGAACCAATTGCAAAACTTCTCGAGCTAAAGGGAGCACCTGGACATATAAATCTTAAATAAGAAAAGCAATTCACCATGTGCTCTAACACCCAATTAAAGGAAGCTAAATTGAATACAAAGCACTAAAACTGAGAGGGAATTAGAAGAGAGGGGAGAGGGGAGGGAATGGACATTGTTCCATGGAAAAAAATAATATAAAAGGAACAATCTCATCATATACCTTGTAGACATGGGTTTTCTTTAAGAATAAATAAAAAATAAAAGTTGTAATTCAATTAAACTACATATAAAAACATGACTTAGTTTCAAAAGGTTATATCATATTTTCATATATTAAGGCTGGAGTTAGCAAGATGCCTAAATAACAACTATACCGTAGGCCATCTCTGAACTGCATACAACCATAATCCATTGAATTTCTCTTTCAACCTTATCAGAGAAACAGACACCCCTGATGTGGAGGAGGGTGGAAGATTAGTCACAGTGGAAGATTGAACATGACTGCTTCCTGGAGCATCGTTGTTGTAGGGCTCATCAGACTGTGAATCAGCCAGGACAATGCCACGGGAAACTACTCTAGAACTGTCAAAACAAGAAATTCAGCACTTTCTATGAGTAAAATTTCAATGCAGGCTCAAACTTAATAACAATTACAAAAATATTATGTGTAAAAAATAGAAATCAAAGAGATGGAACTGTTGAACCTAATCCGTTCTGCAATATAAGGAACCGCTGTCTGGTAGACAATGAAAAGAGCACGTCTTGCTGGGTTTGGAGGAATTCCATAAGGTCCTGCAACCTGTTAAAACAACCATTAACAATCGAAAATAGAACAAGTAGCAACATATCAACCACATGGCATCAATGCACTCAGTATGAAGTAAAAACTAAATAAATAATGGTAGAAGATTTAGACAATTGACCTATTAATCATGATCATATAACAAGGTTCATGTCATCCAAATATGGTTGTATCAAGTAGAAGTTAAAGCTGCAGGGTGACTAAGTGTGTGTGTGCAACTTAAACATCAAAATTTATGAATATGAAGAAAGCAAATAATGGGTAGAAACCTGAGTGATGTCACAGTATTCCTCTCCCAATGTTTGTTGCCCTGAACCAGTGGTTAACACATAATAAAGCATCTGCCCCACAAGTTTTGTCTGCAAAATAAGAAAAACCGGAAATACAATATAACAACCAAAATGTTGTCCACAATGCATAACAACAAAAATCATTTTCTTAGCTGTAAAAATCGTTTTAGAGAACTTGTGAATGTTGAAATGAAAAGGTTTGAGAGTTGAAAATCTAACCTCCCTCTGATAAGCTACAGCAACCCTTGTACCTAAACCAGAGAATTGAAAGAAGATAAGGTGAAAAATTGCAAGGAGTGGAAGGAATTGAGGGAAACATATAATAAAGAAACGAACCAAAGAGGTGGCGGAAAGCATCGCGACAGGCATCATAGACGAAGGAGGCATACTGGTCGTCCTTCTCGGCGGCTCTCATTATCTCAGGCTGTGCTGCCAGTGGGAATCTTCGTGGTAAGGAAGCCTCGCTACTACTCGTGCTCGTGCTCATGCTCTCTCCGCCTGACAAATCACCCCTTCCCAATCCCATCTCTCAAATTCAACTTACCGGTATTTGGAAACCACCAATTATTTTTCTGAATCTCTGAAAACTGAAAAGAAAGAAGGGTTTCTTGGGAAATAAAGTTTTCTTACAGACACCAAAGCAAACAGTTGGCGCGCAGAAAATTAAAGTTGGAAAGATAGGATGGGATGATAGCTGAGACTGAGAGTAGTAGTGGGTGTTGATTAACGAAATGGGGTTTTGGAAAAATGGAAAATTGTGAAACAGGTAAAGCATGTGAAATAGGGGAACCTTCTGTTCTGTTCGAGATGAAGCTAACTTGGCATTGCGCTCCGACAAACAACTGTTACTGCGACTATCGTTTTGCCTCAACCCTCTCTGACCATCGACTGTCACGCAAGGCACATCGATTTTTTTTTTTTTTTTAAAACTCCCGTGACAGGATTTGGATCCGGTGTAATAATCACTGTGCAAAACTTAGGTAGAGGATTTGCAATTGGTTCTTCTAACGATTTTAAGTCTTTTTATTTATATTTTTTTAGCAATATTTAGATACAGCACTTAGTTGGGATTTTGTTATATAAATACTCTACCTAAGTTTTGCTTATTCTTTTTTTATCTCTTTTTTTTCATCAAAAAAATATATATTAAAAGTGATATTTTTAACTTTTAGTCACACCCATTTAAAAATGTATTACATGATCTTAATTTTTCGTAATATGCTACTGTGAAAGTACAGTATTCTTAGGTGCAATACATTAAAATATTATTTAATTAAATTCAAATATATGGTTGTCTTGGAGTCTTTTTTGCCTGTTAAGCTAATTTCCCAACATATTATATATATGGCCAATTTTAAAATAATTCTGTTATGTGACCATTTTTAAAACTCAGAGGCTAGATTTCTATGAGAAAAAAATCATGAGATAATATATATATATATATATATATTTTCTAATGAAACTCGAATTTCAGAAGCTCTAGTTCTTCATGTTGGAACTCGAGTCTCAATTACTCAACATCCAAAATTGGTTACAAAACAAAAATATTTCAATACCAGCTACATAATTAATATGTTTGGGAAATTAGCCTAATGGGCAAAAGATACCTCAGTCTTGAATAGTCAAACATAATTACAATTATCTTTTTCAAGTTTAATTAAATTCACTATAGTTATGTGTTTTGAATTTAATTGGAAACCTAATGAACTATATTTTAGTATTACACTAAAACTATCAAGTTTTGATAAGACAACTTTTATTCTTTTACACAACCAAATGAGTGTGTGATAATTCATAACCAAGAAGTTTAAGAACACATTTTTTTCCCACAACTATTGAGGTGTTATATTTGTAATTGGTCAATCAAATTTGGGTTTTTTTTTTTTTGTGTTTTTTAATTCCTGAATTGTTGTATTATTATGCTATGAGAAGTTTTTGTAATTTTGAAACTTGTTTTTATTTTATGAGTTTTAGTTTAATGTATGATTTAATTTAAATAAAATTTAAATTAATTTTTATTTAAAAAAAATTAAATGGTTGGGTGGGAGCGGGTACCCAAGAGTGCCCACTAAGACATGACGAGTTTCCTATTCCCCGCCCCACACCCATCTTGTTGTCATTCCTGAATTTCAATGCCTATTAGGCCAACGTAAATTCTTAGCTTCATACTACTTAGTGTTGAATGGTCTTTTTGTGTTACTTCAAAGACACTTTCAAATCCTCTCAATGATTTGAGTATAACACATAGAAATCCAAATAATTGTGCATCCAGTGTTGTTATGCTTTCCATTTTCCAATTTTATATGTGGTGTTGTGATGTCCCTAAGAGGTTTTCTTGCACAATACTTGGGGTTTTTCTCTTTGTGTACTATGACTATGATTTTTTGTGGTTGTGTTCATTTTTCTGTTTATTCATGCATGCATGTTAAAGTCAATGGGCTAATTACTAAAACAATTGGGCTTAAATTTAGTAACTAGCACGTAATCTTATGTATATAGGCATGAGATACATTTACAAATAAGCATAACTAAATGCCTATTAAAAGTTTGTAAAGTTTACATATAATATTTGTATATTTGAAAATATAAAATTGATACTTAAACTTAAAAAATTGATACTGAAAAATATTGTAGCAAAATAATTTTTAAATGTGTGAATAGTACTGTGAGACCAATTTTTAATGAAAAAGTTATTAAAAAGTGAGGTTTGTGGCTCCTGTGAACGGTGCACGGGACCCACTGATGTGCTGAAAAGTCAACTTTTACAGCTACTATTCATGAACAACAGCCGTAACAGTGAAATTTGTCTCTAAAACACGTGAAAAAAAAAAAAAAGAAGCCAAACGCAGACATGCTGGCAATTTTCAACGGGATCCAAACGTAACCTAAGTCTAATATAAATGTAAATTCCATTTTAGTTATTTATTTATTTATTTTTAATTTTTCCTAATTCCTATTGCCAACAATTACGTCAATACCCTATCAAAGTTAGATTAAACTCTTTTTTTTTTACTCTTCGGCTTTTGTACTAATAAAACATTTTGCACAAATATTTAAAAATTAAATGAGACATGTGATGCAAAATTAGACTTCAATTGAAAATCTAACTGGATTCCACCCATAGAACTATAGAGGTGTGCATGTGAGATATTCTTGCTTAGGTGAATGAGGATTGTTATTATTGTGGTTTTCTTGACTTCTGTGTTAGTGTTAATGCATCATTCATTTTAGCATAAAGCCAATGGCCTTATAGCTGAATTGGCATATCCTCATGCACAAAGTGCTTGGGGGGTCTAGTGTAGGGAATATGTGTAGGCTAAGCTGTTTTGGGTTTGTTTAGCAATGAGAGTTGCTTAGAACATCTAGTAGGTGGTTAGGCACCTCTAGAAGAACACTAAGTTCCAAAGAAAAGCACACAAAGGCTTAAAATCACTAGTTCTCAAAAAATTGGTTACAAAATAAGAGTACAAGAATACTTATACAATATGTTCTACAACTAACAACCATTATTATCTTGCCAAGTGTCAAACTAACACTGATTACATCTAATACAAGTAACCAACTCATTAACAAGACTAACTAATTCAGATAAGAATGATTGTCATATAAGCTAATTGCCTTAAGGCTTTTGTTTGAACTCAAAGATAGTTGTACGTAACTAACTGTTCTCAACAACTAAGACTGCTAGCTAGAACTTAAACAAAGACATCTTAAAACAGCTTAAAAAATGCTCCTGCATTAGGATGCCCTTCTTAGAAAACACTTGGCCTCCTTTGGATCATGGTAAGGAGTTGTGGGTTCTTGTTTTGGTCAGTACCCAGGCCCAAGTGATAACGGGAATCCTAGGCCTCCAAAAAGTTTTATATTTGTTTGTTGGTGAACTGAACTTGGTTCACTGCAGCTATATTGTGCTGATTACGAATCAATTTGTGCACAAAACATAGGCTCTATAACACAAACACATTTATATATGCAAACATATACATATTGTAAAATAAGTGGTTGAGGAATAGTAAATGATTATTTAAAAGGTGCAAATAAAGGCATATGGGATCCTTAGAAAATAGAGTGATATGTTCATTACATTGAATTTTTAGTACATTGGACCCCATTTCTCATTGGGATATGTCACGAGGTTCAAATAAGTGCAAAAGTCACAGACTTAGATAGTTCTTTGTAGGCTTCTAAGACTTGTGAGGTTTGAATCCCTTTGAATCCAAGTGTATCCTCAAGCATTTATCACAGGATCTCTTACAGTGTTTCTCTCTTTTCTCTATTTTTCTGAGGTTTAGTGACTCTCTCTAATGCTTTTTTTTCTCTAATTAATTGTTGCTAAATGAGTTTTGCTGATGGCTTGACCCCCCCCCCCCCTTTTATAGTACATTCTTAAGGTTTTTGGCATACTATTGATTCCTTTCATTTGCTGCCCTAAGTACCAGAACCAATGTTATGTCAGTAACATGGGTGGCTGGTCTTTTTCTCATTTTCTCACTATATTCTTCTTTTGAGGTTTCCTCCCAAAAAGTCCCCAGCTGACCTTCCTTTTTTTGGGGGGTCCTCAGGGTTGAATTTAATTCCCTTTTCCAATACTTTTAGAGAGACTTTTTAGAACCCCTTTTTGGCTGCCTCATTCTTTGTCTTTTTTCTTCTAATAGGCAGATTCCTCCCTATCAGACTAAAAGATCTCCAACCACCTTCCTTCATAGTTCACCTTCTTGCTCTTCCCAAGGTACCAGGCCTCCCTTCATCAAGTGCTAGTTCCTAAGCCATCATCTGTTTTCAAAGCCTTTTCTTCTGAGTTGTAGGCGGCTAATGGGACATGTCTTTCTTCGTCCCTCATGTCCATGAGCGTGCTTCCCTGAGCTATCCAACTCCTCAGTTGATTCTTTCCTGCACTTTCCAAGGATTCTCCTCCCTGGTTTTGGCAACTCTAAGGTATCCTAGTCCAGTCTCTTTCTAGGCTCCTTAGGAGCTTTTCTCACAAAGGCTGGGTCAAACTTCCTCTGCTTTTTCTTCCTTCTCTAAGGCCCATGGCTTACCCATTTATGAGTTTGGGCTTCCTTTTACCTATTTCAAATGGGCTTTAGCTCACGGATTGGGCCTTTCTTGTCTTTGAGGGCCCATTAGTTTTTGATTTCAATACTTGTAATATTTTGAACCTCAACAGCAGTAAGGTGCAACACATTGAAAATATCGGAGATAGACAACTGGGAAGGTAGCTCATTCTCATGGGCATTGTGATTGATTCTCTTCAAAACCCTACAAGGACCATACTTCCATTGTCTCAACTTAGCATACTATCCTTCTAGTCTTCTATCTTTAGAAATCGACACCCAAACTAAGTCTCCAACCTCAAATACCACATGTTTCCTATGTAAGTCAGCAACTGCTTTGTACTTCGCATTGGTTACTTCTAACTTGATCTTCACTTGTTGATGAACTTGATGCATAACATTTGCCATATCTTTAGCCTTTGGATGAACTCTCTTGGGCATTGGTAAAGCTACCAAGTCAGTCACACTACTAGGATTGTTGCCACACACAATTTCAAAAGGGCTATAATTTGAACTTCTATTGATAGAACTATTGAAAGCAAATTTTGCTATGGGCAGAATCCCTCCCACTATTTAGGATGGTCCCCAACTAGGCATTAGAAAAGGTTCCCTAAACTTCGATTCACCACTTCTGACTACCCATCAGTTTGAAGATGAAAAGTTGTGCTATAGTCAAGGCTACTTCGCACTCTTCCGCAATGTACCCCAAAAATGGCCGAGGAACTTAGTGTTCTTATCTGAAACAATGGAATGGAGTAGCCTATGCAACTTGTAGACATCCCTAAAGAAGAGATCAATCACATGTAAAGCATTATTTAATTTTCTACAAGGGATAAAAGTGAGTCATCTTGCTAAATCTGTCAACCACGTACAACAAAAATACTATATGGCCTTCTTGTGGTTGGAGGCAACCCTAATACAAAATCCATGCTTATGCACTCCATGGCTTGGTAGGCACTGGCAAAGGAAGATAGATGCCTGAATTAGTGGCTGTCCCCTTGGATTTTTAACAAACCAACCACCTTTGAACCAGTTTAGACACGTCTGCCTCCATGCCTTTCCAAAAGTACTTATGTTGCATCAAAGATAAAGTCATATCTCTCCCTCCCTTGATTATGCACTTCAAGCAGCAATTGATCCCTTACTAAAAAAATTAGGAACACAAAGTTGAACTCCTTTGAATAGAAAGCCTTCCTTCTCATAAAAACCAAGATAGGCTGCATAGTTGCCTTGCTTGATTGTAGCTAAAATAGGCTGTAGCTTGTTGTCACCCATGTAATGTTCCTTGAACACATCAGAGCCAGGTACCAAAGCTTGCATATGGGAAAGCAAGGCCTGTCTTCAACTTAGGCCACCAACCACTTTATTTAAGACACCCGCCTTATGCCTTGTGCAAAAATTGAATTGCTGTAAATAGGCAACACACTTGGCATGCCTTTTATGCAGACTTAGATAGTTATGTAGGTGCTTAAGTGCCTCATGATTAGTATTAAGAATAAATTCCTTATAGGAAAGATAGTAATTCCAATGCTTGATAGCTTGAACTATAACTTTAAATCATAAGTACAATAGTTTAATTTAGCACCACTGAGTTTCTCACTAAAGAAGGCTATAAGCTTACTTTTCTTGACTAAGAACTTCCCCAATACCATGGATTGAAGCATCTGTATCCAGCTTAAAAGTATTCTCAAAATCTGGGACTTGCAAAACAGGTGCTATAATAAGAGCCTTCTTGAGTTCTGCAAAACTGCCATTGGCTTGAACTAACCAAACTAGTTTCTTTTGCTTCAAACAATTAGTCAAAGGTGCTACTATTGAATTGAAATTCTGGATAAATCTTTTGTAAAAAATGGCTAAGAGATGAAAGTTTTGTACTTCACTGACTGATTTGGGAATTGGCCACTCAAGAATGGCTTGAACTTTAGAAGAATCCATTTTGATACCTTCTGCAGAAATGACATACCCCAAAAATCTCACTTAATCTATTGCAAAAGTATATTTCTTTGTGTTTGCATAGAATTTATAGTCTCTTAACAACTCAAACACTCTTCTGAGATGCTCAACATGAACATTCAAGCTCTTAGAATACACTAAAATGTCATCAAAATAAAACAATATATAGACTCCTAACACAGGCTTTGCTACCAAACTAGTGTAGGGAATGTGTGTAGGATGAACTGTTTTGGGTTTGTTTAGCAATGATAATTGCTTAGAACACTTAGTAGGTGGTTAGGCACCTCTACAAGAACACTAAGTTCCAAAGAAAACTACACAAAGACTTAAAATCACTAATTCTAAAAAAAATGGTTACAAAATGAGAGTTCAAAAGTACTTATACAATCTGATTTACAACTAACAACCATTAGTATCTTGCCAAGTGTCGAACTAACACTGGTTACATCTAATAAAAGTAAGTAACTCATTAACAAGACTAATTAATTTAGATAAGAATGACTACTATATAAGCTAACTGCCTTAAGGCTCTTGTTCAAACACAAAGATAATTGTAACTAACTGCTCTTAATAGCTAAGGCTGCTAGCTAGAACTCAAACAGAGACATCTTAAACCAACTTAGAAGATGCTCCTGCATTAGGTTCTAGGGGGGGAGAAAGTATTTGGTATCAAATGATACTATGCCAGCAGTATCAAAATCCAATAAGTGTGAGATATGTAAGCAAAAAATAACTAAACCATTAACAATGGCGGGTTAGTTATTTTTGCATAATTGTCTCTCATTTATTGGATTTTGATACGAATGACGTAATATCATTTGATACAAAATACTTTTTCCTAGGGGGGAAAGAATTAAAGTTATGGTGTTAGCAGCATATTGTAATTATCTAAAAAAAAATTGGCATGAACAATTTAAAAATTAAATGAAACACATGCGCAAAATTATATTCAAATTTGAAATTAAATTTGCTTTATATACACACACACACACACACACGTGCACGCAATTAGCTTAAAACTGACATTCTCTCTCTCTCTCTCTCTCTTAATACCCATTAACCATTGTAATTGATGACATAACAATTTGTATGACCTATCTATGTAATAAAATTTGTAATATTTCTATGATTACTTAATTTATTGGATCCTTTTAAAAGTGGAGGAAAAAAAAATGTACAACACACTTTTTCTTTTAAAGCTTACTTATGATAGGTTTAAGTGGCATAGGCTTAAGGCCTGCCGTTTATCTCACACCTCTCTCACATTTATGATGAATCCTATAGTGAGATCTAAAAGGAGTATCATGTTAATATACCTTGGGAGCACCTAATAATTTTGCAAAGCATAAATATGATGAGTGCTATTGGAGTGATACCCTTTCCTAGGGAAAATTATTGAATACTCCAAGATTATTATAAATACGTATTATTATGTGAAATCCACTATTATATACGGAGAGAGTATGTGCATTTATGATGCTTCGGAAGTATTCTATAATTACTCAATTTTTAATGTTCACATAATTTATTGGTGAATTCAAGTACTTGGTTGAATTATTATTATTATTTTTTGATAGATAGTTGAATTTAATTGATAAAGTAATGTACAATTTTAAAGAAATTATAATATATCATGATTACTATTTTTGCATATATATATATATATATATATGATAATCACTATTTTTTGCAAATATAGTAATGAGTGTAGTACATATTAGGAAAATGGTAAAATATAGTAAGTATCATTAAGATTTGAGCTAATATCAGTTATATCAAAAGCATTTCAAAAGTACCATTGTATACCCTTGGTGCGATGGCACTTTACAAGTATAAGTGCTTGTAGAGTGTAAAGTGTAAGAGCCAGAGTTCAAATTTCTAAGAGGGAGTTTCACACACATATACACTTAGATTAGGTTAGAGTAAAATTCTCTTTTGTATATAAAAAAAAAAAAGCATTTCAAAAATGACTAATTTGGCATCTAAATCCTGTTTAGTCCCTAAATAGTTACTTATCTTCATTTTTATCCCGATAATTAAGGATTAAGTTGATCAGTTTTGAACAGCTTTGTATTAGTTTTTACCTTCTTTCACTTTTTGGGAGAGAAGGGCATTAGCTTTTACCTAGAAAAAAAGAAAAAGAAAAAGAAAAAGGCAGTGGTATCACAGATGTAGGGTAGGGTAGGGTAGGATTGGTTTTTGATTTTAAAGATTTAAATAAAATAATAATTCGGGATAGGGATTTGGATGGCTCATCAATTGTACGGCTACAACCCTTCGTCTTCTTCATCTTCCACTTCTTCAGTCTACGGAGCTGCCGCCACTCCCACACCCAACGCCTCATCCTATACGACGTCGTCTTCCCGTTCTCTAAACTCCGACCAATACGTACCCAGCTCGATCCGATACTCCTCCGCCTCCGCCGCCGCTAAATACTCCACCTCCGCAGCCATGTACGACGGCGGCTTCCACTACTCCACCTCCTCCTCCACTCCCAATGCCACGTCGCATTTGGCCTCCCAATCTTCTTGGTCCGACGCCTCCGACGCCCTCGCCGCCCTCAAACGCTCCTCCGATGGTTAGCCCTACTCTCTTTCTCTCTCTCTCACTCAACATAATCGTCTCCTCCTTTGTTATTGAGAGAATGTACTCCTCAATTCAATCATGCTGTTTCGATTAGGTTTTGCAGAGCTAGATTTCATTTAATTTAATTTAATTTGATACAAAATGCATTTTTCATATCTATGTGTGTAGTGCTTCTCCGTTTATGTAATTGTTGTTTTGGAAATATTAATAAATGTTTGGAATTGCTTATTGGTGACATTTCAATTTGTATTCTCATTAGCGTTACTCCTTGTTTGAGTTTAGAATTAATGTGATTGGTGCCACTCCGGCAACATACATGTTTGAGTTTCTTTGTTTGCGATTTGTGCCACATTAGTTTGTATCACTACCACTGCTCTTGTTTTCCTTTTTGTGTGTTTTGGGTTAGTAGTTTAGATCACTTTTATGTAGGAAATGACCAGACAGCATTTCCAGCGCAACAACATTTATTGGTACTTGTGTGTGCGTTCTAAAAGTGCGTTGAGTGAGAAAAATATATTATTACGCTTGCTAGTGCAGCTTACAGGAAGCTTAGGTGTTACCCTTGTTGGTTTCATGCAATTTGCCACATGAGATGATTACTGAAAAGAAAATAAAAGCTTATGATAAGGGAAGTGTTTATGGTTGAGTTTTTCGTACCAACTAGTAACCCAATCAGACTATGGGTTGTCATGACTCATGAATCTTAAAATTAAGTTTCCAAGTAAGCAAATACCTTTGAGGAGCCTAAAAATCAAGTCAATCTGTGACTGCAATCTATTCAGAAATCACCAGAACATTTGCTGGAAAGTTTTTTCAAGTCATTATAAGTAGCAACAGTACTAATGTGGTGGTTGCATTATTTATCATGGATATTAAATGACACTGTAAGTTTAGGAAATGGTCTTTTCTGTAAGTTACAGTTTGGTTATGGAGATTTCTTTTTTGAAAGTTTTCTTGCTCCTAATCATACTTGGAAGATTATTAAATATATTTTTTTTGGGTGTGATGTATCAAGTGCATGACCTCTTCGTAGAAAAGTGACTAAAGGAATGTTTTCAAAGAGATATTGGGTGCTTGCCTAATATTACCCGGGCATAAGAGTTCCAAGTCTTAAATTTTTTTTTTTGTAACATTGGCACTTAGGTTTATAACTGGGTGGATTGAAAGAATCTGTCTTTCACTTAACTGTGTGGCATGGCCTCTAACTTGGCCGATTGATTGCTGCTTTATATAGAAACTTATGCCAATAATGTTACGTTTTTTTTCATAATTTTGTATTTAATAAATTTCAGTATTTGCCTATATGAAATCATCTCACCCTATTTTAACTCGTAGTTATCTTATGATTAAAAAATAAAAATAAAAAGTGTATGATCTTACTAGATAGATCCAATATTTTCAGATGTCTATTGAACTACATAGAAATGGCTGTTTAAAGCCAGTAATATGATGCTTAATTTTGCATTTAATTCCTTTTATTTTTGCTACAAAATTTATTCTATGTAAGCTTACTAGTAAATGTATGTTCTTATTACCAAATTAGCTTTTAAGCCATACTTATTATATAGTAACATATATGTTTCCTGTGGTTTTCTTGTATATACTTGTCTACTACGTACTATAGTGCTCTACCATCAGACTGTTTTGGGTGCCCATAACACAATTGGGCAAACTGAAGCTTGGTATTCTACAAACTCTTTAGCCAAGCGCCCTAGATTCGACAGTGCAAGCAATTTGCCTATATATCCACAGAGGCCAGGAGAGAAGGATTGTGCCCACTATATGCTCACAAGAACCTGTAAATTTGGAGATAGCTGCAGGTTTGACCATCCTATTTGGGTTCCTGAGGGTGGAATCCCAGATTGGAAAGAGGTGACGATTTTTTGCTATCTTCTAATGATGTTATTTTATTGGAATACCAATATAAACACTATCATACAATAGTAGTAGTAGTAGTACAGTGGCTTAGTAAATTATATGTTCTCATAAACTATGTTTTAATATATGAGTGAATTAATGGTGAAAACTATGCCTTACCAAGAATTATATGGTTTTACCTGAATGCATGGATAAACATTATTATGAGACTAATTTGCTTATATTTTGAATTTCCGGTTTTTTTATTTATTTAATTATTTTAAATTGGTATTCAATAGCTTTCATGATTATCATTTGCATCTTTGGTATAATTTTGTTGTATGCTAATCAAGTGTAACTTATAGCCAATGAGCTCTAGCTCAAATGGCATCTCCTTGCCTTGTAAGAGCAAGGTGGAGGGTGAGGTTGTAAGCTCAGGACCCATTGGGTGTAACTTACAGATGATAATAAATAAAACCTTATCTTTTGTATCTATAATGTAATTTTGCTTTCCTACAATTCCAATATCTTTATACAATGCTGTTATAGAGGCCACTGGACATGCAACCAGTAAACTGGCATGGCATCAGAGTTGGGCTTGAAAAAAAAAATTAAAATTTTATATACATGTTTTCTCTTGCCCCCCTCCCCATTAAAAAAAAAAAGTCCTATTTTCTATATAGCAATAATTATATTAAATCTTATAAATTCATAACTTAAGTTTCCTAGTTTTTCTCTTTTCTATTTTTTTGGTTCTCTATTTTGAATGATTGGCTGTAACTATAAGTAGATGATATTTCACTTCAGTGAGTTGGTTTTACTCATTTGATCATCAAATACTGGATGGTCCCCAAGCTACTTGGAAGAAAGAGGGGTATATGTTTTACGTAACTTTTCTCCAGTCACTATTGTTTCTCTTGTTTGATAATTTGTGTTTTTCTATTAAATGGAAGGTTTGAAGTTACTTTTTACTTGATTATGTTTTTTATTTTTATTTTATTTTTATTTTTTATAATTAATTGAAGAAGTGGGTCAAGAAGTTCAAAATGCCCTAGATTGTCTGCAAGATTTCCTCCAACTAGTTGGAATTATGGCTTTGTCGATTAGAGTTGAGTTGAGTACTTATTGTTATATTAAATATGCCATATGTGGGGATGGTTCAAAGTGCTGTTGTTCATCTCAGTTTTAGTTAGCCTATGTTATCAATTTTATGGATTTGTTTGGAATCCCAGTTAAATTGGTGTAAGATGTCTCCAAGTACAATGGAAAGATATGCCTAACGATCTTTTGCATATTAGAACCTCATATGGAAGATATTGATGTAGAGTATCAGAGAAGGAATAATGTAGAAGACGAAAAATCTTTTAGAGAAGGAGCTGATGAAAATAAAAGTTGCAAAAAACATTAAATTTACTTCTAACATCTCAAGCTTAGAATATTGGTTATGGAAAAGTGTGCATTTGTAATTACATCTATTCTGCACAAATTAACTTTAAGTCCATGACAGTTTTGTAGGCATGTTCTCTATGAAGGGTAAGGATTTTATTTTTTTACTTAAAAAAAAAATTAGAATAGAATTCCTGAAAAAACATAGTATATTTAATTAAAAGAATGATATGCTGATGCCTCTCTGATGCATTTCTTCTGTATGTGGTGCATGCAGTACTAGTATACTGTTGTATATTGTTTCATGGATTCTTCTAGTTTATATGAATTCTTTCTTTGCCAATTGTGTTTGTGACACGGTAATGTGTATTAGTCATGGCCAACGTTTGAGCTAGTAATCTTTCAATCCATATTTGTGAGTCTGAAGCAATAGATCAAATCCTCTAATTATATGCATAATGGAATCAGGAATTTACTGCTTGCAAATTATGAGGGAAATTATGTCTTCTAGAAATGTCAAGTTGCAGGAGTGTTGCCCATATTGAATTTTATGCATGCAACATTCATGGCCTAAGTTCTTTGTACTTTTTAGCAATTAAGGAACAAAACATTAAGCACTTGGTCGAAAAGCACAAGTTAGCGAATAGTAGATGTTGTAAAGATTGTAAGGTGGTAGCTGGTGAGAGATGAAAAAGAAGAAGGATTAGACAAAAAAAATCTAAGGATTAGGTGGTGAGGTTTGAAGGAGTAGAAATAAGAAACTCAAGAATTTGGAGAAAGATGTTGATAAGATGTAGAATGAAATGGCTAATTGTATTAAAAGGATAGTTGAGGATGTACTTGTAGATTCTAAAGGACCTAGGCGATCAAGTAAGGAGACTTCACGGTGGAATACAAAGTTTCAAGCAACAATTAGGTTTAGAGAGAGAGTTATAGGTGCCATCCTCGATGTAGGGGTGATGTTATGAAAATTAAGAAGTGGTGAAGAGGAAAGCAAAAAAGGGTTTTTCAAGAGGATGAATGTAAGGCATACAATGAATTATATAGCAAGTTGGGGACGAATGAAGGAGAAAAGAATATTTATAAACATACTAAGTCAAGGAAAATGAAGACAAGAGACTTAATGTAATGACTTAAGGAAAGTGCCAGCCACATTTGCACTTACACCCCAAGAGGGCTAGTTAAGTTACAATCAAGGCTCCTCATAATCACTTATAAACCTAAAATTCACTTAGTAAACACCAATGTGAGACTTAGCACACCCCCACACAATACACACTCAAACAATCCAATCCAATCCAATTTGCACAAGTTGGGGTACCCCAATCTCCCCCACTTAAATTCTTGACATTCTTGCCAAGGCCCATGTTGTGTTGTAGTGCCTTAAGCCACATGGTGTTACCAGGTTTGTTCTGATACAATTTGTGATGACCCAAGGACAGCAGTAGCCACATATCTAGTTACACCCCAAAAGGACTAGTTATGCAATTGGGGCTCCTTGACATAACTTATAAATTCAAGATTCTAGAGTTAACACTCAATATGGATTCAACACAGGCCCGCACAGCACACTTGTTTAAAGATGATAATGAGAGAGAGAGAGAGAGAGAGAGAGAGAGAGAGAGAGTAAAAACATAGAACTTTGAAGAGAGATGGGAAAGTTATCTTAAAAACTTTTGAGTGGAAGGTATATAAAAAGATTGTCTTTTATGTTGAATTGAGTAACCCAAATAAAGATAAAAACCGTAGGTTTTTTTTTTTTTTTTTTGGTTGAAGAATTAGAATGAATTGTAGATAAAAACGATTATGTATTTTCAAAGAATTAGAATGAATGAGGTAAAGGATGCATTGAGGAGGATGAAAATTACAAAAGCTATGGGATCGGTTGAAGTGCCACTTGAATTTTAGAAGTGCTTTGGTGATGTGGCTGTATGTTTGTTGACAAACCTTTTCAATAAGATCTTAAGCGATAGCAAAAGGCCTAGTGAGTGGAGGAGAAGTACTCTAATACCTATTTACAAGAACAAGGGAGAACAAGGGAAATATTCAAATCTTTTGCACTAATGATGGATGAGCTTACTAAATCTATTCAAGAGAAAGTCCCTCGAGGTATGTTTTTTCAGATAATATAGTTTTAATAGATGCAAAATAGACGTGGAGTTAATATCAATTAGAAATATACCTAGTGGTTCTAGCACCTCTTGTAGTGCCTAGGCACTACACATAAAAAAAGGGCAAAACTTAGATACAGTTCCTTGTATACTGTTCCTTAGGTTCCCCGTTTAGAATTTAGCCATCTATCTAATTAAAAAATTAAAGCAAACGGCATTAAGCACCTTTTTTTTTCTTTTTCCTTTTCTCCCTCTCCCTTTGGCCCATGAGAAAACCCCATTCACCATAGCTTCATACCTCTCAAACACACAATCTAGAAGAAGAATACCATTCAGTAAAATAAACAATCCATTAGATCCATTATTTGATCTTTGAGTATTTAACTAAAAGCAAACTAAAGAATCACGGTGATCTAATACATGAATCAAAGAACAGATCTTTGCAACCTTAGCAGCTAAGAGGGCAAAATTGATCTTTTGCATGAATAGGATGAGATCCAATGAATACAATCGGATTAATGGAGACAAACAGATCGAACTTGTGAACCAACCAAGCATACGAACAAATTGACCTATCTTCTCATGAAAATATTGGGATTAATAGAGAAGATCCTCACCAGCAAGGACTTCCAGCCCCTTTGTCATTCTTTGCTTAATTTCAGTTAGAAATCTGAGAGTTTGAAGCCAAGGGGTTTTCTTCTTTAGAGATTGTGTGTGAAGCCATGGGGGAATGGGGTTTTCTCATGGGCCAAGGAGGAAAAGAAGAAGAAGAAAATAGAAAGACTATTCTTAGCCCCATTTACTTTAGTATTTAAATTAGACAGATGACTAAATTTTAAAAAAGGAACCTAAGGAACAGTATATAAGGTATTGTATCTAAGTTTTGCCCTTAAAAAAATGAAAATTAGAAATTTGGCGAGATACTTTAGGATCCAAAAGCTTTTGGTAAAGTAGGACTAGAACAAAGTACATGGAATGCAAGTTTGGTAAAAGTAGAAACAAAGAGATACCAACATGTGAATATTTTTGATATCTTGGATTTAATAATTCATAAAAAATGGAAAGATTAAAGAGGATATGAATCATAGAATAAAAGTATAAGATTGGAGCAAGGTAGATGAAGTTTAGAATTACATCAGGAGTATTTGAGGTGATTGTAGAATACCTATTAAGTTAAAAGGGTTTTATTTATTTATTTTTTAATATAATCTAGTTGTTACACAAGGGGGGATTCGACCTATATTCACCTCATAAACGAGACCACGCATAGGCACTGTGCTATAAGGCTCTTGGCATGTTGAAAGGAAAATTTTGTTAGACTTCTATAAGGCTAACTATGCCCTATGGTTATGGCCTATTGAGAAGAAAAGATAGGATTCGAAATGAGAAATTTTTGCTAAAAGATAGGGGTGGCCCTTATTGATGAAAGGACAAGGGAGAGTTATTTGAGATTGTTTGGTTATGTTCATAAGAGAGCGATTAATGCAACAATGACAAAATGAGTTGATTCAAGTTGTGGGTACGAAAAGAGGTAGAGGAAGGCCAAAAATAATATTAATAGAAGTAGTGAAAATGACTTGTCAATTAAGGAAGTAATAGAGAGTATGACTTCGGATAGAATAGAATGGATGAATAGAATGATGCTTAACACAGTAGGAAAATAGAGAATAAATTGTAGCAAAATGGAACAACATAACAAGCTCTACCACCTAGAATCTGCGTTTGACATCACCACCAAACAAAGAGAACAAAGGAAGAGACATATTCTCAACTCATCATAATAATATAATTCTTATTCAAATAGTACCGCTTTCATAATTACAAGAGCACTATTTTAATAGGGTTTAGGGAGTACACCAATATGGAAAATGCTTAATCAAATCTCTTAAAACCCTAAACATTAAAAACTAAATTCAAAATTCAAATTCAAAAATAATTTCAAATTTTGAAAGAAAATCTTAAATAAATTTGGTGCTAATGCTTCTTACATCACAAAGCCTGACTAGTTTGTTGAGAATCCATAACTAACCCAAAATTTTTGGGAATAAGGCTTGGTTGTTGTAATTAGAAATCTATTTCTGTATCTACTTTTGTTTCCTTGTTGGCACATCATTTTTGGATTATATGTTTCTACCTATTTGCTGATCATTTCTGAAAGAGTGAAACTATAATTTGATATCTTGTTTATTCAGGTTCCACCTCTTGCTACAACAACTGAATCCCTTCCTGAGAGACCAGGGATGCCAGATTGTCCAGTGAGTAGTACATTAAGCTATTGTTCTCTTTTTTCTTTATATGCACTTGATCATTTGAAGTAACTATTTCATTTCCCATCCATGTGTAGTATTTTCTGAAAACTCAAAGATGCAAGTTTGGATTGAGGTGTAAGTTTAATCATCCAAAAGAAAAATTGGTGACTGAGGTAGGTTCTATTCTCTCAAAATTTGCCACATCTAGCTGTTATGTGGATTGATTCCCCTTATTTATAGTAATGTAATGCATTGCCTGGTTTCAGGTTGCTTTAGAGAATGCTGGCATACCTGCATTACCTGAGAGGCCATCTGAGCCCCCATGTGCTGTTAGATATTTAACTCTTCTTTTCTTCTTGAGCATTGTTGTCTATTTGTGTTGTTAATTTGGCTTTCTTTTATACTGTATAATGTTAAACAGTTCTATATGAAGACTGGAAAATGTAAATTTGGTCCAACCTGCAAGTTCAATCACCCAAAAGATATTCAGATACCTTTGCTTGGGCAAGAGAATGGTAATGGTGAACAGACTGAATTAGCAATTAAGGCACTAGCAACTGCAGATGCAATACTAGCTAATAGTCTTGCTTCATACACCCCAGCATTAATATATAACTCCAAGGGACTTCCTGTTAGACCGGTAATGTAATTTTGACTATTAAGGGATTGCTTAATTCATTCTGCCATTATTTATATGTAATGTTCAATTAAATTTGTGAATTTATATTAATTTCTGGGTGAAGTTTGATATTATGGTTTATTAGCTTCACCTCTGAGTATATTTCTGGACATATTTTATGCCTTTCTGCCTCCCCTTCTCTCCTCGTGCTTTTTGGGGTGTCAATTTGGTGTTCTGTTCTTTTTGCTTCATGGCCTCCCATAGAGGGGGGAATTTTTCTGCCATCAAAATGCTAGCTGACACTCTTACCTTTTCCTTCTTTTATTCGTTTCATTGGTTCTGCAATGTAGTAAAATCTGGTTTTCCATTACTCACATTTCGTTTGCTTCTAACAGGGTGAAGCTGATTGTCCATTCTACCTCAAAACTGGCAGGTGACTATTTGCCTATTTATGCTCAATTTAAAAAAAAATTATTTTTGGATATATATGCCCAATTGACTTAAGATTGTATAGAATAGCAAAAGTTGTTAACTTTCTTTCATTTTTTTGTATATCAGTTGCAAGTATGGTGCCACTTGCCGCTACAACCATCCTGACCGGCATGGTATGCCTACAAAGCTGAAATTCATTATTTCTGATTTCAGATGCATATATGATTTATCTTAATTCAACTATTGATTTAAATACTTGTGATTCAAAGTTTCACTGAGATTTTTGTGCAGCGATTAATCCACCTGCCGCTGCGATAGGCCTTCCCATTGTTGCCTCCCCAGCAACCAATCTGAACATTGGAGTTGTCAATCCAGCAGCTTCTATTTATCAGACTATTGACCCTAGATTGGCTCAGCCAACGGTAAATTGGAAATTGTTACTATTGTTCGTCCCCTCCCCACCCCCACCCCCCCAAAAAAAAAAAATGGTCTATTGTTAGATTTAGCTCTCTCTCTGCACTAGAATGAATTGGGATGGTTTGGCTCAAAGTTCAGATTCATTTTTCCATTTTACTGATTTTCCTTTAGCATATACATACTTTGCTTGCATCCGATGTCCTATGTGCATAGGATGCAAGCTGGATGCATCACAAGTGCATCTGAGACGTGGTATGTCCAGCTTGTGCCTTGTGCACACAGGCTCAGGACAAACCCTGGACCCTATATCAAGTTCTTTGCACATGCCCTGTACTTCCATCTTTTACAAATTGATGTGTGTAATTTATGATTACAGAAAGATGTTCTGTTATTAAATTTGTGTCATGGGTCGTTCAAGAGTTCCTTTCAGGAGCAGAACTACATAGAAAACTTTTCAAGAATTAGATTTTTCACCTTTATATTTATGTAAATTTAAATAAAAAAAAAAAAAATATATATATATATATATATATATGGTTGGCCCCCCAAACTGCTTCATATTTTTAATGATCTTAAATTGGTTAAATTTTTATAAGTGTTTTTACTTTGCCCCCCTCATTCTTGAAATTCTAGTTCCAGCAGTCCTTTGTATGCTTTGCAAGTTTTTTACCTGCCAGAAAAACATAATTTGGTGCAAAGATACAAATTTTCTTAATCTTTTTAGACACTGTGATTATGGTTGTAATTACTTAAGAACTGATGCATTTTTTTACTTTAGGAAAAAAAGAAAAGAAAGACTGATGAATGTTTCTTGTTTTGCTTGCTGCAGGTGGGCCCAACTATCTACCCTCAACGACCTGGACAGATTGAATGTGATGTGCGTATTTTTTTCCTGACTTGTACTCTAGTTATAATGGAGGTCTACATTGTTGGGTTGAGTTTTGAATGCATATGATGTTTGGCTTGTCACAGACCTAGAGTTTTAGATGATTACTTGAAATGGAATGAAAATTGGGGGTTCAACTATTAAGAAGCAATTCAACTATGAAGATGTTTGTTGATGCACTGGTAGAAACATTTACTACTATTTCTATTATTAATGGGAATAATTGCAAGAAAAACCACCCTAAACTACCACCTGATGTATCATGTGTCTCTTAAACTTGAAAACTGAGCTATCAACCTTCTAAATTCTCAAAATTGCAAATAGTGCCTTATTATAATTATTAACTTCTGTCGAATTGTGATTATTTAATGTTGCTAGGATTATCAATTTTGAGGCTCTAGGGGGTTTAACTGATTTTGTAGTGTTTGGGAGAGAAGTTGGGGGGTGGGGGTTATTATTATTAATTAGATTTTGACACATTTGGAGGCCAACTGGCCATCTAGCTTGTTCTTGTTACACTGCTTGTATTGTAATGCTATGACAGGTGTCAAGGCTGTTTTATCCAGTCTACAGAATTTCTTATTTCCAGTACAGATCTAGATTTGGTTTACTTTGTCAAAGTCAGTTTTTTATTTATTAATAAACCAATGCTCCCTTGATGATTCTATATTGTCTTTTTAAAAATGTTGTAGTTCTATATGAAGACTGGGGAGTGCAAGTTCGGGGAAAATTGCAAGTTCCATCACCCTATTGACCGTTCTGCACCATCACTGTTAAAACAAGCTCAGCAACAAGCTGTTAAGCTCACTCTTGCAGGTTTACCTAGGAGAGAGGTAGGCAATGTACATGTTCTTAGAATTAAATGTAGTATATCCTCATATTTCACACAAACATTTCTTGTCTCTTCAATCTTTGCAAGAAATTTTGCACTCAGGCAAGTAGACTGTACTAGTAGATACTTAAGTGCTCTGGCAAGTGCCTCAGGTACCAAAAAGTTCTGGCACATTAGGAAATATAAATATGCAAGAAATGGTATTGGGATGAGATACAATTGAAAATTTCCTCTTTTTATATATGTAGTTTACATGTGTTTTATACATGCATATGAATGCTGCTATATGAGAGCACTAATATGGCAACACGCTCTGACAGGGTGCTGTTCTCTGCCCGTATTATTTGAAAACCGGCACATGCAAGTTTGGTGCAACCTGTAAGTTTGACCACCCACCTCCTGGAGAGGTAATGGCAATGGCAACATCACAAGGAACATCCACAGCTGTTGAAGGGGATGAAAATGAGGCTGAATTGGTGCAGGAACAGCAACAGTGAGGTCACTTAAAAGAAGGGCTCCCTTTTTTTCTTTTTTCTTTTTGGTGTTGCTCAAATGTAATTCAGATAATGTACATGAATGACTTGTTCTATTAGCACTCTGTATTGTGTGATTTTGCTGTAAGCCCTAGTGATGAACCCAAACGCCTTTATTGACGTAATTTAGTTTTTATTATGATGTGTTAATTAAATTTAGTGAATATGTGGTTGGGGCTGAGTTGGATTTTCTATAACTTGGATTTTCCTTTAATGATTTCAGTTCGAAAGAGTTACAGTTTGTACGTATAAATTATGTGTTGAAAAGAAATCCATAGCAATATTATTATAATGTCAATGTATTAAAAAGCAATTACAATTAGTCTTTGGATGGATAAAGTAAAATTTTTGAATTCATTGGTTGGCAATTAAATCATATAATTGAGGAGGAAAGTGTAGTTTCTTTCCATCTGTAAAATATTTTTGCACCAGTTTAATCAATGTGAGGTCTCCAAAAGTTATTTAGACTATTTTACAGTAATCTTTCCATTTTACTTGCACTCAGTAGTAATCCTTTTTTTTTCTTCTTCTTCTCTTAGAATATGTTTAGGAATAATTTATTTAATTGAAATTGAATTTTTTTTTTGCTAAAAGTACTATAGATAAGGTTAAAAAATAGCTGAAATAGTATAATGAGACCATAAATAGTACAAAAATTATAATAAGACTTATAAATAATAATAAAAATAAATTAAATGATGGTTTTTAAAGCTAATATCATACATTTTTTTGGCCTTCAAGAATTAAAAGGTTATCTTTTGTATTTTAATAATGACAGGCCAGCAAATCAAAGTAGGGAAAATTTGTATAGATGAAAAAAAAGAAAGGCTGAAAATGTAGAGAAGATGTGAGGGTGGCGTGGCATCTCTAGGATCGCAAAGAGTTAAGACAAGACTTCCCCCATGTAGTAGCAGATAAAGATAATTGGTTGATAGATAAACAGAAGAGAAAAAGTTAAAAAAGTCAAACTAGAACTCAGAGAAAGCAACCGGAAGAAGGAGAGAGAGAGAGTTTGTACTTTCTAGCCTAGCCTAGGGGACAATTTTACAATGTATTGGTTGAAGAACAAAGAATGGCTAAAATGAGTTAGTTATAATTTTGTAGGTTTTACCCAGAAAAGAAAAAGAAAAAAGAAAAGAAAAATGATGGGAGTTGGAGTTGGAGTTGGAGTTGGAGTTGTACAGACACAACAGGCACAGAGTCTGTCAACCATGTGTTGCAGTTGCACAAACCGATACCAAAACCAAAAGCGAAGTAAAGTAGTAAAAGTTGGTTTCTGTTTCTCTAGACATTCATCAACTATTATGTCCAGTGTTACCAATGTTAGGAGTCGACCCAGAAGTAGGAGGAGGACCAGTTTTGCCACCAGATCATCATCATCCAATGACTCTTCTTCAACCTCAACCCCAGAGTCAAATGAAAAAGAAGAAGTGGATAACAACAATAATAACAGTAATAGAAAGGGCCCTGATCTCCAAACGCTTGTGAGGAGATTCTGGAAGGTGGCAGCCCCATATTGGTATTGTGAAGAAGACAAAGTCCAAGCCAGATGGCAGTTGGCGGCTGTGTTTGCTCTCACTCTAGCAACCACAGGCATCAGTGTCGGCTTCAACTTCCTCGGCCGTGACTTCTACAATGCTCTTGCCAGTACTTTCACTACTACTTTCTAACTTAACTACCATTTCTTCTCTTCTCTATTATTACTATAACTGTTTTTTGTTAAACTTTTTTAGACAAGGACCAAGAACAATTCACGAAGCAACTTCTGTATTACCTGGGTGCCTTTGCTGGTGGAATTCCGGTGAGCACAATTTTGCTCCACTTTCTTAGGTATTCCATTTCCATTTCCATTTCCTCTGCTAATACCTACCTGTCTTCTTTTGAAAAACGATTTCCTGCAATGTTGTTTAGTATAGTTCATAATTTAACATGAGGTTGGTTTTACCTTAACTTGTCAACAACACCCTATTGGCCTATTACTTAATGTTATGTGAGTGAGATAAACAAGGAAAAACACTCCCCCTAACTTTTAATGTCAAACACAGTTCAATTAACTTGACATTTTTCATTACTTAGGAAACCCCATCAATTCAGCCCTCTGTTCTAGCTATTTGAATGCATTAAAAACACCCCCCCACAAAAGAAAAAATAGAGCTTTGATCATAACTACTTGTTTTGAACAAATTTGTGATCTACCCTTCCTTCCTCAGTTATTTTAAAGTAAAGTCTTATTTTTTCTAAGTGATCTCTATATGAATTCTAACACCCATCTGCATAAATTATTCAAGTACAGACATAGAACTTGAAATTACCATTAGATCATGGAAACATGGGATTTGTTTATTTTGCAGTTTTTGTTTGGCTGCATATTAGAGATAAGTATCCAATTCCACATATATCAAACATATTTTTTTGGTAAGTAAAAATTTTTTATTAGAAAAGGAGATGAGAATGACACATAAATGGATATATCAAACATATTCATAGAAGTACCGGTTTGAAAATATAAATGAACCGATTGGTCCTAGGGGTTTTCCTATATATGAGCAGCCACTTCTATCCATTTTCTTTGCCACCATAGAATTCGTGTGCAGTATCTTGCTATGTTAATGCCGTTGCCTTCCTTACCATTGATCTAATCATATTTATATAATTGTCCCATTATATGTTGTTGTTTTACAGTTTTTTGTATTGAGAGATTATGCAAGAGACACTCTAGCTTTGAGATGGAGGTCTTGGATGACTAGATATTACATGGAACGCTATCTGAGGAATCAGACATTTTACAAAATTCAATCACAATCAATTATTGACAACCCAGATCAGCGGATTGTTGATGATCTAAGTTCCTTCACTGGGACAGCCCTTTCTTTCTCTTTGATACTATTCAATTCTGCTGTAGACTTGATATCATTTAGTAACATCTTGTATGGCATCTATCCTCCACTGTTTATCATTCTTCTTGTGTATTCGATTGGTGGAACAGCTTTAAGTGTTTTTCTTGGAAAGGTGAGTACCCTATGTTTTCAACATACAGTAGAATTTTTCCCATAAAGATAATACCAGTTTGACTGACTGGAGACTGTTTCACTACTAATTTCAGGGTTTGGTGACTCTAAATTTCTTGCAAGAGAAGAAAGAAGCAGATTTTCGTTACGGACTTGTACGCGTTAGAGAAAATGCTGAATCAATTGCTTTTTATGGTGGCGAAGATAACGAAATGCAACTTCTGCTGCAGCGCTTCAGAAGTGCTTTTGAAAATTTGACTGTATGGATGTTTTCACTCTTTTCCTTATGCTGTTTCCATTTTCCTATAATTAAAAATGGCCTCAAATTCCTATTTTGGCCTGGTTACCTATTTGGGTTTTCTTTTTAGTGGAAGGAAAGTTTATTCCATAGCAAAAGTAATTTGTGTTACCAGTCAAAAAAAGTAATTTTGTATTCCTCATTCACCAACGAATTGGAGTTAGAGCCTTAGATATAAGCATTAATATTGAGGGTTTTGGTGGCTTTGGCTCATATGGTTCTCTCATATAGGAATAGGAGATTTTTCTTAAAAGAACATGAGTGGGTTTCTTTGAAGAGTAGTTTGGTAGTTCTTTTGGGGTTGAAAGATGAATGCATGTGTGAGTTTAGAGTTTGTCTATTGTTTGAGTGGCAGAGCCCAATTGAATGTATTGGGGCTTTATAATTGCGAGGGTCTTTTGTGAGTTTGTTGGTATTGAGAGTTATTTTTGGGTGAGTGAGATGTTGAGATTTGAATTAGTTTGGGTTTATGTGGGGTTTTGAGTTAGTTTGTGTTTGTGAGATTTGGTTGAGTGTGGTTGTAATATATATTTTTGATAGTGGAGTTTGGTTGGCGTTGTTGTATATGTAAACATGGAGTTTGCCAAATGACGTTAAATTTCATTGTCTTATGCGGATGATTTTATTTATTGTTCATGTGAATGTACTTCCACTAGCCCCAAATTCCAAACCAAGTTTTGCTATATTGCAGTCATATGCTTTTGATTTGACAACTGCTTGTCTCACACCTTGAATATATGCTTACATGATTTACATCATATATTCTTGCATGAGGTTGTGGGAGGGGGAATGCTATTATTACATTGCCAGAGTCTAAGAGTATTTCTTTAGGAAGTTCCATGATTGAAGATATCATTGATGTTAACTTCAACATCAAGGATAGTTTGACACTAGGTCTTTCTACCATGCGATTCGAGGAACTCAGGATTCTTTGTTTCCTTGGAAGGGTGTTGGGAAACCAAAGGTTCCTAAGCGAGTGGCTTTCTTTTTGTGGACAGCTGGTCATGGTTAAATTCTTACTTTGGATAATCTCATGCTTAGGGGTCGCTCTTTGGCAAATCGGTGTTGTATGTGTCGTTGTGATGGGGAGTTGGTGGACCACCTTCTTCTTCATTGTCCTGTTACATATACCTTTTAGACTTTTATGCTTCAGGCTTTCAGTATTCATTGGGTTATACCAAGATTGGTGGTGAGACTTTTATTTTGTTGGCATCAATGGCTTGTGAATCATACTTCAAATATTTGGAATTTGATTATAGGTTGCTTGATGTGGATTGCTTGGCTGGAACGAAAATGTCATTCCTTTGAGGACACTGAGAAGACTTTGGAAAAGTTAAAGGTTTTGTGCCAGTGTAGTCTTTTTGAGTGGTCTTGTTGTTGGGGTTTTATTGATTGTTCTTCTCTCTTTGAGTTTTTGTTTTCTCTTAGATTAGTTTCTTGATTTCCCTCTTTTTTGTTGTTTGTTTTATCCTTTTCTTGTTGTTCATCATCATGAACAACTTGTATTTTTACTTTCTATTTTCATTAATAATATTTCTTTGATTACCTATCCAAAAAAAGAAAGAAAAAGGATAGTTCTTATAACAGAAAACGCCACTGAGGCTAGGGTCATTTTGGTTGACTTCAACATTTATACAAGTGGTACGGTCTGCTTTATTCAAGTGACCTAGCTTTTGGTTAATTTTTTGTGGTCAAATTTTGGCCTTAATCTTATGGAACTGTTAAGTTGGTATTGATTGCCTTTCTTCCCCACGGAGGGAAACTTAATTTTTGGAGAACATGATCTCAATCTTACTAGGTAGTGTTTCCAGCCGGCAAAGCTCTTTGCAGACAGAACTCATATTTGTGCTTCTCTTTGAAGTGACAACTATAGACTTTTCCAGCCCATACACACACAACTCCCCTATGTTTGTATATACATAATGTGACTATATGCCCAATATTGCCATAAAAACAACATTATTTATTGAATTTCTTGATGAGAATTTCTCTTCTTTTATGAACATTTAGTGACAGAGTATAAGTATTGTTAGAAACCATGTTACACTTCCGTGACCCTCACTCAATGAGATCAAAAACTCTTATCTGGTTGTAGGCAGCTAATATTAAACTTGTAGTGTGTTATCATGTTGTGATACTTTGAATATTTGTGAACTCATTTCACATAACTTTATTGCTGGATATAATTTATTTGACAATGTGTACTGTTAAGTACCCTACTCATATACTAACCACATATGCATTTTATTTATAAAATTTTCCATATTTGCATCTATGATTTTTGCTATTAATTTTCATAGATTATCAAATTGATATTGATATTTCCTTTGATATTAATACCTTTAACATTAAGTGTCCATTTGGTATCCTGTGGTTTTCGGTAGCTTATTGCTAAATGTGAGACAAAAAGATAAAAGTTGGCTTAATTTCAATTTTTTTTTAAAAAAAACATAGACAAAAAGCAAAAAGCAAAAAGCATTTTGCTTTTTTTCCAAATGGACACTAATCAGGGCCAAAACATTTTACTCTCCCTACTTTCCTTTTTATTGGTTCTCATCTAGCTTCTCATTGATTATCAACTAATTCAAGTTTTTATTATCATGTTGAAGTCCTATTATTTAAATGATACCTGTGGTCCACTCTAAAGGATGGAATACTTTTATTGTTTTTCTTTGCAGCAATTGTTGATATCTTCTAGAAATCTAGATTTCTTCACCAATGGCTATCGTTACCTCATTCAAATTCTTCCTGCTGCTGTTGTTGCGCCCATGTACTTTTCAGGAAAAATTGAGTTTGGTGTCATTAATCAGTCAGTATCTGCTTTCAATCATATCCTTGGAGACTTCTCTCTCATTGTTTACCAGTTTCAGTCTATCAGCGCATTTTCAGCTGTCATTGATCGACTAGGTGCTGTACTTTGGTCCTTTTTTTTCCTTTTATAATTAGGCTCCATTACATCTTTGAGCAATTACAACACTGTTAAGTGAGCTACCCATGTGGCCCATAGTGCTTGGAAATCTCAATGAAAAAGGGATAAGATACAAGATTTGGGGAAACATGGGTGCATTTTTTACTCTGCTATAGATATACCATGTCTGGAAAGCTTGCTGTGCTTATTCTTATCCCTTTGGGTTCCTGGAGTTCACCATGGATATCTAGTGTAATGGGATAAAAGCATGTCAATGTCACCGTGTGAGATTTTTTTTTTCCTATACACTTTTTTTTTTCAGCTATTATCTGAAAAAAAAAAAAGTCACACATTCATAAATTTATCAATGATTCAAGGTATTCTCAAATGTGCGATCCATTTCGCATGACTTGGTGAAATTGGGAATCCTCTATGGGGTAGCTGTAGATCTTTGAATTTGAATGCTTATTTACCTAATGATAACAGACTTGGCCCTCCACATATGCAGGTGAATTTGATGACATTTTAGATAGCAGCAGCTCTAAAAGTCTTTCTGACCCCTCAGAAGAGATATGTCTTGTATACAATAGTGTTAGAAGTTCACCTGTACTGGAGTCTAATGGATCAATGCCCAAAGACAAGTTACTGGATATAGAGAATTTGACCCTACGGACTCCAAGCAAAGCTACACTGGTTAGAGACTTATCATTGGTGATCAATGAGAAGGATCATTTGCTGGTGAGTGGTTTGTTTTATTTATTTATTTATTTTTTTGGGGGGGGGGGGGGGTGGGATGGGACTAACCTCTGCAAGCTTATGGGTGTTGAAGACATATACTGGTATGTACCTGTGCTAACAGGTTACAGGGCCTAGCGGGAGTGGTAAGACTTCCTTGTTAAGAGCTTTGGCTGGTCTTTGGAGTACTGGAAGAGGAAGAGTCACATTCTATGTAGATGATGGGCAATATCCTCAGTCATCAATTTCTTCAGATGGGGATCTTCCTGAAGCAAATACAATACATGATACACATGGGGAACTTAAAAGACACATAAATAGAAATTCTAGAGGCATATTTTTCCTTCCTCAAAGACCGTATATGGTTTTGGGAACACTTCGTCAGCAATTGCTTTATCCTATGTGGGCTGAAGATGCAGTTGCCAACTCAGATAGTGCTAAACCAACTGGTATGTAATTATTTTTTTATTTTTTAATTTCAAATGTTAAAAACTATAGTAGATAATATCTCTAGCATTTTCTGCTCAATTCGTTTGTAATTTGAAGGACATTTGAACAAGAAAGTGGAAATAAAAAATTCTTAGTTAAATATATATGGTAAATGGTAATTGATGGATCTTTGCTATAGGATATTGGATTATGATCAAAGAGTGTTAGACAATGATTGTACAAAAAGCTTACCTTGATAAGAAATGTGTTCAACAATGCATTTTAAGCTTAT
Organism: Quercus lobata; assembly: GCF_001633185.2. Taxonomy (NCBI): domain Eukaryota; kingdom Viridiplantae; phylum Streptophyta; class Magnoliopsida; order Fagales; family Fagaceae; genus Quercus; species Quercus lobata. The sequence goes on from NC_044907.1 coordinate 96,611,402, forward strand.
ACATTATAATTCATCTCCTAAATGTGCAAGCACATCCAACACCATGAACTAAATGTGGGCCCTCCACAGAGTCATAAACACTGAAAAATAATTAGAACAAACAGCGGTTACTTCGATTATTAGGATTCGATCTGAAGACTTCGTTGATAGCCAAGGCTCCGATGCTCTGTTTTAAACCGCTTGTCCTAAAAGCTTAAGCTATTAGAAAGTGGACCAACAATGTATATCAAACACATCATACATTGATGTACTAACAAAGACCTTAAGAGTTCAGATACCTCTATGCTTTCTATATTAGCTTATACACTAATTGACAAAAAACATGCCATGTTGATTTATCTAATTATTATATTGAGTGATTTTATATCCTTTGGCTACTCATCTTTGCCATGTATCAAGTCCTTTTTGTTTAAGCATTCTCAAGTTTGATGTTTTGAGTGTAATCAAATTTGTTTCAGGTTTACTGCCTTTCTTGATGCGTGCACAAATCTCAGGAAATGAAATTGAGAAACCTAGTAAGCCCACAAACGATGATCTAATACAGGCCTTAGAGGATGTTCGTCTTGGCTATATATTGCCTCGTTTTGGTAGTCTGGATTCAACATGTGAATGGTCTAGTGTTCTTTCACTTGGAGAGCAGCAACGACTTGCTTTTGCACGTCTTTTGCTTTCAAAACCAAAATTGGTTCTATTGGATGAATCTACCAGTGCTTTAGATGAAGCCAATGAGGTATCATGGATTTTTAATCTTCTATTTTACAATGCAAGTTTTATTTTTAGATTAAGGAATGCACCACATTGCTTTATTCTCCCTATGTGGGAATTGAAAGATGTCTTTGTTTAAAGTAATATACCTTTCCTGTCCAGTAAATATGGATCCTGTGGACTTCTAGTTAATTGAATTTTTAGGAGATTCCAAGTTTTTTACTATATGTGTAAATACTAGACAAGGAGATATGGATCCACTGGAAGTATGGAAGAAATTATGGTGGCGGAATTGCTGTTTGCTTGTACTCCACACAGGCAAATCAAACTTGTGTGTACATTTGAAGTCAAGACTACTAGGCTGCTAATATTTCAGGCAGCCAAGAGGTTGTTGAGTTGAGTTAAGATGGCATGATCCCTCTTCAATTCAACTTGAGATTTTAATGGTTGTGCTTCTGTTTGCAGGCTCATTTATACCAGCAGATTGGAGCAGCAGGCATCACATATATTAGCGTTGGCCATCGGCGAACTCTTTATGACTACCACAACAGGAACTTACGTATATCCACAACAGACCCCAATAATACGCAGCACAACTGGCACATTGAATTGATTAATCGTGACACTGTGTATAATAAATTGAAGCTATAATTGTGGGTACGCAGCACAACTGGCACATTGAATTGATTAATCGTGACACAGTGTATAATAAATTGAAGCTATAATTGTGGGCTTCCTGGAAATTATTCAGTGTTGTTTGCTGTCTTTTGCAAGGTGGCTTCAATGCTCCAAAATGGGAAGGAGAATTCTAAATTGAGATTTGTACTTGAAAATGGCAGTTGAATTACCTGGTCATATACGTCCATGCCTGTATATACTTATAGCCACTATGTTTCAAGCAGTTATTCAAATTTTCCTCTTCCACTTTCAATGAATTCTCTATTTTCCAACTTAACGTCTCTAGTGGCTTAACAGAGACCTAGATGGAGTCCACCTTTATCATTATTTCTTTGTTCTTTTTAAAAGTGGGGTGAGGATTTCGTATTCCTTTCTTGGACGGTTGGACCAAAATTCTAATGCCAGGTTTTTGGTATTGCAAATTCTGTATCATCGAGTTCAAGGGAGATGGCTTGACTTGGGGTCCCAAATTCTTCCATCCTGTCTTTTCATGTACTGTTGTAGGTTAAAATTTCAATGAATCAGGTCATTAATTATGATATCCAGATTGTGAGTGTCTAATTGGATGAGTTGTGTGGTCATGTGCTAGATCCCACATCGGACAAGCACTAGGTTGTCTAATTGGATATGAGTGTGAGTGTGGGATAAATGCAACACGTGCGGCGGACAAGCAATAGGTCATTTAAGCTTATATGAGAGAGCATCATTTTTGGATATGATGCTCTCTCATATCGAGACAAATGGTATCGAACTTGCAAGCTCCATGTGTATGGGGGGTTACCTGGCGGATAGAGGGCAGGGGGGGCCTAATGGCTCCTCGGCCTCTGAAACAATAAGTAGTCCTAATTTAATATGAAAGGGTGGCCCTTAGAGGGGCCTAGGAGCTTTTTTCTATAGAAAATCTGTCCCTTTAACAACCATATAAAGGAGCTTGTTTCTATAGAAAATCTGTCCCTTTAACAACCATATATACCTCATGTTTCTGTTTTAAAACTGACACTAGTGGCCCTTACAAGGACTCTATTAGAAAAAATGTCCCTTTAACAACCATATATCTACTTCATGTTTCTCTTTCAAAACTGACGGAACTGGCCCTTAAAGAGGGCCTAGGAATTAGTTTCTATAGAAGGAAAAAAAGAAAAGAAAAAAGGAGGTCCCTTTAACAACCATATCCAATTCTTGTTTCTCTTTCAAAACTTCAAGTTGCAAAAACTGTTCTATGCCATGCGACTTAAAAATCAAGTAATGTTACTATCACATTTGCACGTACACTTCCTAGTGATTTTCAATCATGGCAAAAATGTAAAAAAACGATTTGCTCTCATGTATTAGAAACTGGTCCATACATCTCTTTTTCTTTTCCATAGCCAGCAAGTTTGTCCTTGCGAAAATAGGAAACTCAGTCCAACAAAATTAATTTTACAACTTCAGCATATACTTCTTGGAAACATAAGCCGTCATTCAAAAGACTTAACCACCACCACCACCACCCTCATCCAAAAGACATCTCCCAAGCTAAAACTTCTACCCATCCTCAACAGCTGTACAGACAAAACCGATGGCTACCAAAAAGCCCTTTTGAGAGAAGGACGCGTGCGGAAGAAACTGCTATAAGAGAATCAGCAACTTCATTCCAAGTGCACGCCATTACCATTGCCATGACCATTGCTATGACCATGACCATTACCATTGTTATGACCATGACCATGACCATTGCTATACACACCATGTACAGGACCATTGGAAGACTTAATTGTGCCTCCATTTATGTGGGTTTTCACCATTGAGTGTCCATTACTCATCCCATTGGTCACTGACTTTCTTATGTGCCCATTATCATGTAGAAAATTCTCCAAGTTCTTACATGCTGCTGCAATTAGTCCTGTAAACATGACATAGAATTTATATCAGCCCATTATTACAGATGCACATTCATGAAGTAAAGCCATTGAATTCTAGCCATTTAGTGAATAGGGCACATTTATACATTTATAGCAAACATAAATGATGACTAACAGTACATAACGAGGAAATATTTCTATTTGCAGATGGTACATGAGAAAAAATGAACAAGTATAGTCCCAATTTTGGGGACCAGGCACAAAGGTGCATATTTACTATGTCGATGATGAAGGTTGGAAATAATCTATAAATCAATGCATTGTTGACATATAAGTACTGGCTCAACCTTTTAGTAACAATCACCAACATATCAAATAATTTTATTAGTACTTGCCTTGCATCAGCACTTGGTTAAAAGGGAGAGAGATGCTAATGAAATCAACAATTGGGATTTAGAAGTACCTAAGAACAGTGCAGACGGTTTCCCAGGTCTTGACTTAAATTCAGGATGGAACTGAACACCAACAAAGTACGGATGACTGGGCAACTCAATAATCTGCATTCATTATACCAATAAAATGCTCATACTTACTATAAATAAAAATAAATATGAAGTTGAAGAACTGAAGATTCTAGTATTTGGTTCAACCCCATAAACTTAATTTATATAGAATACAGTATGACATCTCCTGCTACAATACATACCTCCATGCGCTGACCAGTTTCATCTTTGCCAACAAATGATAGACCAGCATTTTCAAGTTGTGATATCATATTTGGATTGACCTGTACACCATCAATAATTTCTAGTGACTACTCAATCAGGAGTGTAGTATATACTGCATCTTTTTGATAAAGAGTGTATACCTTGACCATGTAAAACAGTGGAGAAATTTACCTCATATCTATGCCGATGTCGCTCATCAACAAAACCTACATTCCCATACCTAAACATAATTCCAAATCATATTGCCAGGTTAGAGCTGAGAATGTTTGATGAGGATCCATTTATATAATCATGTGATATGGTGTTATCATAAGTTCCTATATGGAGATAAATTATTGAATACAAAGCACATTTATCATTATTAAAGGATACCCCAAGCAAGTTGTGAAGTGTGAGTGGCATATGAATGCATGCAATCTTAAGTCAGTCCGAAGTCCTTACAACTTTGCAGATATGCAATCAGGAACATTGAAGTAAGTCCTCCTTGATCCCAGACGCATAGTACCTCCCATATGAGTTTTTGAACCCTAGTAAGTAGAACAGACACTAGCTTAACTAGATTGAACATTGATTACCATACAAAGATATATACACACAAACACACACACTTCAACTCTTTTACAATTACTTACCTCTGGCATAAATATTACACAAGGATTTGTTGTTTCAGTATTAAACTCAGTACTGTCGGCATCATGCAAACCAAGAACAGATCGTGCAAACTCAATGACAGCAATTTGCATCCCAAGACAAATACCTAGGTATGGAACATTATTCTCTCGAGCATATTTTGCTGCAAGAATTTTCCCTTGCACTCCTCTATCACCAAACCCTCCTGGAACAAGAACACCATCAGCACCCTGCAATGGAAGACTGTTTAGAAGGGTAATGGGCAAAATAAATCTACATTAATTTATAAATTCAATGTAATGTACATAGAAACAGAAGATTATTATAAGGCAATCAATTCTTCAAGTAGAATCACCTTCAAAAGATCCCATGCTGCCTTATAAACTTCAGGGGCCTGCAAGTATTAGGAAATAATAGTCAATTTGTAAAACATTTACAATAAACAAGCGTAAGATAAGTACAATTCAGTACCCACCTCTTTTGCAGTAATGTCTTCAAGTTCTCCCGCTGCAACCCAATCTACAACAAGCTTCCTGCAGCAAGCAACAGAGGCATGCAAAAGAGCCTGGAAGAAGAAGCTATATATTATAACCTGAAGTGTCACAACTTTAGAAGCATGATATGTATGGTTTTTTATTGGTCACACACGGACTAGTGGTTCTTGAACCCACGATTTCACCCTCCATCCCATTATTATGAGCTATAGCTCCATTCATTGGCATGATGTGAACAAAAAATAAATAAAGAACACTTAATACATACAAAATGTATGCATGACATCCATATAGCATGACAGAATGGTATATTGTAAAGGTTTATCTTTAACCCTTGCAGCCAGATAACTAAGGCAAATTGTTTATTCATATCTTTAACCCTTGTGTGCGTGCACAAATATGCCCAGTAGCCTTATTTCAAGTGTAAATTGAAGGACAAATCTGTCCAGTTAAAATTAAGAAGGTTGCTATCCTGCACCAGGAGGTGGGGAGCATATAAACCGTAAACACACATCTGAAATAAGGACCAAGTAGGCTGTTTCAAAATGGTGTTACATGGATAATTGTTCAACAAAGCTACAGTCATATAATCCCTAAACACGCATCTGCTGCAATGAGACAGTTTGAATTGCATATAATAGTTGCTAAACTGTTGAAAGTATCTATATTGAAATATTAAATATAAATATATGACCATACAAAATGTGAAACAATTAACTTCAAATGATAATCTATCCTTTAATGTTTACAAGCTTTTCTAAAAGTATAATTATGTGTGACCCATTATCGAGCAACTTCATTAGGAAAAAAAAAAAAAAATACCCTCAACATTAACAAGCACTAAATAGAAAATAAGACAAATATTTAGTCATGTATCAAAAGGCAAATTTGCACATGCATACACACCGGGGCAGATACACAATATGTTATTTCAAATTGTACAAGTAGTTAATGCAAGTTGTAGAAATGCAAATACTATTGCTCTAAATTAATTAGATTGGATGCAGAACTATGATAAATGTAAGAGTATGTTTGGAACGGAGGGAGATGGGAGAGGAGAGGGAAACAAATAAGTAACACATAAATATGACATTGAAAAAGATAATTATGATAATTAATGGAAACTGGATTTCCAAATCATTGAACAATAAAGCAACTTACCTTTAAAACAGAGAGGTATGCATCTGAAAGGCCAGTGTATTTTCCAACCATGGCAATTCTAACCTGTAACATAGATGGAAGTTAAAGCATTATTCTTCACATTATTCAATAAATCAATCCAAAGCATATATGAGACGCTTGAGACCCACAGGCTTGTGTAACATGTCAGAAACTTTTGTCCTCACAGTCCATTCCTTTAAAGCAGGCTCTCTAGCAACACTGGAAATTATAGAAACGTTAATGGGCCACAAGAAAAACGATAGACTTAAACATTTTTGACAAAATTTTAATCCCATAAAAGAGATGCAGCGAAAGAAGCGAGAAACAGATTACACAGCAAAAATAGAGTGAGTTAGAAAGACAAACCCTAGAAGGTTCAGCTCTTTCAGGATTGCTTCATGTGCCTTCTGATCCTATTTCAGAGAGAGAGAGAGATTTTCAATTTCTTGCCGTGCAACAATTATAACCACAACCAGTTTCAGAATTGATAAAAGAAATTACTTACTCTTAATAGCAAGGGAATGTGCCATATGTTTGGAACATCATAGAGAGTGACAATATTTTCTGCCTGTAAATAAGTCAGTTCTTCTTAGAATAATATTGTAACTAATGGTTTAGAGAAACGCAAAGGAAAGAACGTCCAGCACACACGCATGTGCATATGTGCAAGTATCTAGGTGATTTTACCGGCACATGGCAAAATTGAGCAAGTTTCCCCTTTACATTCTCATCAAGTGCCTGTCAAAACCATAACAACAGAAAAAAGAAAGAAAGAAAGGATCTTTGAGACTACTGCAGTCAAATTAAGTTGCTGAAAGAAAAATAAAGTGAGGGAAAGAAGGAAACCTTTGTACTACGACAAGCAAGAATATTTGGTGTCAACCCCATTCCTCTGAGTCCCCGAACACTATGCTGGGTAGGTTTTGTTTTCTATAAATTGAAAATTTTGAGCACTCTATTAATTAAAGCCATGCTGTTTTTGGAAAATATAAGACAGCAAAATCAATGATTCTATACTCAAGTGCAATTCACATTTACAAAACTTAGAACTAGTATGCCCCACAAATAAAAAATGATGTATTATATACCTGCTCACCAACAACATTGAGAACAGGGACGAGGCTGACGTGAATTAAGCAGAAATTACCAGGGCCTAATACCAGAAACACTTGGGTAAAACCAGCTCAAATAAACTCAATAAAAAAATTTTACTTACAAGAACCTGCAAAATTAGATGATGCTCTCATTGATCTTACCTACACGGTATGAAAATTGGCCAAGCGCCTCAATGAATGGCATAGATTCAATGTCACCTGCATCAAGACAAATTTATTTTAATCTTTATAATAACAAGGGAAGGGCTCATCTTAATACACATAAAATATTTTAACATACCTATAGTTCCACCCAATTCAATGACACAAACATCGGCTGGACCTTCTTGTCCATCCACTGGTATTTTTGCAACACGCTCTATCCACTCTTGAATGGCATCTGTAATGTGTGGAACAACCTAGAGTAAAGCAAAGGGAAAAACAAAATTCAGAATCCATATAATAAAATGGAAAGCTTAGTACAAGGAAAGAATTTGAATGTCAAAAAGACCTGGACAGTCTTTCCAAGGTAGTCTCCTTTTCTCTCCTTCTCAAGAACAGACTGTTAAACATCAAGAAAAAGAATTAAAGACAGCAATAATTCTCTGGGATACTGAGCTCACATGATTTTTCATACTAACTCAAATTGGTAGACTTCACTACAAACAGTGGGAGAATTCATTTCAGTATACCTGATATATTTTTCCAGTTGTAATATTGTTGTCACGGGTTAACTTAACGTCTAAAAACCGTTCATAGTTTCCAAGGTCAAGGTCCACCTTCAAAACAAAACAAAAAACCAGTCATATTCTTTCTATAAAATGAAAACATGAAACGCACACACCCTCCTTAGAGAAAGCATAGTAATCAGAACATCAATGCATGTGCTTTCAACAATAGGAGATGAACACAGATAACCCATAAAACCAGTGAAAGTATGGTCCAAAGTAGAATCAGAACACTCTTTGGCTTGCATTTATAATTCTATTTAGGAAAAGCTGATATTTGGTATGCCTTTGTTCTTTCCCACCTTGTATGATAATAGACGAACAGAAAATAATCCAGAATTTAACTTACCTCACCGCCATCATCTAAGACAAATACCTCCCCATGCTCAAAAGGAGACATGGTTCCCGCATCGGTGTTCAGGTAAGGATCTGCATGTATATAACCAATTTAGAACATAATAAGAATAATGCAAATATATAGTTTGAACCTTTTCAAGCCACCTCCCTCCCAATACCTCACTAAGGTTTGGACCAGCAATGAGAAATGACCCTTTTAGTGACATGTAAAAGAGAGAGTGCATTAAGCATGCTTGACCTGCATAACCTTTTTTTTCAAGAATTTGGCATTCAAGATGGTAAATTTAAATTAAGCATCAACACTTTTAACAAGATAATGGCACTCAAAGGATTGCCATTTCTATGAAAAATTAAGAATTTGATTCCTTACAATAGAAACATTGGTTTATATTATGAGCAAAATATCTATTTGATGGAAATGGCACCATAGTCCTCTGAAAAGGATTACTGGAAATAGATGGTCTTGGTATGCATTAGCTTATAGCTGCTTAATTGTTCAGCCAATCCACTAATTAAAAAACTTCATTAGCAATCAAAAGTTAAATAAGAAAAGGGGGCAAAAATCACCATATTTCCATTATAATTAATATATTAAAAAAAATCCCATTTTTGTTTGAAATCCAAATGCAAAGCAATGACTGTAAATGAGAAAATGAGGAATGAAAGAGTGGTATACCAATTTTAATTGAAGTTACACGAAGTCCACAAGCTATAAGCAGAAGTCCAATGCTACTAGCAGTGACCCCTTTGCCAAGACCGCTTACTACACCACCCGTCACCAATATATACTTCATTTTCTCTCTCTCTTTTTATACCAATTCCTTCCAAACGAAACCAAACAACAACAACAATCACAATAACACAAAATTAATTATTACACAAACTCAAAAAGCACACAACCCAAAAAACAAAAACAAAAAAACTGGTTTAGAATAGCGGTGGTTTAAGTAATCCAGAAAGACCCAGTTCTCCCTTTGGGATTTTATATACAATATTATCAAACAGACAGTCTGAACGGAGAGAAAAATGTAACCTTGTTCACAATGGCGGTTTTTACAAAGTCTACACTTTTTTTCTTTTCTTTGCGGGGATTTGTGGAGCGTGTCTCTCTCTCTCTTTCTCTCAAAAAGAAAAAGATTCCGCTTTTGAATAAAGATTAATAAAAAAGAAAGACCAAAAAACGAAAGAATGAGACAAGAAAGTAGAATTGGATTCAATGAAAGTAATTTTGGAACCGTGTTTTTTGTGTGTTAAAGCTTAGTATTGTACCAAGAAAGAGTTTGTCATTAGTACCCAAACCTACCTTTGTTACCTTTGTTTCTGTGTCTTTCAGTTTTTGAGTTCAGAGATGAGTTCACAATCTCTCTCAGGCGGCGGGCTCTCAAACTCTAGCTCTTAAACTCTCTTCGCTCTATTTTTATGCCTCCTCTTTTCTTTTTTTTCTTTTTTCTTTTTTCTTTTTTCTTTTTCCTTTTTCTTATAAATACAAAAAAAAACAATATCAACCTCTTGATTTTTTTTTTCTCCTTTTTGTTTTTCTTAAATAACTCTAAAACCACAAAAATATCTACAAAATATTTCATTGACTAATTATTAATATAAATGGAAAAATATTACTGTAATAATAGACCTAAATAAGAACTAATAAAAATTTATTAAAATTCCCAACATAACATTATTATTATTAATATAAATGGCAAAATAATACTATAATAGATCTAAATAAGAACTAATAAAGTGGGTTTCAGTTAATTCAATTGGTAAAATTTTTAATGGTTGTATAAAAGATTTGAGGTTCAATCTCCCCTACACCAAAAACTGATTAGTGTCTTGATCTGATGATAAAAGAACTATCATCAGAAGTAGACGCCATAGGTTGAAACTTTCTTAAATAAAAATTAAAAACCAATAAAAACCTATTAAAATCCCTAGTGTGGCATTATTATTATTATTATTTGTCATTTTTTTTACTTACTAGGGTTTCTTCCAGATTCGCTCTTTCTTGGCTTTATTTTATTTTATATTTTCATAGCTTTTCTATAATTGGTCTTTTCCTAAAAAGATTTTTCAAAGTTGGAAGAATCAAAACAAAAGGAAGCAGATATTGTTAAGTGTTTGCATAGAAAGACAATTAGAGGATGTTATGTTAGTCACATAGACCAATTAGTCATTGATTCACACGGGACAAAAGGCAAACACATGAAGTCCATTCCATGCCTTAGTGTTACCTCTAGAGACTTTTTATATTATTATAGACTATTTGCTCAAAAAAAAAAAATTTTTATTATAGACTATATAGTATATAGTATATAATATTGTTGGCTTGTTGCCTATCTAATCTAATCTAATCCATGATGCCTACCCAAAAAAAAAAAAAAAAAAAAAAAAAAAAAACCCAATCAGCTAAAAAGGCCATACCCCATGCTTTGCCAGGCCCTACTTTTTATTTTACATTAGTTTTTAACGATGATTTTCTCTACCATTTTTAACATTATCCCTTACTTAGGTTACATCATACTCACCTTTCCCTCGTATTCTTATATTATATACTATTTTTTTTTGTGCCTCTTTCTTGCAACTATTTGGATTGCCCTTGCCTTCTCTGTTTCTGTTTTTTACTTCTTATCTTCAATTTCAAATAGTTTTTCTTTAGTTATTACTTGAAAGAAAATATATTTTTTAAAAATATATATTGACAATTTTTAATGTAAAAACCTATCCTAAATCTCATCTCACCTTTTATTAATCAACTAAAAAGTAAAAACCCACGCGCATTTGCAAAATTAGTCATTAGTTTAAGTTAGTGAATGTGCCATTATCAAGTTCTATGTTGAATATTTTATTAATCAAATCTTATTGAAAAATTCAATTGATACGAAGCTTTGATTTTCATCATTATTGTATGATTTTTTTAAATGTTCTTTTGATACTTGGTTTAGGTTAACTACCTAAAAAATTAAACAATATTTTAAGGGTGGTTATAAATTATAAGAACTATAATTTTAAAAGTATCAAATTAAACCGTGAAAAAGACTATTACATATTACTTCTTATAGTCTGGTTTGTTCTAAATTGAACCTTTAGCTTTTAAAATTGTATCAATATAAATATTGCATTTTTATATGGGGGAGGGTTTAAATGTGGAAATATGAATTGCAATAATATTTTATTGAATATCTCAAAAATATTGAACTGAGGCACAAAAATTAGTGTAAATGTGTCTGAGGTAGTCTGTTTATAGGTTCATTAGGTCTCTTGATACTAATAGCGTAATTATTCAGATGTTGGAGTTACATGTTATAATGGATTTGAGGAGTTTTAAAGAAGTTAAGAGACCCAATATTGGCTACTCCAATTAGTAGGTCAATGGTTTATTTTTTTAGATCATGGGCCTCCCAATATTAATTACCCAATTAATTAGATGTTGGAGTTATTTGTTTTAATGAATCTGATGAGGAGTTTCATAGGAGTTAAAAAGGTTTAATGGCTAGTCCAATTAGGGGGTCAATGGTCACGTTTTAATTAATGAGTGTGATCAAGAGTTTCAAAAGAGTTAAGAGGCCCAACGACTAGTTTAATTAGCGGGTCAATGGTCATTTACTCCCTTAACTATGGTGCCTAAATGGTATTTTCATACCTCCTCTTCACATTCCCCAATGTGCGAGGATTAGACCCATTTTCTCCTACATTACAGAAACTCAATAAATCTCCACACTTATAAATAATGACTCTCTCTCTCTCTCTCTCTCTCTCTCTCTCTCTCTCTCTCTCTCTCTCTCTCTCTCTCTCTCTCTCTCTAATGTGAGATTTAGACTAAAATATTAACTCTTCAATAACCATATGTGTAACTCTCACACTTTTCTCACTTTATTTGCTAATTTGCCATTTAATTTATTTACTTAAGACTAAATTATAAATTGCATCCTCTAACTTTTTTTAAAATTCAATTCAGCCCTCTATCTTCACTTTTATTCAATTTAATCCTCTAAGTTTCAACTTTATTTAATTTAGTTCTCTTGTTAGTGTTCGTAAAAAAGCACTGTTAATAACCCTCAAAATGACATATATTCGTTTTTTGGTTGTTGATTTCCTTTAAATTAAATCACCAAAAATCATTTCTTATTGCTATTTGAAAGAAAAAGGAAAAAGGAAAAAAGTAATTAAAAAACCAATCATGTAAACAATATTTGAGTTACCTACTAGGGAGTGTTTAGCTAAGAAGTGGGGTGAGTTTACTCAAGCTTGTTCTCGATGCTCTAGGCCGGAAACCACAATCATTGTTCTCCGGCCGGTACTGCCCTTGGGCACATGAATTCTGGACATCCCTCTCGGGCATTTTTACCTTGGACCTTTTTCAATTTCCCTCTATTTACTTGGCTTCAAAACAATTTAACTAGCAAACTCCAATTGTCATATTTACATACTTCGGAACATGATTTTTTTACGTTTGGGAATGGACAGGTTTGGAAATCAAGAAATGAATATGTTTTCGGGAAAACAAGTGCTTAATATCCCCAGCTTTCATATCAAACAATCCATAAGCACCTTTTATTACAATCAATATGGTAGTTAGTGTTATAGGAAACCAGGGAAAAGCCAGAGGTGGGGGCATCCTCCAAAACAAGTGGGTCTACACGAAAAAGTGTTCATATATAGCCAAGAGTCTATATAGCACATATCTTATGAAAACATTTTATGAAATGCATGGCCTTATGAAGAGACCAAGTGTTCATATATGTATGAGTTTTATAAAAAAAATTTCCTATGAAATATATTATTGGCGTTTAAGGTGTAGCACAGTGTATGAAATGAATGGCCTTACAGACTTAGCCAAGTGCCCACACACATCTCTTATGGAAACATTTTATGAAATACATGCCCTTAAAGGCTTAGCCAGGTGTATGAAATGCATGAGCTGAAAGGCTTGGTCAAATGTATGAGCTTAAAGGGCTTATCCAAGTGTATGAAATGCTTACCCTTTAAACTTTAAAGTGTAAGAAATGCATGGCAAAAGGCTTGGACAAATGTATGAGCTTGCTTAAAGGGCTTAGCCAAGTGTATGAAATGCATGGCTTTAAAGGCTTAATTAGCCAAGTGGTTCATCCACGTCTTCTATGGAAACATTTCCTCTGAAATGCATAACTAAGGCTTTGCCTAGTGTTCATATACATGCTTTATAGGAAAATTTCTATGAAATGCATGGTAGCCAAGTGTCCATCCACGTATCTTATGGAAGCATTTTATGAAATGTATTGCCTTAAAAGACTTAGCCAAGTGTTCATGTACGTGTTTTAAAAACATTTCCTATGAAACTGGTTTGCCTTAAAGGCTTTTTAAGTTATGAAATGAATGGCATTAAAGACATATCCATGTGTCCATACGCATCTCTTATGGAAACATTTTATGAAATGCATCGCCTTAAAGGCATAGCCAGGTGTATGATATGCATTGTCTTAAAGTTTGTTAGAGCATCCACAGCAGTGGAGCTAAAAATATACCAAAAGTTACTTTATCTATTTTACCTATACACATGCCACAGCAGTGGATCTATTTTAGCTTTCAATACAATAAAATAATATAAACACCATAATAAAATAATATAACCACTATAATAAAATAATATATCCCACTACTCAAAAAATTTTCACAACACCAACCACAACCACTTCTACAATCAGCCATAGCCACCACCGCCGCCACCGCCACCACCACCACTACCACCAGTCCACAGCAGTAAAAAAAAAAAAAAAACTGATAACTCCAATCTTTTTCCTCTACCAGACCAAACAAATTCACCGATCACAAACAAAATAAAAAATCACAAATCACAAACAAGCAGCACGTCGGCGAGCTCCATGGGTTTCAAACCGGCGGCTTGATGAGCAAGCGATTGGCGGCGTGAGATGAGGCGATCCGCGGCGTGAGGCGATTGGCGACACAACGTCGGCGAGCTTCGATGAGCTTCAGACCGGCGACTTGATGAGAAAGTGATCGGCGGCGTGAGGTGTGAGGCGTGAGGCGACACAACGTCGACGAGCTTCGATGAGCTTCAAACCGGCGACTTGATGAGAAAGTGATCGGCAGCGTGAGGCGGCGTGAGGCGTGAGGCGATCGGCGGCGTGAGGCAATCGACGGTGGAAGAGAAGTTTACTTGAGAGAGAGAGAGAGATGAGAGAGTGACTGGGGAGATATTCAGCAAAAAAAAAGGCTGGGAAGATGAGAGAGTGACTGAGAGAGAGACAGAGGAAGATGAGAGATGAGCGAGAATGCCTATTATTTTATTAACCGGTCGAATAAAAAATTCATTTTTTTTTTTTTGCTATCAGCTACAGTACACATCTATATATAGATGTGTACTGTAGCGGAACATCCAAATTTTTCCCTTATACCTCCACTGCTGCAGCGTGTCTTTTGGATATGTGGAGCTAAATTTTATCAATATAGCAATATGCCTCTACTGCTGTGAATGCTCATATTCTACATCAAAACTTCGTTAAAATAGCAAGAAGTGCGTGAGCCTGAAAGATGACTGTCATGATAAAATAATGAGTAAAATACTTACTATTTTTTGTAACTGTCATGATAAACATGTTTCGTAACTGTTTTTTCTCATTATTTTATATTTTTAAAAATAATTTTTTATTTTTAAAACTAAAAATCTTATTTGACAATCCATAATGAATAGAAAATAAAAATTGTTCTCAAAACTTAATTTATGAGGAAAATTAAAAACATGTAAAATTTGTTACCAAACATAGCCTCTTATTTCTTTCCTTCAGAAAAGGATCTTTGTTCCATAGCCAAAAATTTTGTAAGTTAATGTTCAAGAGAAGAAAATATGTCTTGTAATAGAATGCTATAATAGGACACTGGCTATATAAATAGAGAGATGACTTAGAGATTTAAAAGAGGGAAGTGAAGGAGAAAAATAATGCTTAATATTTGTCCTTAAAAGGGTGAGGTTCTCTAAACAAATAGTAACATTATATTGTTTTGTGGAAAAAAGGGCCTAAATGTTAAAATTATTGTGTAAACTGTGATATAGAAGGATATTGGTATGTGATTTAAGATTTGTCACATATTACAAAGTTTTTTAGAATATATAAAGAAATATAAACGGCAACAACAAAATGTTTGAGGGAATCTATGAAAATGTGAGGTATATGATTAGGATCATTTTTATTTATTTATTTTTGTTTTTATTTAAGAAGATGGGTAAGAAGAAAAGGAACAAAAAAAAAAAAGAAAAAAAAGAAACAAGCTTCTTTTCTTAATTTGAGAGATTACCTAATTTAATTAAATGTTAAAAATAAATTAATCCTTGCTGTGGGTGGGGAAATAATTTTTCTTAACTGGATCATTGATTTTTTATTTTATTTTTTTAAAAATCCAAATTATTAGTAACTATTATGGATTATCTATACTGTTATTTAAGGAGTTTTTCCTATTTATATAGATTCCTCATTTTTTTTTTAAATTCAAAAATGCTTCTACACCCTTATGTTTAAGTAGAGACAAAATTAAAAGATAATCTGGTAAAAATGCAATTCTAATTCCTACTAAAATATTGCTTAAAAAATAAGATCACTTACCTGTTAATTTTCAAATTATTTTATCCATTTATAAATTAGATTCTCAAAATAAAAATTATATATATAAAATAAAAACACTAATTTTTTTTTCTAAAAAAACAAATCTAATCGCACGCGCGTAAAACGCGTGTAATGATACATCTAAATAACTGGTTTGTAAAAGATGTACGTTTGAACGGAAGACCGTTATGGGAAACTGAGATATTTTTTAATTTTTTAAAACCAAATAATTCCAGGCCGCACACTTGTTTCTTATCCCCATGACTTTAGCTTTTTTATTTTTATATTTCTTATTGAACAACTGCCCCGCCCCCTGTTACTGTTAGGCCTTTTTTTTTTTAAAGAAATAAACTTTAAATGTATTACTTTTGCCTAATTATATTAATAAATTACAAATTCTCTAAAATATTTTGTATAAATTATCTAATCTCTGCAACAAATTAGAAGAAATATCATCTAAAGTTTAATTAATTAAGCTATATTTTAACATCTTTATATACCCTTATTTTTTTTGTTCAAATTGTTAACTTTTTCACTCTTATTTTATTTGTTTTCATAGCAATTATTATTAAAATAATTATTACGTCATTATAGTTCAATTTATCCCTAAATTTTGATTTGATTTTAAAAACTTTAGACTTTTTTTTTTTTTTTTTTGAGTTCTTTAAATAGTTCGAGTTTCAAAACATGCAAAAGATATGTTAGC
This sequence comes from Quercus lobata, assembly GCF_001633185.2. Classification (NCBI taxonomy): domain Eukaryota; kingdom Viridiplantae; phylum Streptophyta; class Magnoliopsida; order Fagales; family Fagaceae; genus Quercus; species Quercus lobata. The sequence continues at coordinate 96,628,116 of NC_044907.1, forward strand.
TATAACTCATATTCTAATATTTAAAGAGTGAGATGAAAGATTTTTATTTGTATTAAACATGATTGTAATTCAGAAAGTAAATAGAAAATAAACAAGTTAATTAATGCAACTGAGAAAACAAAAAGAAGCATAATTATGAATACTGAGTTCTTAACAATTCGAACTTAGCGTATATACATTTTGATAAAAACTCTTAATTAAATTAGAAGGGATAGAATCTCAACCAAATATAAAGTAGGACTATGGCTAATATAAAAAGATGTCCATCGAACGTACAGCTTAGGATAGAAAACTGTGGACCAATTCACTTGGAAAATTTCAAAATGTCAGTCTCACAGCCAAGGTATTGAAACGGGAATTTCTGATGATGATGAGTTGAAGTGCCCACATGATCGGCAAGTTGAAGAGATGAAGGGTGGCATTTGGTTTGGGGATGCTGATGATGCTGATGATGATGATGATGATGATGGTCCATCTGAGTCTGATGTGATGCAAGGAGCTTGTCCAAGAAAGACCAGTCACCATTGTACCTCTCTTGTTGCATAAGTCCACAACCGCCTGCAGTTGTTAGCCTCAACAAGTTTTGAGAACACTCAATGTCGGTGGTGTTTAAAGACATTGGTGATATGAAGGATGGAGGAACAACTACTGACTCAGGACTGAACAACTGTGGGAGGTGCATGGAGCCATCAAAGGTCGTATAATCATATAGTGCTTGTATATTATTTTGTTTTGGCTCCTGTAGTGGTGGTGCAGAACCACTTGCCTTCATATGACTACTCAAGTGTTCTTCTTCAGCTACTTCTGGTAATTGGTAACCTCGATTATGATTCTTCTTCTTGAATACCCTACAGACAACCCAGCCGTCTTCCTGTAAAAAGTGAAGACTATTATTATCATAAAAAAAAAAAAAAAAAATGACTACTATAATTTTTACTATATAACATTTACAAATTGATTGATATGTTAACTTTTAAATTCAACACAAAAGACGATTAAGAAAATTGTTGTCATAAGTTTGTAAGCTTTTTGTAATAAGATTGATATTAGCATTGCCATTTTCTATTTATTTATTACGGTTGTATTAGTCTTTATCATCATCATTATTGTCAAGCAGTAATGACTTTTTAAGTTTTTCCTAATTGCAATTACCTGAATCTCGGAATTGTCATCGTCAAGGCGATACTCATGCATGATCCAGTCAGTCTTTTGGCCATGAGGAGCACGGCCAGTGTAGAAGACAAGGGTTTTCCTCATGCCAATCCTTTTAGTGTTGCTGTGATGGATGGCCTTGTCTCTCCCTGTTGCCTTCCAAAAACCAGCTGTAGTTGCCCGATTTGTTCGAGTTCCTGTTGGATATTTCTTGTCCTTGTGGCTAAAGAAATACCACTCATTCTGAGGACCTGATCCAATTCTACATTTCTCTGCAAATTGTCAAACAAATATTCATCATTTTTTACTTAATTAACCAATAAAATATATGTTATCATTTTGACTGACATATTATATAACATTTAGGTGTTAGAATAATAATTATATATAAAAAAAAAAGTTAGAATAATGATTAAATTAATCATTTTAAACAGTTTAAACTTTTAGGATCAAGTGTTTATTTATCATGCATTGTTGATACTAGAGAGAGAGAGAGAATGAAAATTCTCCCTCAGATATATGTCTCTGAATTAACCATATATATCCATCTTGTCTTCCTTATCCCATGCCAAACCTAACCCTAACAAAAAGTTTGCATTAAGATGCTTGTCTGAAATTAAGTTAAAATGAAGTTCATTCAACCCCAGATATGCGGTTTGACTTTGACAAATTAAGTACATGCCAAACTCAACTCTAAATCGTATATATAATAAACTATATTAATTATATACTAGCTAGCTATAACAGAGGAGGAGGAGGAGGAGGAGGAGGAGAAGAAGGAGGAAAGTGATGTAATGTAATTACCTTTAAGGTCCCAAGGCTCGAGTTTGTTTAGATCCACCTCTCTAATAACATCAAGGTCGATGGCTTCATAGGAGACCTTCTTCCTTAGATAATAGTAGAGAAGCTCTTCATCTGTTGGGTGGAATCTGAACCCTGGCGGAACTGTCACTTGTCCATTTCCCGCAGCAGACATCATTCTCTCTCTCCCTTTACTATATCTCTAGTTTTAATCTGATCCCTGAAAATCAAAGGAAACCAGGACACAATAAGAAGACAAATTACATGCATGCACAGTCTAGGACTCGACAAGCTTGGAAAGACATGTCTTCTACTATATGTATATGATGTACAAATTAAGAGCTAGCTTGGTTCAGGGCCAAAGATTTATCTTTTCATCTAGATCTTTTATGAAAATTTTGAGCCCTAAAACATCATGTTCATATATTTGTTCATGACAAACCATAAAAATTACATGGAAACCAAAAGGAGCTTGGCAGTCATCTCCCTAGCTAGTACTACCCGATATATAACAGAAAGTACAAAGAAAGGACAATAATAAAAATAAATAAATATATAAAAGTGACTTCTTTTTTACATAGAAATGGAAGGTAGGTGATGAAAGGCTGAACATGAATAAAGCCAAGTTTTTTATTTTATTTTAAATGATGATATCATATGGAAGTAACTATATAGTTGAAAGTTTTCATGCATGTGTATGACGTTTTTTTGACATTCAAATAGAAGGAAACCTATAAGTATTAAATAAATTAGAGTTAAGATCTCTGCTAATATATATCCAAAGAGCTTAAGAGATGCTCTTTTAGAACTATGTAACAGAATAAGAAAGAACCCTAAATTTCAGAAACCAAGAGCACTTATTTCTTGAAAGACATATACAGATCCTGCACCATCCTCACTTTATACATAAGATGGGAAAATAAAGAAGAACAAAACTAAGTTGAATAAAAAACAAAAAATCTATTATGTTTCCAGCTGAGGAAACCAACTAAAGAAGAAGTTGAAATAAGATGGATCGATATATCATCCAAAAAACAAAGTTGAAGGAGAGAGTAGGGTGTGAGTGGGAGGAAAAAAAAGGCAGGCTCTTAGTTCATTTCTTCTAGTACTACTGTAGATCATAGAAACAAGTGTAAATCTTATGAAGTAGTAGTAAGTAATCAAGATTGCAGAGAGAAGCCAATCCAAAAGTATCCGTTAGAAGATATAATAAAAAGCAAAAAAAGAAGAGTGATAAAGAAGAAAAGCAAACCTGTACAGCTCCCTCTGAGACAAAGGAAAAAAGACAACAGGGCAGGCAGGAAGGAAGGAAAAAAAGCAGACAGCGGTGGTTTGAGGTTTGCCAATTTCTTGGCTTCAAGGGCACGACGTTCCTGAGTTTAAAGAGAGAGAGAGAGAGAGAGAGAGAGGTATGTGGATTAGTGCAAATCTTTGGGACTGACTAAAAACCCAAGATGGGCACAGAAATAAAGGAAAAATATATATTTATATATTATAAAGATAGAGAAGAAAACAAGTAAATTAAGGAAAGGTGTAGTTATATAGAATTGATGAGGGGGGGTATGAGCTATGCATGTATGTGTCTTGTTGTGAAGAGGGTATTTTGATGAAGGAATTGTATTGGTAAATGTTCGTTGAATGGGAGACCTTATTCCCGAAAATCGCCATATTACGATGAAGAAAATCTGCTTAACTGTCAATTACTACTAATTTAACCCCATTTTTCCTATCTCTTCTCTTTGTTTTTATTTTTTATTTTCTGTCTTTTTCTATCCATTGTAACCCATCTGTCTTCAATTATGCACACACGCATGGTCATTGGTCAGAGTCAAAGAGGAATGAGCCCAATTCCCTTTTATTCCATTATTCCACCCTCTTATTATTTTTATGTTATTTTTCTGATATATATAGTATATAGTCTCAGCCCTCTTTTTCTTTTTTTAAAAGAGAGTTTGTTCTTCTTATGGTCTAGATATCTTAATATATCAATTTAGACTAAAATATACTTTTAGCCCTAAAATTTTTGAGATTATGTCCATTTTGATCCTATATGTTTTAAAAATTTTATCTTAACCCTTTACGTTTTATTTGGTATTGACCTTGTCACCAATTTCTATCAATATTCTGGTGATATCTAACATTATATTGGTGAAGCGACTTAATATATACCACTTATCTAGTACTTAAACAATCAAATTACCAACAAATTGGATGATAGGGTTCATACAAAATCAAAATCATTTATGAAGGATTAAAATGAAAACTTTTATAATGTAAAGGGTCAAAATGAAAAATAAACTCTAAACTTCAATGATCAAAAGTATACTTTAATATTTTGCTTAAGTTTTGTCAAATGGTACTAATTTGATCATCTAAAATTTGCAATTGCAGAGTGTAATGAATAGTGATCTTTGAACCATCTTAGGAAGAAAGAAGAATAAAGAAAAATTATATTTATCTTGCGTTTACCACCTTATATGAAATGTAAAAGTTAATGAGCCAAAAAAGTAAAAAAGTTAACAAGGTAAAAAAATTTACCCATTAACTTTTATGTCTTACATAAAATGGTTATTACATGGTTCAATTAACCCTAGTTATTTGCACTGGATCCAAATCCGTAGAGGGGGAGGAAGGCATGTCACCTACCTTTATTTCAAGCCAAAAACTATTTAGGAGTAAGGGATATGCAGAAGCTATTCGGATTAGGGACCTAGACTCATCAATTTGGCTTTCTTTTTCAATCTTCGCTCCAATGGTTAGGGCCAAGATGTCACCTGACCTCATTTCTTTGTGCCAAGATGTTATTTCATTAGTCATTACGTGTCGAGCTGCCATGTTATTACATCCCCTTGGTTAAATTTTTTTTTTTTTTGACTCAAGATTTTTTTTTAACCATAAGAAAAGAGGTTTCTACCAATTGGATTTGGATCCCATGTAATAATTGATGGTGCAGTTACCATGTAATATTCTGAGATATAAAAATTTGACATATAAAAAAATAAAATGTTGAAAGGTTAAAAAATTGTTTGATCTAATAAGGGCTGATCCATGTAATTAATATATGATGGTGCGATCTTACCCATTAATTTAGTATTATTTGGTGCAATAACCTAAAATTTTCACCAAACCTGGATCCCTATAAACCAGTTACCAAAATTAACCCCCTTTTGGTTTTGTAATTCTCAGAAGATGCGGTCAAGTCAAAGGATGATGATACAGTAAGAGCTACCCCGAATCATGTTCATGAAAAGTGGCAAATTGCATCAAATTCAGTGTAAGTGTGAAGCACGGGTTCTTTTAGATATTTAAAACATAAATTTGTTATTTACTTATTTCTTTAACATTTATTTTGTATTATTATCATTTTATTTTATGGGTTATGAATTCTGCAAATGATGAATCATGATTCCGGATCCTAGGTGGAGCTTAAAATAACAATAACAAAGATGGTCTCGATCGATGGGGGCCTCATCAATATTTGATGAATCATGATAATGAGATTTTGTGGAACCACTTTTTTCTATAGTGAATCAGTAGTGATCCAAGTAGACAAGATTGTTGTCACCTCAAAAACAAAAAAAAAGGTAGACAAGATTGTCACGCACATAAAATTGATGGGTGATCAAAATCTTACCCCATTAAATGTTCTTCTAGCAATTCGTAATTTTTTAAGGGTAAAAAATAACAATAACAATTAATAATAATCAAATCTTAGCTCCAAAATTTGAGGGTCAGTAAAAACCCAAATGACGCCTTAGAGTTGGATTGACCTATCATACAAACATACCTCTCTCTTCTTTTGGTATAGAGTCACAGATAGATAATGTACTAAATTAACGGCACAAGAAACTTGGACACATTGAAATTTAAGATACCCACCCCAAACAATTAACCAGAAAGTATTTAAAAGAATAATGTTAAAAAAGATACAAATAATTTATAATTTTTTATTTTGACTACTTATTATGACAAATTGTAATTGAAGTAACATCGTAATATAAATTTACTGTATATTAACATTATGTAATAATCACGACAAGTTACCGCACGAATATGGCAAAAAAAAAAAAAAAAAAAAATGATGTTACTAAACTTATTTGAAAAGGCAGTGTGGGGACGAGCAATAAGAAAGGGAAGGAGTAGGGTGTGCTTGACAATTGATGAGATAGGTGGGCTTTGCACGTGAGGAGATCGAGGGAGAAGGATGATGAGAAAGCAAAATCCTGAAAGTCCGTGGCATATACACGTGGTGATGAAACACAAGTACACAATTCAAGGTCTCGGTTAGCTTAATCAAATCCAAATAATAAACAAATAAAAAAAGCCGGATGAAGAGGAATATACCTAGCTAGGCTAAAGCTTTTTTGTTTCAGTTCAGACCCAAACCAAACGAAGGGATTCCCACGCAACCTTTCATATATATTCATAACTCTCTCACTCTCTCTCTCTCTGCTGGGTGGCTATTCCTGGTCAAACACGGTGATGATGATGGTTGAAACTCCGCATTATCGTTACTATGGCATATGCCAAATACTATTACTTCCACGTACTACTATTGTATTGTATTGTACAGTTATTATTTGCATTATTTACCCAAAAAAACACAACTGGCGCCGTTGCCTTTACGAATACTACATAACATTAATTCGTAGCTTAATGAGAAAGGGAATCCAAGGGCTTAAGTCATTACATAATTATCATATCCTTCATGCATCATGATATATGAGCTTCAAAATGGAACATATATAATATATAATATGGTATTTATTTCTATTGATTTACGAATGATATTGATGCTTAATTAACACATATCCAATTGTCATTTGCAATTGATCATGTGCTGTGCGTTGACAACATCTTTAATCTCTCTACCTCCCTCTGATCACATCTTAAATCTTAATATATATACTAATACTACTATGCATTCTTCCATTTGATGAACCTTTTCCCGCGGTTGGATAGCCGCAACCACAAGTACAATGCCTTTTGACCTGCTCTAACAGGCTAACCCTCAATTTCTATGTATCATATTATTACTTATAAATTAGCCTAATTAATTAAGCTCAAAATTATTTAAAAGTTTACAATTGTTCATTTTATTTTATTTTGAATATGAGCTTAATTTGGTTTCATTATTAAATTACACTATATGTTTAATTTTGGTTCTTTTTTTTTATCAACCAAGTTTTAATTTGTCTATGAGTTATTTGATTAGCTTAACTCATTCTTTTCCAATATATATAGTAAAAATTACAATTTTTTTAACCTTTTCACAAATCTATGCTAAAAATTAATAACTAAATTGTATTTAATTTTTTTAAGCTAAAATTATGGCATTTAAGTTAATTAGATATAATGATTTTCATATATAAACTTATAGAAATTAGATTTACCAATCTTGAATTATTATTTTTAGTATGTAAAATATAAATTACTATTTATTAATAAACTATAAATAATAATCTAATATCTTATTCAATTTTAAGTGTGTGTTTGGCAACACTTTGTTGAGGTCCAAAAAAAAAAGGGGTTACAATAAAATAAGCCCAAAAGAAATGGAAGAGCAAGTCAAGCCCAAAAGAAATGGAAGAGCAAGTCAAAGCCCAAAAGAAAAAATCCAGGCTAAACCCAAAAGTAACAGGAACGGATGACCCATGGGGGATAAAAGAAAAGCCAGAGGATCCTGAAGCCCGGAAAAGGAAGCAGCATCCCAAAAGAGACCATGGCAAAAATATAAAGAAGCAAGGATCCCCAGAACCCTTCAAGCACAAATAAAAAGGAAGACTGAGACAGATCGGTAGAAAGAAGACAGGAAAAGAAGAAAAAAACAAGAAGCGCAAAACGACCTCTCATAGCACAGACAGCAAAAGGCCTCGGGGAACCAGGACAGGGAAGAAAGAATAGCAACGAACGACTTTCGTTGATGGCAGAACAAGATTCCGCCCAAATAGGAAAGAAAGGGAAAAGAGAAACACGCCAGAAATGGGGATACCGAGAAGGGCATACCTCAGCACGTCCCAAAGAGGATGACCGACCAGAAGCTTTTGAAGGAATCAGAACCAAGAGAAGGGAAGAATGAGGGAAAACGGCAAAGGAACTTACCAAGGCAACAGGGACAGAACATGCTCTGTTTGCAAAAGAGCAAAACAGAGGAACCCGGGATACCCAGAAAAATTCCATTATAAAAGGAGGGGACGGGTCGTGAAGAAAGGAACGAGAAAAAAGAAAAGAAGCACAAAAAAAAAAGAGAAGAAACTCTCTAGGAAGAACCATCAGAAAGATCCATCCAGAAAGAAAAATACTAAGGGAAGAACAAAATACTGTCTCCCGATATCCTGTAAAGGCCACTATTGCACATACTCGGATTCAACGGGAATCAAACTTTGCAAGTTTTGAAGGCTGAAATAGCCATTCAAGACTGCAATTTTTGAGCTTGATTGGACCTTGTATCACGTTTTAGTGAGCTTTCTGTAATCAAACAGACAATTTGTTAATAAAATACTGCTTATTAATTCCCAGGATCCCACTGCACCTTTTTCTTTATCGTTCTTTTTTTTTTTTGCTAATCCTGTCTTTCTTCTGAATTTACGTTGTTAATATTTTGGCATTCTACAATATCCTCGTTTGTCATTTTTGTATGATGTCAGGAGTATTCTCTGCACCTACTTGACTCTCAAACAGCTCGTTAGCTGCGGTGAGCCAAGGCCCGGTCCACCAAATCCTCTCTTCCTTTTTTTTTCATTTAGGCCCGGGATCCTTGGGCCTGAGTATCTTGAAAGAAAAGCACTCTCACACACTTATTTTTGTCAACTTATTTTACTATTCAACTTATTTTTACTACTATTAATAGGTCTCACTGTACTTTTTGGTACTATTCATGAGTTCTACTATACTATTTCAACTAACTTTTACCTTTGTCTACAGAACTTTCAGCAAAAAGTTTTCAGTTTCAGCAAAATAAGAGGATCCTAAACAAATCCTAAGTTTATATAAATATATGTTTATATATGTAAATATATAAACATATAATATTTTAGATACTATAATTGGGCATTATACTCATGAACTTGATATGTTTAACAGTTTGAGCTTGACTTGTTTAATAATTGAGTTTAAACTTAAGTTTCAATTTGACTGATTTGCTAAATAAATGAACATAAATATATATATATATATAATTTTTTTTTTTTAAATCAAGTTGAGCTCAACTTATTCTTTTTGATCATTTAATAGTTACAACTTACACTGAAAAAGAGAGGGATTTGCACTTAATTTGAATGTTTTCATTGGAAATACCAAAATGTGACAATCAGTTAAGTTACAAGGCTTTTGACTGAGCTCAACTTATTCATAAATAGTTTTGATTAATTTACATCTTAATATGAATATATATATATATATATATATATATATATATATTTGTCTTAATCTATGCTAAACCACCAAGTCACGCATCCCTACTTCCTGCATCTTGATAAAAAAATAAATTGATGAAAGGGTTAATTTTTAGCAAATAAATAAGTAATAAAAAAATTTGAAGGGGTTAATATTACTATTATTAAAAAAATTGCATCAAATGTAACATAATTACAACCTAATATATATTTGTATGGGCAAGACTTAGGTACAATACTTAGGTGTTTTTCCTTAGATTCTCCTTTCAAGATTCTGTCATGTAGATTTTTTCTCATGGAATGAAAGTATATTTTTTAGTTAAGTAGGTACATGATTGAATTTTAAGAGAGAAACCTAAGAAACAGCATGTACCTAAGTTTTGTCCTATTTGCATATACATGGGACAAAAGATGTGATCCTCTTGCCTGTTGGGAATGAAAAATTCTACTAATCTAACCCATGAAGCATAAGTAGAACACTTGGCAACTTGTATTAGAAAAGTAAATTACAACACAACACTTGGCAACTTGTATTAGAAATACTAGTGGTTAACCTGTTCGATGCATGGTACAAGTTTTAAATTTATACATTCATTCACATGTCTCATGCATGCAATTATATTCAATACTATAGTGGGTTTTATTTAGCACTGAAGGTTGAATAAGAGATTTGGAATTCAATCCTCGTCTATACCAAAAACCGATTAGTATTATGGTCTGATGATAAAAAGTTATTATTAAGAGCGGACGCCATAAGTTGAAACTTTCTTAAAAAAAAAAAAAAAAATCAATATTATAGATACAAATCCTTAGTCTCACATTTTTTTTTTTTATTCTATCAAACACAACATATCATGTTTTTTTTTTTTTTTTTTTTTTTTTTTTTTTTTTTTTAACTTTTTTTTATAAGAAAAATCAAATAAACACATGGTAGGTTGTTATTGACAAAGGGTTTATATTCCAATATTGCATTATAACCGCATGGATTGCATCTGTCTAATACATCCCAAAGAAAAATAAAATAATTACAATATTTTTAATATCAAATTGACATTTAAATAGTATATTTTTATAGCCAAAATAAGTTGAATTCTTTGCTTTTTTTTTTTAATTTTTTTTATTTTTATAATTTGGTTGAAGCTCCTAAGAAGACAGTCCAAAAGATATACAACACTACAAATAATACTAAAGAATAAAATACTTAGATATGCAAACATTTAAGCAATTGTACTGAAGCTCATTACTTTGTTAGAGCATCCTCATTGGTGAAGCCATAAATTTAGTAATTTGGCTCTACCAAAAGCTACTTTATCTATTTTACCATTTTACTTTACAAAATACCCAACATCAGTAGTTTTATTTTAACTTTCAGCATAATAAAATAATATAAACAATACAATAAAATAATAAAAAACAAACACCACAGCCACCTCCACCAACAGCCATAGCCACCTCCACCACTCTACTCTGGCAACCACAACACAACGCAGGAAAAAAAAAAAAAAAAAACCACAATCATTGCAATATTTTAAAATATTGGCGATGATTAAAATATTTTAAAATCTTCGATGATGATTCTTCTAAAATTTATTCAAACCTTTAGTAATAGATTTTCAATTGAAATAAAAATAAAAATTTCCAGAACTTTGGCAGTAGAGTTTCACCTAGAATGTAATCAGCTTAGTAATTTTTAAGAGATTGACTTATCTCTATTACTTTTTTAACTGTAATCTCCTTTTATTTTAATGAGAAATTGCTACATCACCCATTAACTAAATAAAAGGTAAAGATTAAAACTCACTACTACTTGATATTGTATATTTAAAATAAAAGAAGATATCTAGTTAAAAAAGTACTGTAAATAAGCCAAATCCAATTTTTAAATGTGCTTATAGTGCTGTAAGGACTCTTTTGTTTTATGAATTGTTATGCGGCATGAGAGAGAGAGAGAGAGAGAGAGAGAGAGAGAGAGAGAGAGAATCCCTTTGAGCAACTACAATGTACACAACACAATTTAATTTTTCAAACCTTAGTGATAGAATTTTAATTTAAATAGTAAGTTGAACTTGTTAACATTTTCATAATAGAGTTTTATCTAGAGTATAATTAGATTAATAATTTTTTTTATAAGTAATAAAAAATTTATTGCAATAAAAAAACAGACCCAAGAACACAAGAAATCTATTGTGCGTGTAATACAATTAAGATCCCAAAAAACAATGGTCAAACAAAATAAGAAGAGAAGAAAAAGAAGTTTGTAAAGCTAAGCTCCACTTGAGCAAAGAATGGATGAAGAAAGACTTAATCTTGACATTAGAACGTTCACATCCCTCAAAACATTTAGCGCTCTGTTCCTTTAATGCAGCACAAACCTCCAGAAAGCTATATTGTTATGCTAGCTGAAATTGCCCTGCCAAGAAGCAAACAACTCACTGACCCTTGGCGGCATAACCCAATGAATACCAAACAATCTAAACACCATTGTCCACAACTCATATGCTATAGGACATTGAAGATGAAGGTAATCTACTGCTTCCCGAGACCATTTGCACATACAACAATAGTTTATCACAATAATTCTTTATTTCCAAAGATTATCTATATAATTAAAATCTTACCCAAAGTAGCAGACCATGAAAAGAACGCCATCCTAGGAGGGATCGACCTTCGCTTGCCAAACTGTTTTCCAAGAGAATGGCATGACATTAGAAAGGGATAGCTGGCTTCCAACAACTTTTGTCTAAACCATTGCCCCACACAGACGTTGAATAAATCATGTCCATAAATAAGGCCAAAGATTCTAATTCCCAATCTTGCACTCAACGAAAAAATTGAACATCCTAGTGAAGCCTACAATCAGAGAAACCCATGACATTCGCTCTCTTTAGACCAACTATGAAACAAAAGATTAGAATGATTATGACACAATAGTTGCATTGCTTCAAATATAGGACCTCTTTGGAAGACCTCCACTAATGCCTAAGGACTTGCATCAATTAAAAGGCCCATTCGGATTGAAAAAGGGATTTTAGTTGAGAGTCCCATCTTAGTCATTTGGCACTCACTGGTTCAAGTTTTATTACAATAATTACAAACTTACATGTAGGGTTAGAATTTACTCAATAAAAGGATTAGGATTAGTTTGAATTCGAGCTCTCATATTTATAAAAAGGCTCCTAACTCTTTTCCTGCAATGTAATTAGACTACAACTCAAACTGATTCCCTTGAAATCTGCCATACCGGGAGTATTATGTAAGCTGGATTTAGAGGAGGCCCATGAGACAATGTGGCTTTACTAAAAAATGGAGCTGATGGATTTATACTTGTATATCTACAGTTAGATTCTTTGTTTTGGTAAATGTAGCATAGTATTATATTGAACTCTGCATTAAGGAAATCATATTCACCAGCCAATAAATGCCTGTAACGTTCCTTCAGGAAGTGCTCGGGGGATAAATCTAGTAGTAGTTGGCTGGGCATTGAGTTCTAGGAATTTTACCATTTGAGCAGAGCTAACCAGACCCTGGAGGCAAAATTTGAGTTGGTATATGGGGAGATAATTCTTTGCCAAAAGCACATAGTTAGAGAAATACCATACCATTTCATAAGCATTTGGAATCCAGCAGGCAAATCCATCATTGTCCTCTGCCATTCATTTAACACTGCATCTACGAATTTATGACCAAAAAGCTGATAAAAGGCACAAAATTATTATTGCATCAGAACATACTAATATTAACAGCACTCACAGACATCTTAAATTAAAAAAAAAAAAAAAAAAAAGGCACAGAAAAAAAATTTAATCTATTAAAGAGCATATTCAATAATTATAAGGGGATGGTCATGGGTAGGATATACCCATACCCAATCCAATTAATTTATCCATGAATATCCAATTTCCTTACCCAATTAGTATTCATATCCAATTGTTACCCAGTTTGTTTACCCATGTATATCCATACCCTAGCCAAACCCAATTTTTATAAAATCATCAAATATGCTCAAAAACCACTAAAAAGACCAAAACATCCTCAAAATCTCTAAAATGAGCAAAATGCCCATAAAACCTCTAAAATGGCCAAAATACCCATGATATCTCTAAAATCACCAATTTGCTCAAAAACCACTAAAATGACCAAAATATCTCAAAATCTCTAAAATGAGCAAAACAACCATGAAATCTCTAAAATGACCAATATACTCCCAAAATCACCAAATATGCTCAAAAACCACTTAAAATTACCAAAATAACTCCTAAACCTATAAAATGACCAAAATACCCCCGAAACTTAAAAAATGACTAAATACCCACAAAACCTAAAAATGTCCAAAATATCCCAGAAACCCAAAAATTATCAAAATACCCCATAAACCTAAAAAATGACCGAAATACCATCGAAACCTAAAATTTGACTGAAATACCCCTGAAACTTAAAAATTACCAAAATACCCCCAAAACCTAAAAAATGACCGAAATAGCTCTTACACCTAAAAAATGACTGAAATATCCCCGAAACCTAAAAACTTACTAAGACACCCCTGAAACTTGAAAATTACCAAAATACTCCTGAAACCTAAAAATTGACCGAAATACCCCATAAACCTGAAAAATGACCAAAATACCCCAAAAACCTATAAAATGACCAAAATACCCCTGAAATCTATAAAATGACAAAAATACCCCTAAAACCTAAAAAATGTCTGAAATACCATCAAACCTATAAAATGACCAAAATAAGCCCTAAACCTGTAAAATGACCAAATACGCCCAAAACCCCTAAAATGACCAAAAATAACCCCAAACCTCTAAAATTACCAAAAATACCCTGAAACCTATAAATTGACCAAAATAGCCCTAAACCTCTAAAACAACCAAATACGCCCAGAAAATATCTAAAATGACCAAAAAAACCCTTGAAACCTTTAAAGTGACTAAAGTACCCCTAGACCTATAAGATGACCAAAATACATTTGTAACCTCTTAAATTACAAAAATAGAGGTTTGGGGTATTTTGGACATTTCGAGGGTATTTTTGTCAATATTAAAGGTTCTAAGAATATTTCAGTCATTTTGTAGGTTTTGAGGGAATTTTGGTAATTTTTTAGGTTTCGGGGCTATTTTGGTAATTTTATAGATTTTGGAGGTATTTTGGCAATTTCAAGGTTTCAGGGGTAATTTTTTATGTTTCAAGGGTATTTTGGTCATTTTTTAGGTTTTGAGGGTATTTTGGTTATTTTTAAGTTTTGGGGATATTTTGGTCATTTTTTAGGTTTTGGGATCTTTTGGTCATTTTTTAGGTTTTGAGGTTATTTCGGTCATTTTTTAGGGTTGGGTGTATTTTTATCATCTTATAAGTTTTAGGGGCATTTTTGTCATTTTATAGGTTTCAGGGTATTTTGGTAATTTTATAGGTTTCAGGAGTATTTCGGTCATTTTTTAGATTTAGGGGGGTATTTCAGTTATTTTATAATTTTTGAGGGTATTCTTGTCTTTTATATGTTTAGGGGGGTATTTTGGTAATTTTAAGGTTTCAGGGGTATTTCAATATTTTTTAGATTTAGGGGGGTATTTCAGTTATTTTTATAGTTTTTGAGGGTATTCTTGTCATTTTATATGTTTAGAGGGGTATTTTGGTAATTTTAAGGTTTTAGGAGTATTTCAATATTTTTTAGGTTTAGAGGGTATTTTGGTAATTTTAAGTTTATAGGGGGTATTTTGGTCATTTTTAGGTTTCAGGGGGTATTTTGGTAATTTTTAGGTTTCGAGGGTATTTTGGTAATTTTTTAGGTTTTGAGGGTATTTTGGTAATTTTTAGCTTTTGGGGGTATTTTAGTCATTTTTTAGGTTTCGGGGTATTTTGGTCATTTTTTAGGTTTCAGTGGTCTTTCGGTCATTTTTTAGGTTTAGGGGTTATTTTGGTAATTTTTAGTTTTCAGGGATATTTTGGTCATTTTTAGGTTTCGTGGGTGTTTCAATCATTTTTTTTAATGTTTCGGAGGTTTTTTTTGGTAATTTTTAAGTTTCAGAGGTATTTAGGTCATTTTTTAAGTTTAGAGGGTATTTCGGTAATTTTTTATATTTCGGGGGTATTTCGGTAATTTTTTAGGTTTAGAGGGTATTTTGGTAATTTTTAGGTTTCGGTGATCTTTCGGTCATTTTTTAGGTTTATGGGGTATTTTGGTAATTTTTAGTTTTCGAGGGTATTTTAGTTATTTTTTAGGTTTTGGGAATGTTTTAGTCATTTTTTATGTTTCGGGGATATTTTGGTAATTTTTAGATTTCAGGGGTATTTTGGTAATTTTTTAGGTTTAGAATGCATTTCAGCAATTTTAGAGGATTTTAAGAATAATTTGGTCATTTTCAAGTTTTAGGGGCAATTTGGTAATTTTGATTATTGGGTAATTGGGTGGATTGAGGTTTACCCATAATAATTTGATTGAGATGGGTTTGAGTTAGATCTAATTAGTTAAATGGGTAAATGGTTAATATCCAAACCCTGCTCGAAATATTTGGATAATATCCAAACCCTACCCAATTACCTTCTACCCATTAAGAACTGGGTATTACCCAGAATAATTGGATCGGGTATGATTGGATATTCATTACCCAATGGGTATGGCCATCCCTGATTATAACCTCCTCATGAAATTTCTGTCTCCTAAATAGGCCTCGGCCATCCCCTTCATCACCATCATCAAAGTCATCAAAGTAATCATCTTCATCGCCATCGACATCACCACCACCTCCCCCAATTGCAGTCTGCAATTCCAAAAGTATCAGTCATGTTGCCCAAGACAATGAACAATTCACATCACAATATGTTTAAACCAAATTGAAAGCAATAACTTTCAGTTAATTGTTTAAAGGAATGCAGAACCTCGAATATGAGTACTTAGACCTAGATCAGCACCCAAGTCACAAATAAAAGATCAAATCTATAAATATGTTGGTTCCCCCTAAAATAATATCTACATAATTTAGGAGTTATAAAATTTAGATGGCATCAAAACTACTGATTTCACCGGTTTCTAACACAACCAGAAGTCCAATTTATATAAGAAGGCTACATAAGAGTTATAATACCTATTAAGCAAAAGAAAAAAGATGTAATAACAATGATACAAGGTCAACTATGATCTATGGTACTAAATGTTAGGCTATTATGAAGCAACATATTCACAAAAAGAGTCAAACTAAAATAAGAATGTTAATATGGATGAATATAACTTTAAGAAAAAAAAGGTTACAAAATATAAAAAATTTGTTGAAAGACAAGGGTAGCTCCAATTGATGAATGACTGACCTTGGTTAATCTGTGACTCTGAGGATCCATAGTCAATCCAAAAGTTGTTCGCTTTTTTATTAATGACCCTAAAATAAAATGTACATAATTGGAGAAAAGTTCAAATTGTCCACATCATACATAATTGGGTCCTTGAACATTTGGAATTTAGTTCAGTTATGTTTGAAACATAGACTAAGTGTGCAACTTCTCAAAAAATTCTGAGCAACCAATTACACTAATAGAAGTTGAAAGAAGTACCTCAGGGCCGATGGAGGAGGAGTCTCCTTCCACCACCGCTGGCGACGACGAAAAATGAGAAGAAGAAGACAAGGCTTTAAGTAGGGACCACCAACCACCACCTTCTATGATGATAGTTTGAACACCGCATGAGACACATTTCTTCTTCTTCTTTTTCTTTTTTGTTTGGATACCGAGAAGAGTACATTGGTTTGGGTTTTGATGTGTTGGAACTGGGCTGGGCTATGTGTTGGATTTAGTTGAAAATTCAAAATAGTAATATAACTTATATGAGGTGATTTATCATGTGCTTTTGATGTTGTCTCGGGTAGATATGGGCCTTTATGAGAAAAGCCACTTTATGTGAATATAGTCTGTGAGCTTTGAAACTTTCCTTATACTCCATACATATAGTGATGTTGTGGGTCATGAGCCTAATTGATCAAGTATAGGATCCATGTAATAAAATATGGGTTCTGTTTTGCTTTAAATGAGATTTATCCAAAATTCATGATAACGTTGCTGTAGCATGAGTTGTCAATAAAATAGTACCATTTTGTGTCCGTTTGGCAAGACTAATTTTGCCAATTTATTTTACCATTCAACTTATTTTTTCAATTATTCATGAATCCCATTGCACTTTTGGATATTATTCATGAGTCTCACTATACTATTTCAGTTAACTTTTACCTTTATTTACAGTACTTTTAGCAAAAAATTTTCAGTTTCAATAAAATAAGCGAATTCCAAACAGACTCATGGTGTGAAAAAATTGTTCTCAACAATAGTTAATTAAAGTCCAATTTGTTACAAGCATAGTTATTAGACCCAGACCAAGCATTGACCAGGTCTATGAGCCGGGTCATGGGTCATTGGTGTAACCAGTAGGTTAACGGTCAAACCGCATGGTCAAATAAAAAGATTTTAAAAATTAAATATATATAAAAATAAGTTTGAGAAATCATAACATTAATATGTAATTTAAAAAAGAAGAAGAAGAAGGTATATGCCTAAATTAAACTTGCCATTATGATTCAAAATCAAGGTTTCACAAGCAATAGTATTAGAAATTCTATAAAATTCACAAGCAAAATAAACAAATGTCATAAGATTGCAACAAAGTTTTTGCTAAATTAAATCTTGTTACATGTCTTAAAATTTTGTATGTTAAAAAAAGGAAAATTTCAAACTACATAAACAAAAGAAGAGAAAAAAAAGGGTTAAAGGCTTAAACTTAAAGCAATAAACAAATAAAGCACAAAAAGAAGTAAACAAAAAAGACAAAAAAAAAAAAAAGAGTTTAAAAAATAAACTATATAACATATACTCATATACTTATACCTACATGGTAATTGGCTACGTAAAACTAAAAAGTGCATTTTTTTTTTTTAATTTCTTAAGGTTTTCTCTTTTTTAAATTATCATATATCATATATTAAATAGAAAAAATTCAATAGAGCATGCCTATTAATGTAATTTTACACAATTCACAAACCCAACTGGGTTATTAAAACCTAGCCAAGTCACACAATTTGCTTAAAACCCACTAGGTTTTACTAATTTTGACCGGATCTTGTGCACATCCTATCCAATTGATGACCCAAACCGGTCAATGTGCCAGGTCACAAGGTTACCAGTCTAACCAACCGGCTGGGTTTAATAACACTAGCTGTGATCCTCTGTATTAGAAAAGTAATTTACAACATAGCACTTTGGCAACATATTGAGCTACAACCAACTACTTATTGCATTTAAAATTCATCTCCTTAATAACTGGAACAGTGGACTTTTAAGCAGAGGGTGGGTATAGAAAGAAAACAGTATAACCACTGGATAGAACCTCAGAACACACAACTCTCTTTTATGTCACATAATTCATTGTGGTTTAGTGAAATGACTCCAAAAACAGAACAAGGAGGTTTCAATGCAGGCTTTCATGAAAAGGTTCCACAAGGCTTCCAAAAACCTAGCCAAGTCACACAATTTGCTTAAAACCCGCCGGGTTTTACTAGTTTTGACCAGAACTTGTGCACATCCTATCCAATTGATGACCCAAACCGGTCAATGTGCCAGGTCACAAGGTTACCAGTCTAACCAACCGGCTGGGTTTAATAACACTAGCTGTGATCCTCTGTATTAGAAAAGTAATTTACAACATAGCACTTTGGCAACATATTGAGCTACAACCAACTACTTATTGCATTTAAAATTCATCTCCTTAATAACTGGAACAGTGGACTTTTAAGCAGAGGGTGGGTATAGAAAGAAAACAGTATAACCACTGGATAGAACCTCAGAACACACAACTCTCTTTTATGTCACATAATTCATTGTGGTTTAGTGAAATGACTCCAAAAACAGCACAAGGAGGTTTCAATGCAGGCTTTCATGAAAAGGTTCCACAAGGCTTCCATTGCTTTACTGCTGTCCTCAGTGGATCTGGGACTATAGCAGACCATGAAATCAAATCTGGCAAAGGTCCTGTGAGTGCAAGATAATTTTCACCTTCACTGTTTGGCTTTCTCTTCCAGCTTAACTGTCATTCAAATTTCAAACTGTTAGTTTTCTTTTGTCTTAGGGGCACTGGACAATAATAACAAGAAACCCAAAAACTTACAGAAAAGGAAAAGCGCATCATAATCTAATACATGCTCCTTTATAATCAATGTTTACAATCTATTGGATGATTAGTCAGACTCTGCAAGCTAGGAATGTCTCACTGACACCAGCTTGAGCAAGAAGCTGCAACCATTACTCCTCTGTCACAATTGGATTAAATTCATAACTTCAACAATATGATATGAGAATTATGAGTAATGAAGAACCCTACAAAAATCTTATTATGTCTGTCCCTGTCCACATGCCTAGCCCATTGAAGCTTGATATTCTTGTTTGAGAAGTCCTGAGTCCTATTAGTCTAAATTACTTAAGGTGTCTTCAAGAATCCTATTCTTCTGTCCTGCATCATTTTTATCACTAAATCCACTCCATTACCATCGTTAATGAGACAAAAGTTATACTGAGTATCATCTCTGATCCACCCTTAACAGTCATCAAGCAAACCACCAAAGGTTCAGTTTTGATAATTACTAGCCATCAGCTAACCATTGATTCTCCATTCTCTATAGATTCTCTACTGTTCTAATCTAGTATCAACCTATTATTAGCTTCTTAAGTGAAATTATGCTATTATCAAACAATGCATAAGATGGTCCACAATTAGAGTCTAAGAGTCATATCTACGGCCGCTAAAACAAAGATCACCTTTTCTTTTATTTCTTGGCCCCACAGCAAAGGGCCTGTTTGAGTGTCCAAAGAAAATTAAAATGTTTTATTGTGTTTTGCATACAATTTTATGAAAGGATTAAGATTTTCAACCATCAAAGATTACCTTTTCTACCATTTCTTAACACTAAATTGGCCAGGCAGCAAAGGGCCTGTTTGAATGTCCATTGAAATTAAAATGTTTTATTGTGTTTTGCATACAATTTTAAGAAAGGTTTAAGAGTTTCAACTTTCAACCATCACTATGTGCAACAGTTGGAAAAAAAAAAAAAAAAGCCTGTAACAGGGGCATTTTATGTGTTTGCAAAATATGATTGGAACCATTGAAATTGAATAACACTGGACAACTAAACATATCCTAAATTCCTTTATGAACTTTCTCTTCAATGCTCTGTAAAAGTCGCTTATCCTTTTTGATTTATTTTGTAATACTACTATGTATTTCTTGAAATGATGCAGCCATGTTGGTTCACAAATGAACATAATATTTTCATGAAAGAATCCCTACTTTTCCAGGAAATGCTTTGGATAGTGCCTTGATAGTATAATTTTGCACCCAGGTACCATCAATTGAAGAATTTTTGGGACGAACCACTCCGTCAATCACATCAGCTGCTTCATCAATGCCACCGCAGTTCACCATGAGACGACCATTTGGCATCAATCTATCATTCAATTCTAACCAGGTTTGAACCTGCCAAAAATCAGAAAGCAAGGAAAAATCAACAAAGAAATAGTCAAGCAGTGTTTGTGGATGACAGCAGAGAGTGTGTAGAACCTTGGCTCAAAGGACAAGATGATTACAGTGAAGTGCATTAACAATTGAAGAGATGATTGAAACTTTTAACAAATTTAAATTTAAAACAGCACTTGTACAGTGTTGGAGAACTTTTGAACAGGAAATATCAAAGACCATGGCACCATGTCATTATGTCAAAAGCCAAGTCCCAACCCTTCATGTAAAAAAGTGAGATACAAACCTCTTGCAACTGCGGCAATACTTTTCCACCAGAAAACAAGTCAACGACAATGCCTGATATCATTTCAAGCACAACTTAGTGAGACAAAGGGGAGCGAAGTACAACTAAAAGCCATCCTTGTGAAAAGGAAGAAATGAGTTAGTAAAAGGAGGCATTTCCTAGAGATTGAAGTGCAATGAAATTAGATGACAAAAACTATAAGAATTGAAACAATAATCATGCTTCACCTTTTTTGTTCTACTTTTTTTTTTAAAAGATAAGTAGAGAAGTCCACCAAGAGACTAACAAGACCCAGAACCCATACAGAAGTACCCCAAAACATAAATCTAGTTCCGAAATTTAAACCATCCAAAAATTCCTAAAAAGAAACAGAAGGAGATGAAATAGGTAATACAAAAGCAATGCAGAAAGGAATCTCACCAGCAAACCCTCCAGAAGCATT
Organism: Quercus lobata; assembly: GCF_001633185.2. NCBI lineage: Eukaryota > Viridiplantae > Streptophyta > Magnoliopsida > Fagales > Fagaceae > Quercus > Quercus lobata. Next base: position 96,649,694 of record NC_044907.1, read on the forward strand.
AACTGACTGTGAAAGGGCATCCCCAATATGAACATTAAGAATGCCACCAGCTACAGTGCGTTTCTCAAGATCCGAAAGCCCAAGATATTCTCTTGATTTCTCAATCAACTAGAATAGAAAAATTATGAGCTATGGATGCAGTCAACCCGGGAACCAAAAGCTTTCAAGCATTTAACTAATGCAGATATGCTATCAGTATAAGAAAACAATTGGATTAAAACCACTGTAATAACATCCAATGTAAGTATTATTGCTAATATGTTTTTTAAACCATGTTACTTAGTAGGAAAGCAGCATATAGTGCTCTTATTTGATCCTATAGCTAGGAGAAAAAAGTTTCTTCAAAGCTGATAGAAAACTAGAAAATCCAAACCATTATAAGCCTCTGAAATGATTATAACTTTCCTTCCACCACTACTGTGCTTCATAATTGCAATATAATAGCCAATATTATACTTGCACCTTTACTAAGTGCTTAGCAATAAATAGAGGGCCCTATAAAATCTCAATGTTGCTGCACAATGTGTTTTCATATCTTACGATAAATAAATTCCCATGGAATATAAATTTCAAATTAAGATTGCTAATTGAAATAGGCTCATTAATCTTTTTTCTTACTTTTTAGACATTACTGCAATAGACTATGAAATAGTGAAGTTGCAATAATACATGTTAAATTATTGATAGTCCCAAAAGCTTAAGCTATGAGATATGGTAAATTTAATCATTTAACTACATATTTCTAACAGTCTCCCTCATGTGTGGGCTCAAAATACCTTTTAATAAGTGAGGCCCAACACATGAGAATTTAAATGGGAGGTAGAGTAGAGAGGACAATGATCGAACTTAGGATCTTTTACTTTGATACCATTTTAAATTATTGATTGTCCCAAAAGTTTAAGTTATTGGGAATCCTAATACTTCTAACAATACAGAAGCAGCTTCAAACAGTGTGCATAAACAGTCAACACTGCATATATTCTTGAGAGAAGTTCTATGATGTATTGTTCATTTCATTATTTTAAAGAAATACCCTAGTAGGAAGAACTAGGTGATTCCCTCTTAGTACTAATACCTTCTTGAGCTTTTCATATGACAATAGATCAAGAGACCAATAAGTTTTAGAGGTTCATAGATATATGGTGTATGTCAGTGGATGCACTTTATTAAGATATTGACATTTTAAGAGAATCCAGGCCAATGCTTCTCAAATCAGAATTTCTGGGTGGTATAACTAGCACATTGTGAGAGGTTTTTTGTGGGATTCCTTTAAAAGATTAGTTGATCAATGTAATTTCTGGGATCTTTAAGCTTGAAGTTGGTCCCAGATCTTTATAATATATATAGCCTTAAGAAATTTAAATTATTAAGTTGACTGGTCTTTGGGATCTCAAAATTTTGAAGTGCATTACTGATAGTTAGTAAGCAAAACCAACAGTGTCCCATATTTCTTTGTTAATTAAAAAATCCAACATCTCTACATCCTACAGAAAATAACTACAAAAACAATAACTACCACAGCACAATCAAAGACAAAAAAATATTTTACTAGGAAGAAAGCAAATTATGATGGAAAACCATTATTTTAAAAAATATATATTTGTATAAATCTATTGGACAAGATACTTAGTGTACCCTACAATTTCATCAATCTCCCAGCCTTCAAGTTGCAATGATGGCCACAAGTCAAGCATTAGACGAGCAGTAGTTCCGCCACCCTGACACAATTAGAATAATATTTCATTCATGAAATAACAAGTTTGGTTCAGAAAGATATATATATATATATATATATATATATTACAATAATCTCAAAGAAGATATCCACATTATTCCAAAGAGTTACCAAACCAAAGATAGCAATGGGACCTTTTGGGACAATAGCCGGCAAGCTAGCAAACTCATCCTGTATAATGCAACACATTCAAAGAACCCATCAATGGAAAGGAATTTTATTTTTCAATTAAAAGACATGCACACACACACACAAAAGCACACATAAATGTTTGCACAGAGAGTGAGGGTAAACGAGCAGGATGTAACTTCCTCATGGCTGAATTCTTTATTTCTCCAAGTACAAAGAATTTGAGAAAAATAATCAGGCAGTGATAACCTTAACATAAAATTAAACATTTGAATGATTTTTAACATCGAATGGACACCTGAGATTGGTAGTATAATATGATATTTTTTTTCTGGTGGGTGGAGTCGTGTATCTGTGAATTACTCATAGGGATGGGTCCAAGGGGCCCTGCCTTGGTGAGGTTCCATGTCATTAAAAAAAAAAAAAAATCCATTGCCCTCTAAAAAGTTGTAAAAAGCTTATCATACATTTTTTTGTTATGAGAATTCTTAGCGTCTTATCAGATGAATAGATCCCAAAGATCATAAAATACAATATTCTTCTTGAAATTTTGAGACTACTCCAAAGGATGCATGGAGTGGCATCAAACACCAGAAAAAAGCTTTTTTCTTTTCCTCAACTTCCCAAGGAAAACACATCAGTTAAGGAAGAAAACCATGTAAATGAACCATTCACTTATCGTCTACATGGCAAAGTTAAAGACTCTGCCACATCATACAATAAAAGGAAAACTTCAGGACATGGAAAGCAGGACTGAGAGCATGTGGTGTCAAGAGGAAACATAAGTAGTAGGAACTCTATAACTTAAGATAATTAATTAGTCATTATGGATTCTCTCTCTCACATCCTATACTCTTTTTCCCCCTTTTTATTTATTAGTAAGTTTGAAGGATGAAATTTACACAATTCTCTTTTCACCCACTCTTCATGACCTTCATGAGATATTGTATCAACCGAAAGGGGATCTATCTTTGTGCAGACAACTACGCATGGTTGCCTGGTGACAGTAGTTGACTAGTTTCTGGTTATTATTTAGTGTACACTCCTATCTACTTTGTTGGGCAGATAACACCTTGGAAAGATTCCAATTGAGGAGTTAATATAATATATCGGGGCACCACTTGACCAAAAGCTATAGCCAATGGACCCAATTATGTTATTAACTACTCACTCTTGTCATTATTATCCAATATGAGACTTTACTACTTAAACAACCACATCACTCACTTGTGAATATGCCAACATGCTTAATAGCATTATTGGCAAAAAATTAGGCGATTTTCTAATTGGAAAGTCAAAAAACAACAGAAACAAGTACATTGTCCATTCCCTTCCACCTTCTCAAGTACCAATTTGCTAGAAGCCTAGAAGAGACATGAGATCTGATTAGTAGTAGACATGCTCAAGAAAAATTACATCAATGAAGCCAAAAGTTATCTTAAGCAGATTTCAATCCTATTCATCCTCTCTCTCTGGCTGAAGCCTCAAGAAAATCCAGTGAAAGCCTTAGGATCCAGCTCATCACTCTTGAGACAAATATATTTCAAATAAAAGTATTGAGACCAAGCAGGTTATGAGAGATAAGACAAAAGACAAAATCTACCACAAAAGGTACTCTAGTGCAAGAGAGTTATAATGTTCAATTGTGCTCTTCACCAGATGGTACTAAGAACTACTTTCCCCTCTACTATTCAAACTAGAATTTTTGTTCAATTGTGAGATTATGATACGACATTGGGGAAACAATTGGCGAAACCCATATATCAAATTTGAAAGACAAAAGGTGAAGATATTTTATTACAAAATGAAAAAAAAAAAGGATAAACAATATCCTCATCAGCACACTACTAAACAACAATTATACTAATTGCTTAAGATGCCAAGAGTACATAGGAAATTGATTGAAAGAAAAAATATGCATATCCAACTTATTGACATTAGAACTCTCACACTGCCTGCTATATATAAGAGGCTTATGAGTTATGACCACCAAGTAAAACTTCAATACCGAGCCCAGAAAAAGGAATATCATGAATATTTTTGTCAACAATAAAACCAAAAGGAGGACACAATCTAATAATTTGCATAATTAATTAAATTAATATGCTTAATTGGCAGCAATTATCTGGTTTCAATTATCATATTCAAACAAATAAAGGAAACAATAAAGAAAGAGAGAAGCTTGACATACCCAATAGGAACCAGTCCATTTCTGGTCCTTGTAAAGAATGCTATGAACATTATCTGCACGCATCAATATAAAGAAAACACAGAAAGACAACTGGGTTAGAAGTGAACTCAAAGAGTAGGGGTGAGTGAAGTTGTTTTAATAACTAGACTTTTATTATGAGAGAGTTTACGAGTAGCGTCGAGAAGCAGCATCCTGGAATTTGGAGTATCGAGAATTAAAATGTCGTTGAATTGGCTTCTTATTGCTGTCACTAATTGAAACTCTTCTTCTTCTTCTTCTTCCTCTTCTTCTTCTTGTTTTTGACTTTGTTGTTGGGGCCATGAAGAAGAACCAGCCTGGGACTTTGTTGCTTGGCTCTTTAGTTTTGGAGTACATGATGATGATGATGTTGTAGCTATAGTTGGAGAGGTCCATAATGATAATACTAGTTGTTTTGAAATGGAATTGGAAAAGACATAGTTGGAGTTGGTGAGTAAAGAGAAGCTTGACCCATTTCCCTTTCCTTGGCTGAGGCTGATATTGATGATTGGGTGAAGAGGCTGAAAACCCCTCAAACCCAATACATATCCTGACATGGAGATACAGTCACTCAACAAAGTACAATACACGGCAGACTCGGCAATAGAGTTTGTTATCCTTTACATGAACATTCCCAGCACAAAAGCCCTATCCAGAACTACTGTTCTGTTATACACGGCTGCTCCTGCCTAAATGCAAAAAACAAGATGAAGGGCTCTTAACGTCACATAATATTTATGTTCGGTAGTATCTAAGCTGAAGTATAGTAGTTACAACTCATCAAGGTCCTATATGTAATTTATCAGAAAGATACCATGTCAGTTTTGATCTTCATTCTCTTTTTGCACAGTAATTACTACTTTTAACTTCTATGTAAAATTTTGCTTTAACTCAATTGTTATCTTGAGATAAATCTAGTTATCTCATCTTTACTATTGGTACTCATCCCATGTCTATCGTCATTGTAACCGTAAAACATAAAATCATACCTATTGAAGAAGAAATTCAAAGTAGTTCATTTGGCATTACACCAACAACATTCAAGACAAAATCCTTCCTGTGAAGGGGAAAAAAAAAATCAATCAACCATGAAAACAAAGATTCATAAACTAAAGAAGCTCAAGATAATTTTAGAACTTGTCAAGATATATAACCACATACCAAAAATTTTAAGAACCAAAAGGGGATTGTCATAAGAAATAAATGTGCCTTAGTTTGTATATGAATTTAATTTGTGGAACATTTATAGCCACATACCAAAAGATTTAAGAACCAAAGGGGGATTATCATAAGAAATAATTGTGCTTCAGAATTTGTAGAGATTTATTGGAAATTCAACGGTGATTTATGAATAGCACACTTGATTATCAAAAGCAAATTCCTAACTTCAAATTAAAGGGTTGCATGTTCTCTAACTCAAATTCCTATATCACAACTGCAAATAATAATTATATAGGGAAATGTTAACAAGTGCCGTTGGGGCATTGGTTAAGAATTCATTTTAAAAAAGTTTTGACATCACTTTTATGGGAAATGAAAAAAACTGTCAAAACATTAATTGTTTTTTTTCTTTTCCCATAAAAAATTTCTTTAATTGGATTGTTAACCAATGCCCTACGACACTCGTTAACATGACCCGTAAAACTGATACAAACCATGCACAGACAATCAATAGGCTCTGTTGCTGGTCTTTAGCAATAAGATTTGAATCGCATTGTAATCATAACTGCATAATACATAATTAGATGTCAAGGCTTTCTAGGGCTTCATATATACTTCTTTTGGATCCTCTACAACACTTGTAGCAATGCAAAAGTTAAAAATAAAAAATAAAAATAAAAAGTAGTAGAGATTGCAAACAGAGAAGAGAGAGTACCAAGTTTTTGTTGGGTTTTATGTTTTCCGACTGTAATTCTCAATAAAAGCGTATAAAAGCGTGAGAGGAGTAGCTAGGTTTTGCGGCCATACAATTTTAGTCGGATGAAACTTTATATTTTTAAATTAGATTTAAATTTTTTTTTTAAACTTTAGGATTAAGGAAAAAAGAAGAAGAGAAAGACTCCTGTTAGGACTCTCTCACTATTTAGTTTAAAAAATTAAAATTTTTTTATAAATTAAAATGATGATGTGGAAAATTGTGAGAGTTTCAGAGGTTTCGGTTTTATATATATATATATATATATATTATTGTTATGCTTATGTTGAGCTGCATTAGATTTTGGTCAACTTTAGTCTATTTTAGTCAATTTTGGTCCATTTAAACCAATTCAGTCCAATTCGACCGATTCGGCTTGTTGGGCCCACTTTGGTTAATTTTAGTCTACTCAATCCACTTTACGCGAAAGCTGAAACATTTTGCATTTGGATTCTAAACTCCTCATCTACCCAATAACACAATTGACTAATGTTTCCACATTACCCACCGTTAATTTAGCCCTTCTTCTATTTTATTTCTTTCTTTTTTGTCTATTCCTCTCTTGGAAATTAAAACCAACTTATTGATTTGTCCTAAAGTGTTAACCATGAAAATCATAGCTGAAAGCTCGAATTTGTGCTGAAATACAAGAGCTTGTTTAGATCCCCAATTAAAAATTACGGTTAGATTGTTTTTACTCTAACTCAAACAAAGTGCAGAATAAGAGTAAATGTGCGCAATGAACTGATAACACTACCCTAAGCCATATTCATTCATTATCAACAAAAAAAATAAAAGCTTAAAGAGTAGGAAAGAGAGATGCAAACACAAGATAACACCAAGGCGTGATATCGAAGAGAAAATCGAAGAACTCGGCAAAAAACCTTTCCGCGACCCTCCAAGTCAAAATCGATCCACTAGAGAATAAAGTTGGAGTACACGAATAACAAAATACCTTCCAAACCTAGTCTACCCCATGTACTCGAGCCCTCCAAGCTCCTGCTACCAACGGACTTCTCGGAGTCTTGTGTTTTCTAGCTTTCCAGATCCCGCAATTCAGCCTGATTGCATCTGCCAATGAATGACTCATTCCAATGCTTCCTAACAACACCAAAATCTCACTTAACATTCAGCATGGGTGTGGTAAGTGTTTGGGCTAACAATCTCTCAAGGATCTAGAGATGGAGAGGTAGAAGTTGAGGAAAATCACAAGGAAATGTGTAGATGATTGTGGGTATAACAATCTCTAACTCTCAAGTATATTTGCTGGGGTTTTTTTCTGAAAAACACTCCTTACAATTCGTGGGTAATGATGGTATTTATAGTGTGGATAAAGAATTTTGTAAAGCAAATTTACTTTTTGCCAAATAAGATGTTTCGCGGGTACTTCACAGGATGACTCTTCTCGCGAAACACTTGCAAACTTAACAGCCTGCTGCGACTCTTCAGCTTTCAGTCATGTGCTTCACACGTGGCCTTTTCGCGGGTTGCTACTCGTGAACTGCACTGATTCATTTTTTGAAGCTTGATTCTTCATCGATCTCTCACACTTATCCCTTACAAATAAACCCACATACATACAAGGAAAATAATTGAAGAAATTACAATAAAATTTGGCATGGAATTAAAGCCAACACAAACTAGTTGGAAATCACAACTTTACAACAGCGTCTTTTAATTTAATGAGAACAAAAATTCTAGCATTTGTATATTTTAATTCTCTAAATGCCAAAAAAAAAAAAAAAAAAATCTCAAAAAGAAAATTCTAGCATTTGTGCCATGTGGAGCATTCTTTAAAGTTCTCTTTATTTAGGGTTCTAAATCAACAAAGTTTGCATTTATACTAAAGTATTAGTTCATTAAATTAGCCAGTAGAGTAAATGCTTATATTAATTATCTATAGTTGTGCATTAATTATTTATATCAAATGAATTTATATCATTATTTTATAAATTCTATCTAAGAGATAATTTTTAGTTGGAATGATAATAATAAATTTAGAATACGACATTCTTACTCATGTTTAGTTGCTTTGACAACAATTGACACAAGAGTCATAAAAAAAAAATTTTAATATTTGTAAATGCACTAAAATAAATCTTAGTCCTTTAAATTTCCTAACTACTTTCAATCACATGTAATATATGTGTGTGTGTGTGTGTGTTTAATATAATTTTTCTACATTTATATGAGAAACAATAATTGAAGGATATATGCATTTTTTTATTAGGCATGAAACATGCTTATCTATATTAACCACTATATCATGCAATTTTCAATTTGTGAACACACACACGTAGTATCATTTCTATTTTTTCTATAAAATAACTAAATATTACAATTTTTTACAAGGAAATTTATTCAAAATTTTTTTTTATACATCAATAGTTTGGGGATATGAATCATGAATATCTCTATTGGAAATTGAGGTACCAACCAATTAACCTATAATATTCTTGGCAAACCTATTGAAATATTGGAGAAAACTAATAATAAGTTGCACCGCATATTGTGCAGGAATTTAGCTAGTTTTACTAAAAGTTTAATCACTTAACCAAAACAAAGTTGCATTTTTTTATTAATATTATAATTATGAAAGTATAAGTATTATAAAAAAAATATGAAAACATAAGTCTTATAAAAAAAATTATGAAAGTATGAGTAAGAAAGTAAGTTGGAAAGAGAACTACAAGCAATCTACCTAGAACACAATTCAAACCTTTAAGGGGTTGTCAATTTGAGGACTTGCAAAGGGGAACAAGATATTAATTAGACCAAAGATCAACATGTGGGATTGAATAATCTCTAATAACTCCAAACATATGAGAGCAAGGAAATTCTACGTACCTTGGAAAGGAGGGGGATGATACTTATAAAGTGGTATAGAATTGACCAAGATCCTATGAATGTAGGCTCTTTCCTTATAGGAAGAGTATGAAGTTAATGCTTTGAGATCCTTCAGCCTAACATTCCATGTTTGGAGGATACGAACGGAAGAGTATGAAGTTAATTCTCTAAGATACCTGGGCCTAACTTTCCATGTTTGGAGGATACGAACGTGTAGAAAGATCTTTGGGCGTGGTGTGAAAGTTCTTTCCATATGGAAATACTAGTGTGGAGAACATGTAAACGGTGTGGAGCTAAGTATGAAGGGTCGTCAGTAATGCATTGCTTCGTCTGCCATTTTTTTGTATCAAACAAGTAAATATTACCATTGTCACAGATGTTGGTGAGCACTCAGGGGGCCTAACGATCTTTGGGGTGCCTGATGAACCTTGGGGACACCTGAAGGTACACATGAGGCCTAACGATGCTCATGGGACCTAAAGATTATTTATTGTCTAACGATGCCTTTGTACCTGAAGACTTAGTGTGTTAGCCAAATTTTGGGATGGTGAAAGTATTCCCTATTAGTAAACATTCCCCCTTATTGTTAGGAAAGAGTTCTAACATTATGCCATCCTCCAAGGTTGGTTAAAGGGACGTGATCTTAGGGCACATTTTCCAATGTCGTAGCTAAAGAGAAGGTACATGTTGTGTTGGACAAACAATAATAGGTAAGTCACAATAAATACAACTATGAGAGGTAATGTTCTTTTATGGCACTCTTTTTAGGCAAAAACGATCAATTGCTGCCTTCAAGTAGACCTTTTCAAACTAAATACAACTTTAAGTGAGGAAAATATAATGTGACAAAATGTAACGACCCAAGGAAAAGCGTTAGCCACATCTGCGTTATACCTCAAAAGGACTAGTCACAATTGAGACTCCTTGTAGTTGTTAATAAAGTCCAGATCTACCCAGTAAATACCCGATATGGGACTCATTACACACCCACACATATCACACAATCAATCAAATTGGGGCATCACAATCTCCCCCATTTAAATTCCTAACGTCCTCGTTAGGGCCCACTTTGTGGGTAATGTCTTTGAGCCCACACGGGGTTATCGGGCCGGCTCTAATACCATATGTAATGACCCAAGGAAAAGCGCTAGCCACATTTGTGTTATACCTCAAAAGGACTAGTCACAATTGAGGCTCCTTGTAGTTGTTAATAAAGCCCAGATTTACCCAGTAAATACCTGATGTGAGACTCATCACATACCCACACATATCATACAATCAATCAAATTGGGGCATCAAAGAATAAGAAATTGTTCAATGATATTAAAACTCCAAGCATAAAAGTAGATTTAAAACAGCAATCATATATTTGCTGTAACTATTAAACATACACATGGGAAATAAAAAAAATACTATATTATTAGATAGATAAATATTTATAAGGTTAAAATAAGATATTAAAACTCCAATAATAAAAGCAGATTTAAAACAGCAAACGAATACCATGCAAAATGTGCTCAATTGACTTGGAAATGTACAAATTAGCCAACTGAGTTTGGTAGAAATTATGTTTCCAAAAAGCATAATACAATAAAATTTCCTCATCCTATTTATAATACTAATCTCTATCTTTAAAGGAATAGATCTTTTTGTATTATTAAAATTTAATTAAAAACACTTGAAACAACTTAATTACAGTCCTCTAAAGTTTTCACCTAGCATGACGCTAACTTTGAATTTATAAAATTCTTTTTATCTAGATTGTGATGCCCCAATTTGATGGATTGTGTGATATGTGTGGGTGTGTGATGAGTCCCACACTGGGTATTTACTGGGTAGATCTAGGCTTTATTAACAACTACATGGAGCCTTAATTGTGACTAGTCCTTTCGAGGTATAGCGCAGATGTGGCTAGCGCTTTTTCTTGAGTCATTACATATAGTATCAGAGCCGACCCGGTAACCCCGTGTGGGCTCAAAGACACTACCCACAAAGTGGGCCCTAACGAGGACGTTAGGGATTTAAGTGGGGGAGTCTTAACAATTAAAGAATTATCCTCAAGAAAATTTCATCATAAATTTAAGATATCCTCAATAAAGCAATTCTCAAAAGATCTCCAAATAATTATCTTTCAACATCAAATAAAAATAAACTAAATCCTTTAAATCAAAAGGACTACACAAATGGTAATCTTAAACATAAAAGTTCAAATCTTATTCCATTGATTTCCTGGACTTCACTCATGCACACATCCCAATGGAAGCCCAAACATATGCTACTCTTCTTGATCAAAATCTGAAAGGAGAAAGAGGGGGGTGAGTTGACAACTCAATAAGTAACCAAAATCCGAATAAGTTCTATCCAACAATAGGTCTGTAAAGTAATAAGATGTAATATGAATCTTTAAAAGTTATAATATGCTATTGTTTTCAAAAAAAGTTAAAGAAGTTTCATAATCTTAAAATAATACTTTGCAAATAGATCACATACTTTAATCTTACAATTATATCATAGATGGTTTAGAAAGTAGTCAGTTTTCCATATATCAAAAACTATAACTTACAATAGGTTCCAAAAATACATAAACAATTTTAATGACTCAAGATAGTTAAATATTCAAACGTAATTCATATTCTTAACAATCTTATGACTCTAGTCACGCTATATTCTTGTGGCTGGGTATCAAAGTACCAATAAATAACCCCCATTGGCTGGGTATCAGAGTATCAATGAATAACCCCCATTAGTTTGGATATCAAAATATCAATGAATAACCCCCATTGGTTTGGGTATCGGAATACCAATAAATATGAGCATTGAAAATAAGATTTATTTAATTTAATTGTTTTTTTGCTATATTGATTTAAAGTAAGAGTATAAAAATATCACAAATATATTTGATTTTTGAATATATGATTATATATACGTATTTGAATAAGATATATTTTTGTTAGAAACTATGATTTTATATATATGATTATGGACAATTTGACTATGCATCTCCACTAGTAAAGCCTTACTCACCACCACCCTAAAGGTAGTCAACTCAAAGGGCACAACTCCTTGCTTAATTCGGAACCTTAATCCATCTTCAAACCTTCGAGCCTTAGATTCTTCATCCACCACTATTGTCGGAGCAAATTTGGCTAACCTAGAAAATTCTGCTTCATACTGAGCAACTGTCATGTTACCTTGTGTTAACTTGATAAACTCTTTTTCCTTTTGAAAACGGATGCTCTTAGGAAAATATTTCTCATAGAATATAGACTTAAATAGCTCCCAACTCCAAGGCTCAGTCTCTTGGCCACGTTTTTCTTTTTCCAGCCACTACCAGTCATAAGCATCTCCACGCAATATATAAGCTGCATAAGCCACTTTCTCACCCTCAGAGCATTCAAGAACTCTAAATACTTTCTCCATCTCAATGATCAATTTTTCTGCTTCCATAGGCTCAGTAGTCCCCTCAAAAACTGGAGGAGACAACCTCTTGAATTCAATCATCCCACCATGATGACCTCAACATTGCTCCATCATCCTAGCTAGGTTGTCTCCAATAGTGACCTGTTGTTGGACGACTCCAACCAAGGTTTGCATCATCTGGATCATCTCTGGTGGTTGGCCTTGGTCGTGCCTAAATTCTTGGTTCCCATCTTGCTGATTCCTACCATTGCTAGAGTTGTTGGGGGTGTAGTAGTTACTAATAGTGTTTGCAAGTCTTGTGTTGTCAAAATAGCAGATAGAGAGTTACTAGCAGATCTAACATTGTTGGAGATGTGGGATTTTGACATAGTCTTTGGGATGGATTGGTTGGCTGCCCATTATGCCATAGTTGATTGTCATAGAAAGAAGGTAATTTTCCAAGTACCTAGCGAGATTGAGTTCTGCTTTGTGGGAAGTGGGGCATGTACTTCTCCAAGGGTGATTTCAGCTTTACAAGCTAGACGTATGATGAAGAAAGGGTGTAAAGGATATTTGACCACTGTGAGAGACACATAACAAGGTGAATTGAAGTTGGAAGACATTCCTGTAGTGAGAGAGTTTCCAGATGTGTTTCCAGAAGACTTCTAAGGGTTACCACCAAATAGGGAGATAGAGTTTTCTATTGACCTATTACCAGGTTCTAGCCCAATTTCTAAAGCCCCATACCGAATGGCACCTGCTGATTTAAGGGAATTAAAAGCACAGTTGCAAGAGCTGCTTGACAAAGGCTTCATCAGGCCTAGTGTTTCCCCTTGGGGTGCACCTGTGTTGTTTGTAAAGAAAAAGGATAGGAGCATGCGACTTTGCATTGATTATAGGGAGCTGAATAGGGTGACAGTGCGAAATAAATACCCTACCAAGGATAGAGGATTTGTTTGATCAACTCCAAGGAGCACAAGTTTTCTCTAAGATTGATCTTCGTTCTAGTTACCATCAATTGAAGATTAAGACTGCTGATGTGCCCAAGACAGCCTTCCGTACAAGATATGGTCATTATGAATTTTTGGTGATGCCTTTTGGCTTAACCAATGCACTGTCAGCCTTTATGGACTTGATGAATAGGGTGTTTAAACCCTTCTTAGATAAATTTGTTGTGGTTTTTATTGATGATATCTTGATATATTCCAAGAGTGTGGAGGAGTGAGAATCACTTGAGGCTTGTACTACAACTATTGCAGGAGAAGAAGTTGTATGCAAAGCTTAAAAAATGTGAATTTTGGCTAGATAGTGTTGCATTCCTTAAGCATGTTGTATCTAAAGATGGGATTGCTGTTGACCCTAAGAAAGTGGAAGCAGTAGTAGAATGGAATAGAATGAACAATGTGATAGAGGTTTGTAGCTTTTTGGGATTGACTGGTTATTACAGGAGGTTTGTTGAAGGATTTTCTCACTTAGCCATGCCTTGGACTCGCTTGACCCAAAAGGGAGCTAAGTTTGAGTGGACCGGAAAGTGTGAAGAAAGCTTCCAGGAATTGAAGAGAAGGTTGGTGTTAGCACCCATTCTCACCATACCTTTAGGTAGTGGGGGTTTCACCATTTATAGTGATGCCTCTAAGAAAGGCTTGGGGTGTGTTCTTATGCAGCATGGGAAGGTAGTGGCTTATGCCTCTAGACAGTTGAAGCGTTATGAGCAAAATTATCCCACACATGACTTGGAGTTAGCTACAGTGGTTTTTGCTCTAAAAATTTGGAGGCACTATTTGTATGGAGAACAGTGTGAGATATTCACTGACCACAAGAGCCTCAAGTACCTCTTTACTAAAAAAGAGTTGAATATGAGACAAAGAAGATGGTTGGAGCTATTAAAGGACTATGACCTGACTATTAGTTACCATCCTAGAAAAGCCAATGTGGTAGCTGATGCCTTAAGTAGGAAGTCTGCAAGAAATTTGGCAGCATTGTTGACTACAGAAAAACACATCTTGGAAGATTTGAGGAAAATGAGGATAGAAGTACGGTTTCATGAAGCAGAGGCACATCTGGCAAACCTTAGAGTTCAGCCTACCTTGATTGAAAGGATAAAGATTGCACAAAGTAATGATCCACGGTTGCAAAAGATAAGAGATTTGATAAATCTAGGCTCTTAATCTGAGTTTTGCATTCATGAGGATGGATCCTTGAGGTTTGGTAATCAGCTTTGTGTACCAAATGATCCAGACCTTAAGGCAGAAATTCTAAAGGAGGCTCATAACACGAGTTACACGATACACCCAGGAGGCACTAAGATGTATCGGGATTTAAGGGAGACTTTTTGGTGGAACAACATGAAGAGGGGGATTGCTCAATATGTTGCTAAATGTCTAGTGTGTCAACAAGTCAAGATGGAGCATCAAAGACTAGTTGGATTCTTGCAACCTCTTCCCATTCCAGAACGGAAGTGGGAGGACATTACTATGGACTTTGTGACGGGGTTGCCTAGAATCCCTACCGGTAAAGATGCAATTTGGGTGATTGTGGATTGGTTGACAAGATCTGCACACTTTTTGGCCATTAAGGTGGACTTCTCACTCGAAAGGTTAGCTAGATTGTATATTAATGAAATAGTGAGATTGCATGGTGCACCTGTATCCATTGTGTCTGATAGAGACCGAAGATTTTTGTCTCAATTTTGGGAGAGCGTGCATAAGGCAATGGGTACTAACTTGAAGTTTAGCATAGCCTTTCACCCTCAAATAGATGGACTTTCAGAAAGAACTATACAAACATTGGAAGATATGTTGAGAGCTTGTGTAATTGATTTCAAAGGTTCATGGGATGAACATCTACCTTTGGTGGAGTTTGCATATAATAATAGCTACCAAGCAAGTATTAAAGCAGCACCATATGAGGCTTTGTATGGTAGGAAGTGTAGGTCTCCTATATGTTGGGATGATGTTGGAGAAAGAAGATTGTTGGGTCTTGAGATTGTACAACAAACAGTAGATAAAATTCAAGTGATTAAATAGTGGCTCCAAACAGCTCAGAGTAGGCAAAAGAGTTATGCAGACGTTAGAAGAAGGAAATTAGAGTTCCAAGTGGGTGATCATGTGTTCTTGAGGATTTCACCTACCAAAGGAGTTATGAGATTTGGTTTTCGAGGTAAGTTGAGCCCTCGTTTTGTAGGACCTATTGAAGTCTTGGAGAGGATGGGTAAAGTTGCTTATAGGCTTGCCTTACCACCTTCTTTATCAGGGGTACATAATGTTTTCCATGTCTCAATGTTGAGGAAATATGTTCCAAACCCCAGTCATGTAGTGGATTATGAGCCTCTAAAATTAAGAGATGATTTAACTTATGAAGAGCAACCAGTTAAAATTGTGGACAAGAAGGAGCAAGAGTTGAAGCATCGTACCATACATTATGTCAAGGTTCAATGGAGGAATCAGTCTATGAGAGAGGCTACATGGGAGTTAGAAGATGAAATGAAGGAGAAATACCCATATCTTTTTGAGGACTCAGGTGTGTCAAGTTTAGAGGACTAAACTTCTTTTAAGGGGGGGGGGGGGGGGAGAATGTAATACCCCAAAAAAAAAAAAAAAAAAAAAAAGGAGGGGTATTTAAGTAAATTTATTTATGGGGTCAACTTTTATAATTAATATTACTAAGGGGTTTTTTTAGAAAATAAGGTTGAAACCCTAGTTTATATAGTCTAATTTTAAGTCAGCATATACTGACAGATGTTTTGAGAGAGAAGACTTCTCAAAGGACTGAAGTAGAGAAGAATTGACTACACTCTTGAGGTAAAAGCTTAAGAAATCTTATTCTTTTGTCAAATTTAGACTTTATGAGGTATTAGAATATTTTCTTATGTGCGTATTTTAGCCAATAGTGAGACTTTCTTTAGCCATGGCCGCATGGGTGTGTTCTACGAAATTTTCTTAAAGGAATTGAATCAAATGGATGAAAAAAAAAAAAAAAAAACGCTTGATGTAGAGAAGGAACATCAATTTCTTTCTAATATATTATTATTTGTTTATTGACTTGGTAGATGAAGAATAGACTATAGAGTTCAATAAAATCTTGTGTCAAAGAATTGTCCTCATGTTAAGAGAAAACTAGAGGCGACAGTGGCAGTAGAAAAAAAAGAAAAAAAAGAAAAAAAAAAAGAACACGTGTAGAACTATAGAAGATGGTATAGGCAGTGCTTTTGACTCTAAATGATGTTAGCTATCCTAGGCTTTTTTAGTGGCAGTAGAGTGTGTATATATATATATATATATATATATTGAATTCAAGGATTTTTATTTTTTTATTTTGAGATAATAAAGTGAAATTATTGGATATTTTAGTAGTCTCTGTTGGTCGAGTACCGTTATAAGTTATTTTTTAAAATTATTTGATTATTGAGTAAAAATATTTGAAAATTGTTCTAGGTGATATCTAAGAATTTTAGAGGAAGTGTTAGGGAAAAGTTTCTTTTGGAATAGCTTTTAGAGGTAAGTAATCTTATCCTAATTAATTTTATTTTGCGTATTTTAATTACTGAAAATTGTTTATAATTATTACAATTTTATTTCTATTGCATTACTGATTTCAAGTAAAGAATTATCACAAACATATCTTATTACTGAATGTATGATGTATTTTATTTAATTGTTTTTTTTAGCTATATTGATTTAAAGTAAAGAATTATAGAAATATCACAAATAGATTTGAATATTGAATATATGATTATATATGTGTGTGTGTGTGTGTGTGTGTGTTTGAATAAGATATATTTTTGTTAGAAACTATGATTTCATATATATGATTATGAGCAATTTGACTATGAATTTATTCTGATATCCAGCCAATGGGGGTTATTCATTGGTACTCTGATACCCAAACCAATGGGGGTTATTCATTGGTATTCTGATACCCAGCCAATGAGGGTTATTTATTGGTACACTGATACCCAGCCAATGGGGGTTATTCATTGGTATTCTAATACCCAAACCAATGAGGGTTATTTATTGGTATTCTGATACCCAATTCAATAGGGGTTATTCATTGGTACTCTGATACCCAAACCAATGAGGGTTATTTATTGGTACTCTGATACCTAGTCACGGGGATATCACGTGACCATAGTTATAAGATTTTTAAGAATATGAATTACGTTTGAATATTTAACTATTTTGAGTCATTAAAACCGCTTATGCATTTGTTGGAACCTATTGTAAGTTATAGCTTTTGATATATGGAAAACTAATTACTATCTAAATCATCTATGATATAATTGTAAGATTAAAGTTTGTGGTCTTTTTGCAAAGTATTATTTCCATATTATGAAACTTCTTTAGCTATTTTTGAAAACTCATAGCATATTATAACATGAAGATTCATATTACATCTTATTATTTTACAAATCTATTGCTGGATAAAACTTATTTAGATTTTGGTTACTTATTGAGTTGTCAACTCACCCCCCTCTTTCTCCTTTCAGATTTTGATCAGGAAGAGTAGCATATGTTTAGGCTTCCGCTGGGATGTGCGCATGAGTGAAGTTTAGGAAATCAATGGAATAAGATTTGAACTTTTATGTTTAAGATTACCATTTGTGTAGTCCTTTAGATTTAAAGGATTTAGTTTATTTTTATTTGATGTTGGAAGATTATTATTTGGAGATCTTTTGAGAATTGTTTTATTGAGGATATTTTTAAAATTTATTGATGAAATTTTCTTGAGGTTAATTCTTTAATTGTTAAGAGGGCCTTACACACTTGTAGGGTGTAAACTTTATAAGTGTGTGGCTATTGTCACGTGCTTAACTCTTACTTGGGTTCGGGGCGTGACAATATTATACTAGATGAGTTTTTTTTTTTTTTTTTTTTTTTTTTTTTTTTTTTTAATTAGAAGTTTGATAACATGTTAGTTTGTTATGTGCATAATGAACAGAGGTTAGGATGCCACCTCGAAGCAAAAATACTGGGAACACTCCCAACAACTTTGGCAATGGTAGGAATCAACAAGATGGGAACCGAGACTTTAAGCACGACCAAGGCCAACCACCAGAGATGATCTAGATGATGCAGACCTTGGTTGGAGTGGTCCAACAACAGGTCACTACTAGAGATAACCTGGTTCTGATATCATATGTAACGACCCAAGGAAAAACGCTAGCCACATCTGGGCTATACCTCGAAAGGACTAGTCACAATTAAGGCTCCTTGTAGTTGTTAATAAAGTCCAGATCTACCCAGTAAATACCCGATGTGGGACTCATCACACACCCACACATATCACACAATCAATCAAATTGGGGCATCACAATTTACACTCATTTTCCTTCCTATTTCAGTTCTACATTTACATACTTTAATATCTACACTCATTTTTAGGCATTGTATTTCATAATCTTCACTTGATTATTTGTTGTCTCAGTGTACTGTTCAATCAAAATGCAGAATTTAAGTTTTGGGGCCATCAAAGCTGTTGGCATGGAAGGAACATATATTCCAATCCTTCATATGTAAGCCTTGAAATCATTTATAAATATTACATGTACGTTGACGTATTTTTCTTTAATATTCTTGTAGGACCTTTATGCACTCCTTTCTCACCACCACATTCATACAAGGAATCTCATTAAATATTTTATTAATACTATAATTTTAGTTATTAACTATTGGTTTTTCATTAGTTTTTAAGTTAACAAAAACCTTAAATATACCTTTTTTTTTACCTTTACACACACACACACACACATATAGTGAATCTTTACGCATAACTTTAAGAAAACTCTATATATTCCACTTTTTTAGATGCGTAAAATGATAGACTACTATTCCATAATGACAGTAGCTAATTAATTTTATATATATTTTTTTTAGTGATCTCATTTGTAACGCTTCTTACCATTATTATATATTTACTAACTGATGATTTGCATAACAAAGACGATAAATGAAAGGTAACATTGTTTATTAGATTTTCAAAAGTAATACTGTATGAAAATTATACATATATATATATATATATTATAAATATATTATAAATAAGGTTAAATGAAATGTCAAAAAATGGATTTTTAAATTTTCTAACTTTATTTCTTATGTAATTTCTACTACTATCAGTGAACATCTCTTTTTTAGTTATGATTAATATGGTTTCCATAGTTAGAGTTTGATTAGTTTTAAATTTAAATTTAGTACTATGATTGTATTTAATTGTTGATTGTTGATTTAATTTTTTAAGTGAATTTAACGGTTTATGTTACTACACTATAAAGTTTTTAATGTTCTCCACATGGTAATCTCTATTTTATTTTTTACTTCTCCTTACAACCTCTTTGTTTTCCAATCAACGATTACTAATTGACGTTTGATTTTTTTTCTTTATCTACTCTTTATTACTTTGTATTGGTTTTTTCCTATACCATCTCTCTCTCTCTCTCTCTCCCCATTGGCAACCTATTGTTTTCCAAAACTTGATGATGATTCTATGACATTAAATATGCATTATTAGTTATTTTTTATTTTTTTATTTATTTTTTTAATTTAGTGTTTCTAACTTGATTTGTTTTGTATTTCATTCTTCCTTTGATGCATTGGGTGTGAGAATGAGTGTTTCCCTAGCACTACTCCACTTAATGTGGACAATTTTATTTATTTAATTTAGGCAAAATATTATATTTTAAAAATTTTAAAATAAAAAAAGGAGTGGATATTTAAATAATTTAATGATATATATATATATATATATATAGGGGATGTGGCTAAATTTAAATGTTAAATAAAATGATATAAGAAAAAAAAAGGCGAAAAGCACATTTTAGTCCCTACATTTTCAGGCGATTCCCATTTTAGTCCCTAAATTTTATTTTTACCGTTTTTAGTCCATATCCTGAAAAACGCTTTTTATTTTGGTCCCTGCCGTTACTGATGTAACGAAAATTGCACAGCTGGCAAACGGCATGCACTATTGGCCTGATGTGGCCATTAAAATAATAATAAAAAATACCTCGGCGTTTAAATTAAAAAAATTAATTTATTAATTTTAACTAAATAAAAAAAATTAAAAAACAGAATTTAAAACTAAAAATTATATGAATTAAGATCTAAGTATGTCTTGAACAAGAACAACAAGAACTCAAGGTCAAATCCAAGAACACAAACCCAGAAACTAAAAAAAAAAAAAAAAAAAAAAAAAAAAAAAAAAACCCATCAAAGCATTAGTTCAAACCCACTCTGATCTCCGCCGATCCAAACCCACGCACACATCACAACACACACCCAGTTTCGGTCACGCCCAGATCAACCTAGAAACCCACTGAGAAACCCACCGATCCAAACCCACGCACACATCACAGCACACACCCAGCTCCGGTCACACTCAGATCAACCCAGAAATCCACCACCCAACAAATACCAAATCAGAACAATCACTTACCCAAACCACAACTTACTGATTTGTTTTCCGTTTCACTCAATGAAGATATCTCATAATCCACACTGATCTAAGCTCCATGCCGATCTGAGAGTGAGGACCGTTTGGTTCTCCACAAAAAAAAAAAAAAAAAAAAAAAAAAAAAAAAATCTAAGCTCCAATCTGAGAATGAGGAAGGATAGAGAGACTGAGATCTACGGATTTGACGATCCAAACCCAGAAATTGATGCGTTAGCTATGGGTTCAAAAGGGTTTTTCAGTTTGGGTTTTTCTTTTACGCTAATGATTGTTTTTTCAATAGTGTTAGGGGAGATGGTTTTTGGGGACTAACATTTTTGAGAGATGAGTTTTTGGGGAAGGAGAGTTTTTTTATTATCCGGTTCTAGTTTTAGTTAATAGAAGAAGTGTCAGGTGGATAAATAGTGAAAAATACCTTCTTTTTTTTGTTTGTTTTTTTAATTTCTGGGTTTGTGTTCTTGGATTTGAGTTTGTGTTCTTATTGTTCTTGTTCAAGACACACTTAGATCTCAATTCATATGATTTTTAGTTTTTAATTCTGTTTTTAATTTTTTTTATTTAGTTAAAATTAATAAATTAATTTTTTTTTAATTTAAATGCTGACGTGGCATTTTTTATTATTATTTTAATGGCCACGTCAGGCCAACAGTGCATGTCGTTTGCCAGCTATGCAATTTCCGTTTCTGATGTAATGGCAGGGACCAAAATAAAAAGCGTTTTTCAGGATAGGGACTAAAAACGGTAAAAATAAAATTTAGGGACTAAAATGGGAATCGCCTGAAAATGTAGGGACTAAAATGTGCTTTTCGCCAAAAAAAAAAAAATACATAACAATAAACACTAACTTATCCAAATAATTCTATGTAATATAATAATAGTACATTCTTATATACTATTTTTAATTATTTATAATGCAATATGATAATATTTAACAATCAAAGTCATAAATAAAAAAAAAAATAAAAAAAAAATAAAAAAAAAAACCTTAAAACACAAAACTAAATCCCATCAATCAAAACAGAGTTCTAAAGAATACAAAACTTTATCAAGCTAAAATAGAGATGCAAGAAAAATAAAAATAAAAATCCACCAAAAAATTGAGGGGGAAAGAGTGGGAGATAACCATTTTTTTTTGTGAGATAAAATTATGTAAAAAATAGAAGAGTGAATGACAAATTTATACTAAGAGGATGATAATAAAAAGAAACAAAATAAAGGAAGATAAAAGGAAAGAGGAAGAGTGATATCAGGGTAGAATGTTTGGGGAGATGAAAAGGTAAAGAGAAGGAGAAATGTTGGAGAAAGTGTAATTGTTAAAAAAAATGAGTATAATTTGATGAACACAATTTTCTTTTATTTGAATTTAAGTAAAATATTACATTTTTATTTTTTAAAACAAAAAGAGAGAGAAAATAAATAATTTAATGAGAAGGAGGATGTGGTTGAATTTCAATATTGAGTAAAATAGAAGAGAAGAAAAAAATAAGAAAAATTAAAAGATATAAAAATAAACACTAAATTATCCAAATTATGCTATGTAATGGAATACTATTTTATTTTTATCTACTATCTTTAATTTTTTATAATGTAATTGGATAAAATTTAACAATTAAAGAGAAAAATAATAATAATAATAATAATAACTTAAAATACAAAACTAAACCGTATCAACCTAAATTAGAGTTCTTAAAAATACAAAAATTTATCAACCTAAAGCGGAGATGCAATAAAAAATAAAAATCCACCAAAACATTGAGAGAGAGAGAGAGAGAGAGAGAGAGAGAGAGAGAGAGAGAGAGAGAGACCTTTTTGTAAGAGAAAACTATGCAAAGAATGGAAAAGAGTGACAAATTTATAGTAAGAGGGAAGGGATAAGAAGAGACAAATAAAGGAAGATGAAGAGAAAGATGAATTGCAATATTAAAGTAGAGGGTAGTGGGGAGATGAAAAGATAAGGGAAAAAGAAAAGTTGAAAAAAGTGTAAATATTTAAAAAAGAAGTGAATGTAAAAAAAATTATAGGAAAATTTGGAAATAAAAAAGAAATATATAGATATTAAAACCGACAAAGATGGATATGCAAAGTTAATAATCTATTTATATATATATATATTTTTTTTTTTGTAAAAAAAAAGGAATAAATAATAAATAATAATTATTTGACGAATGACGTGGCAATGAAGTGGCGCAACAAAAGCTCAGTAGCAATAAATGTTATGCTTCAGCTTTTTGTAATATATAGATATAGATTATGCGACGAAAATGACGACAAACATTAGCCTGCAAAAGGTGTTTCATTGCCATATGTAGCAAGAAATTTTTTTTGTTGCCATAGACCTTGTTTTTCGATTACACTTGCAACCAATGTGCTACAAGTTTTGACCCTTGTACTGGGGATAGACGACACATAAAATGATATCCATCCGCTTGCAAAAAAAAAAAAAAAAAAAGTGATCCACCAGCTTAGATGTAACGGATTAAATTGCAATCCCAATTGTTGGGATGTAACAAATTTATCACACCCACAAGGGGGTACGATATATGTTCCCATCCCAGCTATAAGGGATACAAAAGGTTGCAAAAACAAAGCTGATATATCATGTATCCGGTACATATAACTAGCCAGGAGAGAGCATTGTTTCTTGTATCCTTTTTCAAGGATAAGAGACCAGCCTTGTAAACAAGGCTTACTTGAATTGAATACTGACTCAATTGGGGTGAATTACAGAAGTTCATTACAAATATTTGCAGTTGGATCAATTGATGATAGAATAGATTTAACATTCATAACTAAGGAGAATGATGGCTATAATTCAAAATCATTGAATTGTTTGGGACATGACAAACAGGTTTTGCGAAATCTTGACAGTTTGAGAGCCCAAAAGAAATGTTTAGAAGTTATTTTTAAAAACAATGTAATATTCCCATTTAAAAAAAAGGTGTAATATCGTAACTAAACCTTCAATCTATAAAAAAATTTCAAGAACAATCAATTCTGAATACAGCATTGTTATACATGTCAATTTAGATTAAGTGCAAGTACTTTAAAGGGGGGGAAAAAAAAAAAAAAAAAAATCCTCCCCAAAAATATTATTCTTGTACTAGTCATTAAATTTTCTCTCAACTGCCCCACTCCAGAAGCAGCCATGAATCATTATGGATACTTCCCATCCGCTCTTTCTCTAAATTTTGGTGAGCAAGCTCTCAATGTCTTCGTCATATGGCAAAATTGGACAGTGATAGTGACTAGATCAACAGAACTATGCTCAACTTGTAGTCACCTTCTTCCGGACAATCCTCTTTCTCCGTGCCTTGGGAGCTGCTGGTTCCCCATCAGCAACAGAGTCAACAGTCCCCTGTTTGATGCCAAGGAGCCCAAGCCCAGAAACAATGGCATTCTTTGATATAAACCATTTTGAAGATGGCCTATTAACATCCTCAGAAGGTCTGCTGTAAACCTTCAAGAGACTATCTGATTGAACCAGTGGATCTGCCTCTACGCCTAACCATGCCAGCCTTGATCTCTCTCCTAATTGAACATTCAAAATCCTGCATACAATGATTAATAACAAAGTTAAACTGCTCAAGCTCTGATGAAAGTATCCAAAGGCAAGGACAATTATTTTAGGTACATAAAGTTTGGACACCAATACCGATCAAACAAACAAGCTTTCATAATCTATGGTTACAGAGTTCAATATAATCAATATGTGGATGCATATTAACAAGTTCTGACAAAGATTGCAAATCTATCACTTACAGAAGGAATTTATCAAGGAAGAAACCTTAAATGAAAAAACTGGCATCAAATGTAAATGGGTCCTTTGACATAGAAGCAAGGAGACAGAGAATGCTAATGCCACCAGATGGAATTCTCAGAGCATATGAGGCAAACATAAAATATATATTGACAGACTGACAAGAATATAAACCCAACGGAATAGCACATATTTTGTTCTAAATAAATATATAAAAGAATAGAATAGAATAAGAAGCTCTTTCCTAGAAATGAATAAGCTATTAGCAAAAGCTAAAATAATGAAAGAGAAGCCACTACAGTTAGAAGACTATACAACTAAGTGAACATATTGATTATATCAACAATGAAGAAAATCCCCAACAATATCATATCAATTTAATAAATTAGAATGAGAGAAAGGTTTGAAAACATCCCTTCCTTTAGCATGGGAAAATGCAAAAACTACGTAAGTCAGTAAGTGTGAACCAGCACTATTGTCAGGTTTACATGAATGACTTGGTAAAGAAAGAAACAAACCTCAAAGCTGTGCTAAAAAACAATGCCACTCCAATAACATCAAAGTGGCTGATCATTGCTCTATCAAATCCACTTAACAACTGATATCTGAGGTTTGCATAGAGACCGAGGAATGCACCATAACCAAGTGCATTGGTACTCACAGTTGGAATTGTCACAGATAACCTGCCCAACAATTAATGGTCACCCAAAATAATTTAGTCTGAATACTTCGCCCCATCACAGACAGAGTTATTTACTTTCCTACTTATAAGGTGAAGAAAATAGATTAACAAAAGAAATATTTACCTTCCCTCTTTACTGGCCAAAAAGTTTGATACTGCACCCTGTACTGCTCCAGCACTTAACCCAACCATACACAACTCTGCAGCCTTGTAGAAGAATGAATGGATTCTCTTCTGCAAGTCAAATTCCCGAAGTGGGTAACTCTTTTCAAATATATTGTTTGGAATTCTGTAATGTATTTTGCAAGTCGAATTGGAATGTGTTACCATATGAACGACAAGGAGCAAGAGACCAAACAACAACAGCATTGCAGGCTGCTATGGTAAGGACATTAATTAGTGCCAAATCCCACTCTTGCTTTATCCTACAACCATAGTAAAGAGAATCTAATCAGTTAATTATCTAATCAGTTAATTATATTTAATGAGCATAACAGATAAAAAGTTGTCATAAATAAAGAACATGCCTATCCTTACGGTTCTTCAACTCCCACCAAACTGAACAGCCAATTGTAGCAGCTTGCTCCAAAAGAAGCTTATATAAGAAGGCAGGATCTGCAATCATCCTGTGCAACAGAATAATTTTAGTTGATTACACAAGAATCCGAGGATAGACTCAACTGCTTACTGATATTCAATCAGTCAATGCACATAGAAAAGAATCAACCACTAATTTGTTCACAGCATTATTGAGAGGTTGGCGTAAAGATATTATCTGTTATATAATTGTGTTTAAAATTTGGTAAGAAGTTTATCCAGAACATTAAATCCATTTCTAATACTTCATTGCCTATGATTATGTACCTCTGATGGCACAAAACAGTCATATCCAGGTATGTATACTACGAATGAACATTTACAATAGTGAACTCTGATTCTTAACCAACTAATTGAAAACCATAATATGAACTAGCAAAATGCCTCTCCAGTGCACAGATTACTTAAAAATTCATATATAAAGAAAAGTTATTTTTTTGATAAGTAAGAAAGATGTATATTCAAAAGGCTACTTTATGCATGAAAAGCACAAAGCAAACCAAAATTTACAAAGAAGAAAAAAAAAGAAGAGAAAAAAAACAAGGAAGAAAATTAATAAAACTAAAAGAAAATTATCCTAAGTTATATGATGGAAGTCTATTGTTAAAGATTTTTGTCAAAAAACTACTGATTTGGTTAGATGATTTAAATATTTTGCTACTTTAAGTTGGAGGATGGAGGATCTCTTTTTTTGATAAGTAACAAAAATTGTATTGAAAACAAAACAGACCCAAATACACTAGAAATGTACTATGGGTACAATATAATCAAGATCCCAAATTATAATGATCCAGCAAATCAGAAATAGAAAAACATGAAAATGTTTGTAAGAAGCTAAACTCTACTCGAGTTAAGTACGAAAGAAAAAGACTTAATCTCGAGAATAGAGCGTTCACATCCTTCAAAACTTCTATCATTCTGTTCTCTCCAAATATACCACATTATGCAATGTGGCACAAACCTCCACAAAGCTATATTGCAATGTTGGCTGAACCTGCCCTGCCATGAAGGTAACACCTCTAGATTCCAAACAAGCTAAACACCATTGTCCACAACTCATATGCTAGCATGACATTAGAAGGGGATGAAGAATGATAATATCCACGAACCTCAAAACCTCTACTCTTAGCCGGCTTCCAACAGATTTATTGCAACCATCACCCTGCACAGACGTGGAATAGATCAAGTCCATAAACAATGCCAATGATTCTAATTCCCAATTGACGAGAGCTGTGCATCCAGTGAAGCCTCCCTACATCGACTAATACAGTAAAATTCCGGAAAAGCCTCCTTAAGAGGATAATCTCCAAACCACACATCATGCCAAAACTTCACTCTTGTACCATCACCCACATGGCCATTGTTTACTCTTCGAAAGTGCGAGGGGTTGGCCCTGATAAGGTTTGTTGGAAGCCAGCATGGAGTCGGGGTGGTTTTGAGGTTAAAAGTTTCTATCTTTCTTTCTACCCTCCTACTCTCTCCTTCCCTTGGAGGTTGGTGTGGCAATCAAAGGTCCCTCCAAGGGTGGCTTTCTTTTCATGGTCAGTCTCTTTAGTTAAGATTCTTACAACTGATAACCTCCATAGAAGGAGTATTATTGTTCTTGATTGGTGCTATATGTGTAAGTGGTCTTTTCATGGTCAGCCTCTTTAGTTAAGATTCTTACAACTGATAACCTCCATAGAAGGAGTATTATTGTTCTTGATTGGTGCTATATGTGTAAGTGGTGGGGGGAGTCGGTGGATCATCTTCTACTTCATTGCCCAATGGCTTATGAGCTATGGTCTTTGGTGTTTTGTTTGTTTGGACTCCAGTTGTTTGAGTCTTGGCAAGGAAATTTCAAGCGACATTGCAACATTGTTTTTTGGAGACTTGTGCCACATTGCTTGATGTGGTGTATTTGGAGAGAAAGGAATGCTAGATGCTTTGAGGGATGTGAGAAGCCCGTGTTAGAGATTAAGTCTTTTTTCTTGCATTTTTCTTGTTTTTCCCTTCCTGCTTTACTTGATCATTGTAATTTTGGTTCTTGATTTTTTCCCCCACAATACATCCCCAATGTACTCGGGTTGGCTAGTTTTTTCTTAATATATATATATATATATTTTTTTTTTTGTTACCTATGAAAAAAAAAGAAAACTGGAGAAAGTCAACTAGTCTCTTTTGATGCATTTCCAAAGACTAAAACCATATGGACCAGAGACAGCTTTTGTACACCATCCCTGCCATTCACTCCCATCTTTCGCCTCTATGACTCTTCTCCAAAGAGCATCTCTCTCAGTCTCATATCTCCACAACCATTTGCCTAACAAAGCTTGGTTAACTTTTCTCAAACATCTAATACCTAACCCCCACCTCTACACTGGTTCACAAATCTGAGAGCACTTCACTGGTGGACTTTAGTTTCAGCACCAATACCAGTCCATAGAAAATCTCTCTGTAGTTTCTCAATAC
Source organism: Quercus lobata (assembly GCF_001633185.2). NCBI lineage: Eukaryota > Viridiplantae > Streptophyta > Magnoliopsida > Fagales > Fagaceae > Quercus > Quercus lobata. Next base: position 96,677,860 of record NC_044907.1, read on the forward strand.
GAACCCTGGACATCACCATTTGGGGACACCAATAGGTACCAGCAGAACTAATGGGTCACTGGCGATGATTATAATATTTTGAAATTTCCATTGATATTTCTTTTCAATTTCTTCAAACTTTTAGTAATAGATTTTCAATTGAAATAGAACTATAAACTTCCAGAAGTTTGGCAGTAGAGTTTCACCTAGAATTTAATTAGCTTAGTAATTATAATGTGCTTATAACGTGGTAAGGACTCTTCTGTTTTATGTACTGTTTGTGCAGCATGAGAGAGAGTATAATTAGATTAATAATTTTAATATACTTATAATGCAGTGTGTGTGTGTGTGTGTGTGTGTGTGTGTGTGTATACACACACTTGATGCAATCTCAACGTGTAGGACACGACTTATATTATATAGTTACATGTAGGGTTATAATTTACTTAATCTAAGGATTAGGATTATTTTGAATTAGAGTTCTCATATTTATAAAAAGGCTCCTAACTCTGTCTTGTTGTGTTAGCACTTAATTAATTGAGATTTATAGCTTTGCTTGTTAAGCATGTAATTTTGGATTTGGATGTTGTTAGATGGGAATACTCTATTGAATATTCTAAAATTTTTGTATCTGTAAGTTATCTAGGGCAACATTGTTCGCTCGTATATAAACCATAAACCTATATCACTCTCTTTCCTTTTTCTCTAATAAAATATCTTATTAAAAAAAAAAAAGTAATGTTGCAATTTATTTAATTTTTCACTGATAAAAAATCTTAAAAAAAAAAAAAAGATATTTCAATTCCTTCTATTCTTTATTTCTTCTTTTTTGTTCTATTGTACCTCTATCATTTTTAAACCTACGAGAGGAGAATCTTAAAAACTTCCTTTTCACAGTAGAAATCATACTTTAACACCCAACCTTTTTCTCATCAAACAAGAAAATCTAGCAAACTAAAAATACAAAACCTAGGCTCAGTTAGTATTCATGTCACCAACATTGGAAGCCCTGCTAACAGCAACCTTATTCCTATTGTCCTTGCTTTGTTCTCAATCACAAATTCAACCCTACCTCCATATCATTACAAAGCCTAAATCCTTAATCATCCTCTCAAATTATACTGCTCAATCATCTCTAACAAGGAAAAAGAAGAATCTAATTGAAGAACTCTAGTCCAATCCATCAAGGAGTAAAAGAAAAACTACTTAAGCTCACTGCTAGAAAGTTCACATCCCTCAAAAGTACTAGCATCTCTCCCACCAAATACACCACATCAAGCAATGTGGCACCATCTTCCATATAACGGCATTATGATTCCAGCCAAAACTGCCCTCCTAAGATGTTAACAAATCCATAACCCACTGTGGCATAACCCAAAGTATACCAAATAAACAAAAAACCACAAACCACAGGTAAAATGCCATAGGACAATGTAGGAGCAAATGGTCCACATTCCCCATTCCATTTGCACCCAACACACCAATCAATAACAATAATACCTTACATACTTAGGGGCTGTTTGGATTTTTTTTTTTGTCATCATTCATTACTCCTCACTCAATTTTCCTCACTCATCACTCATCACTTAAAATACCACAATTTCCCCAAATCCACCCAAACAGCATTCATCACTCAGTTTTGCCGTTACTTTTTGTTTCAAAAAAAAAAAGCCCAAAAGTCAAACATTGCCGCTGAACAGTGAGAGAGTTGTGAGTTTAATTACGAGAATGCCATTGGAAATTGAGTTATGGAAACTGAAAACACCTAAAATGTGTTTTCAATTTCCATAACTCATAACTTAAAAATCAGAGAATTGAATGATGGAAACAAAATCCAAACGGACTTCTCAACCATAGGTCCCACCATTTTTAAGTTATGAGTTATGGAAATAGCAAATCCAAACAGCCTCTTAATCATTAGTCAAAATCTTCCCCTTCGCAGCAGTCCAAGGACAGAAAGAAACCCTAGGGGGATCCTAAGACCTACTGATAATTTTCCATGGAAATAGGGCCGGGGTAGACATACCCCAAAACCTCTAAATTTTCCCCATTCCGTTTACACATAACTCACCACCTTTATTACATAAGACAGTTGTTAAACGCATCCATACTACAGCTGTCCAACATCAGAGTATACTTAGAACCCAAATGACACATGTCCAAAGGCTTGAGTTACATTATAACTTGATTGCCTTAACAAATCAATACCTATTATCTCATACACTGCACATTCTAAACCCAGGGTCCCCTCATGTGACAGAAATCAACATAAAATACTTTACTGCATCTCAAGGGGTTCACCAGGTCTTTAATCTTACACTTCTGCAAGGGTTCTAATCTAGTGCTAAAGAACTGAATAATAATAGGATAGATTTTTCCTCCAAAAGCCTCCTCCAAACCATTACGTGGTGATTCATGCAACCATCCATTTGTATTACTTAAACAAGTCACATGACTCAGTAAATAGATGATGTGACTAAAAGATAACATGGATGGTTTTATCAATCGCCACGTAGTAGGTTGGAGGAATTTTCCAATTTCCACCAAACTAGTTTAAAGGTAAACTTTTTTTTTGAGAATAAGGTGATATCCTGCAAGACCCTACATTCTCCTCATTTTTCTCTTTTCATTCTTGGATTTTCTTTTCTTCCTCTCTCTCTCTCTTCTTTTTTTTTTTTTTTTTTTTTTTCTGAAAGGGGTGAGGGGGTGGGGGAGAGAGAGAAAGATGGAGTGACAATAACAAGATGCCATATGCCCATATCACAGAACAGGAACAGGAATCTATTAAAAGAAGCCCAAATTTCAGGGGAATCAGTTTAAGTTGTAGGCTAATTGCAACCTTATATCACACAAAAAGTTTCAATGTCATGAAACAATTTTATATATTCACATTTCATGGCAAATGCAAGTGTGAAGCTTTGTTTCTTTATATTCAGAAATTATGATAAACGCACACAGGTAAGCTTAGTTTTTTTATATTCAAATATCATGGTGAATGCACATGTAACGCTTTGTCATTCTTGAAAAAAGATAAGCCTGATGCCAGAAACTGAATTCCTTGAGCTATTTCTACTGTATCAGCATCTAAGGAAGCAAAAGTGAAACCTTAAGAATATAATTAGGATCCTTTTTTTATTGGAAATGAACATACTGAGGGATTTTATCACAATAAATTGTATCAAGTGCCAAAAGCAAAACAATCCCAAAAACGTTGCAGATATGAACAGTTAAGACCAAAAACAGAGAGGAAGAGAGATTAATATGTAAATGTAGCATAGGATTATATGGGAACTCTGCAACTTTGACAGCCGATGATGTGGAATTAAAGGAAGCATATTCACCTGCCAATAAATGCCCTCGACATTCCTTCAGGAAGTGCTCGGGAGATAAATCTAGTAGTAGTCGGCCGGGCATTGATTGCTAGGAATTTTACCATTTGAGCAGAGCTAACCAGACCCTGGAGGTAAAATTTGAGTTGGTATATGGAGAGATAATTCTTTGCCAAAAGCATGTATTTAGAGAAATACCATACCATTTCATAAGCTTGTCGGAATCCAGCAGGCAAATCCATCATTGTCTTCTGCCACTCGTTTAACACCGCATCTACGAATTTAAGATCAAAAAGCTGATAAAAGGCACATAATTATTACTGCATTAGAAAATACTAATTAACAGCACTCAGACAAAACATTTAATCTACCCAAGAGCATATAAAAGAATTTTAACCTCCTCAAGAAATTTACGTCTCCTAAATAGGCCTCCCTCATCCCCTTCATCACCATCATCAAAGTCATCAAAGTAATCGTCGTCATCACCATCATCAAAGTCATCAAAGTAATCGTCGTCATCACCATCATCATCACCACCATCACCACCACCATGATTTATTTTCTTTCCAATATCTCCACCACCTCCCCCGATTGCAGTCTGCAATTCCAGAAGTATCAGTCATGTTGCCCAAGACAATGAACAATTTTCATCACAACATGTTTAAACCAAATCAAAGCAGTAAAATTCAGTTAATTGGTAAAATGCAGAACCTTGAATCTGAGTACTTAGACCTAGATCAGCACCCAAGTCCAAATCTATAAATATGTTGGTTCCCCCTAAAATAATATTTGCATAATTTAGGAGTCATATAATTTAGATGGTATCAAAACTACCGATTTCACCAGTTTCAAACACAACCAGAAGTCCACTTTATCTCAGAAGGCTATATAAGAGTTATAAAACCTATTAAGTTAAAGAAAAAGATGTAATAAGGCTGATACAAGGTCAGCTATGCTCTATGGTACTAAATGTTAGGCTATTGAGATGCAACATATTCATAAAAAGAGTCAAACTAAAACAAGAACATTTAGATGGATAAATATAAATATAAGGAAAGATAGGTTACGAAACAAATAAATTTGTTTAAGGACAAGGACAAGGGTAGCTCCAATTGATGAAAAGGTGCAGAGAGTCACTTGATATGGTTTATTCATGAGCAAAGGAGAACAATTAATGCACTAGCGAGAAAGAGTCATTTGATTCAAGTTGACAAAACAAAAGAGGTATAAGAACACCTAAACTAATATTGTTACTAATAATAAAAGACATGTTGATTAAGAAGGTGTTAGGAAGTATCCATGGCGGCTGGGGTCGTGTATCAGTGATTTACTAACTAGGGGTTTGTCCAAAGGGCTCTGTCTTTGGTATGATGCTGGTTAAATAGGATTGAATGGGCCAACCTCGGTTGATCTATGGGGATCCAAAGATCCATAGCCAACCCAAAAGTTCATTTTTATAAATGACCCTACAAGAATACAACAAATGAAATGTACATAATTGGAGAACAAAGGATTTTAGTTCAAATTGTCCACATCATACACAATTGGGTTGGTTAGCATTCATCGAACATTTGGAATTTAGTTCCACTATGTTTGATGTGGACAATTTGAAGGGAACAAAATTGTCATATGTTTGAGGATCCAAAAACAACAGGAACTCAATTGTTAGCTTTGTATAGTGGTTCTTTATTTGATTGGTCTCGAGCATGGGGGTTTACTCAAACCATTTCCCGTCCAGAATTCATATAGCCATTGTATCTTGGTACATAATTTTGTTCTTTTGTATTCTTTAGACTCCTCTGTGTCCATTGCACATGGAGTAGTCTCTTTGCAAAAAAAATTCATCTTACTTATAAATAAAAAAGGATCTAATAATGACATTCTTTTAAAGTAAAAATCTAATGAAACCATTTATGTACTAAAAGGATAACTACAAATTGAAGTATTATATCTGAGAGAGAAAGGCGTCCTAAATCAATTCATGCTCTTTTATTTTGGGATGGTATCTAAAGACATGCTCACTGAAGTTGAAATTTATTGAAACAACTAAATTCAAAACTTAAAATGACATACTATATGTCATGCATCACTGATTACATATATAATAATATAAATGTTACAAATCTACTAAAAAGCATTTGAATTGGTCAAGATATTTTTTGATAGGAAAATTGGTCAAGAATCTTTTTTTTTTTGGGATAAGTAATAAAAGTTTTATTGAAGACGAAACATACTTTATGTTTGCGATGATGAACACAAAGTATCTTAAAAAAATTACAAGAAGGTCATACAGAAGATCTAAAAGCGTATTGGAACTCAAAAATAGAGGTAAAATGTGTAAAACCCCATGCCCGAGAGCAAACAAACAAGGTACGAATCAACAGGGATTTCATCTGATTGAGAGACCCCCAACATCCTTGAACATACGACTATTCTGTTACTTCCACACCATCCCATCCACATCAAGAATGTCGACACCAGATTCCATACATCCATTGAAGAAATGGTAATAAACCCAGAAAAGCAAAAGATGATGGCAAGCCAATACGGGTTCCTCCAACTAAGAAAAGCCTTGTAGAAATTCAAACAGGAAACTTAAGCAGAATCTTAAATTATTTATTCTGGTGACAAAGTTAGAGCAATGAATCTCAAGAATTCTATTGTTGAAGTAAACATTTAGTCCTCAAATCTTAGCCTATCCTAGCTTGGACATGATGATTCATTTTAGTTCTTAATACTTTTAAGTTTGTGCAAAAAAGGTCCTACAGTTAACTCTAACATAAATTTTCTTTTTATCTCCAAATAATTCTGAAACATAGACTAAATGTGTAATATCTCAAATAATTCTAAAAAACTCTGAGCAACCAAACACTAATAGATGTTAAAAAGAAAGAGAGAAAGAAGTACCTCGGGGCTAGACTGGGATTGCTTCTGAGACATATCGAGCTTGCCTTTCTCCAAGGTAACCGCACCAAACGCACCGTACTGCCCTTTCATAACCGGACTCAGCATAGAAGAAGAAGAAGAAGAAGAAGAAACAGCTATATCGGAAAGTGCCGGTGGCGCTACCAAGCAACGCTCCAATAAACTCACGGAGGAGGAGGAGGAGAAGTCTCCTTCCACCACTGCCGACGACGAGGAAGAAGAAGAAGAAAAGGCTTTGAGTACCAGAACTCCTCTCCTACTGCGAGCAAGTTTCTTTCCGGCTACCGGCGGCAAATAGGGACCACCAGCAACCACCTTCGATGATGACGACGATGATGATAAGGTCTTTATCGGCATAATTTGCGCCGTTTGTAACACCGCGTGAGATATTTCTTTCTTCTTCTTTTTTTTTTTCCTGTTTGGATACCAAGAAAATTACATAGGATAGGGGTTTTTAATTTTTTTAATTGTCTCTCTCTAAAAAGTTTTAGGGGAGTGTGTTAACGAGAGAGGGAGAGAGAAAGAGAGAGAGAGAGATGTGAAGATGTTAAGAAAAAGAGGGAGGGGGGGGGGTGGTGTTTGATGTAGTTGCGAAACTCACTATCAGAATTTTTTTTTTCATTTAGCTTTATTTTTATAATATTTTAGTTAATTGTCTAGTTTGCAAAGTATTCAGCAAACTAACATCTTGAGTGTCTAGAACTCAGTTTCTAAACTTGAGTTGTAAGTAGTGGAAGCTGATGCGGAAAAAAAAAAAAAAAAAAAATCCATGTGAAACTCGAGTTTTTAAGAAAGACTCGAGTTCCACCATTTACTTTCTGCCCTGTAACTCCTTTGTTTCTTCTCAGAGTTTCCAAAGATATTCATCCCACAACCCAAATATGAATTTTATTTTCAAAATAAAAAAAGTGAACATACATGTGCCTTTTAATGGGTGCGATGAGTGGATGGGAATTCTTTTGTAACCTACGAGCGTCATTGATACCCACCTAAAATTGAAAGTTTATTTAATTGAAGTCGATGGACGGCAAGAGTATTCAGTGCCACTTAGGTCTAGGATTGGGGAAAATTATTGTAAATTTGAATCACGGGCTGATCAGTACTTTTGCTTCTTCTTCCCCTATTTTGCATCTTCTTCCCATTTCTAGTTCCCCTGTTCTACTTCTTCTTCCCATTTCTGGTTCTTCATCTTCATCGCCATCTTTGTTCGTGTTCTTCTTTGGAACTCGAGTCTTTAAGACTTGAGTTCCATGTGGCAAAACCTTGTCCATCTTAGCAATCATAACACGAGCAGCAATCAGAATTTGAGTTTGAAAGCCTCGATTTTTGTCATTGATCTCGAGTTTTGAAAACTCGAGATGCTAGTTTCCAAATTTTTTTCGACCGTATATTAACTTGTTATATTTTTTTCCCCTCACCGTGCTAGCCTGCAAAATCCCTCCACACTATCAAATACCCAATCTGAAAGTTAGTTAGGTGAGTTGACTCAGGCGTGCTTGGGTGAGTCAAGGCCGGCTTTGATTTTTAGTTCTAATAGGTTGGGCTAACTAACCATCCCCGAATGGTCTTCACTCTTCTCCTGCTCTAACTAACCATCACCTGTTGGTCGTTTCTTCCAGACCTCAAATTACTATTACACCCCCAAAATCCTCTTTAGCAAAAGAATAAACCATTCATCTAACCATTGATAAGTTTTTTTTTTTTTTTTTTTTTTTTTTTTTTTTTTTTTTTTAAGGAAGAACTATTGATAAGTTAATAGGGTTTAAAAAAAATTGAAAGAGATAATGATAAGTTATTGAATAATAATCATAACCTAAAAAGGAAAAAGAAAAAACTAGGCAAAAATTATGGATTTTGAATGGAAAATGCAATGAATAATTTCATTCCAAATTACATATATTTGATAAATTTCAAGACTAACAAATTTTTTTGATAAATTTCAAATTAATTAAAATGTTATAAAAATGTTATGATTTAAAAAATATAGCAATTGGGAATTTGAAAAATGTAATTGTTGGGAATAAATAAATGAAAAATATAGAAAGATTAAAAAAATAATAAATGAAGATTAAAGAAAGAATGAAAAAATAATATTTAAATTGGATAAAAAAAAAAATTAGAGTACGCTGAAAAGTGTATTTGAAAAAGTAAATAGATAAAAGACAAAATGTACTGTTTACTCTCCAAATGTTACAAAAATATAGAGAGTCGGTTAGAGTTCTTAGGATAGTTATCTCATTGTGAGTACTATTTATGTACTATGAAGGTCCTGAAGTAAGGAATGAAACCTAAGCAGAAAATTAACTAAAAAGAGTCTATTCTCCTTGTAAGTTCAGGAGGCTAGTCAACTCGAATTGATTAATCTATCTTTTAATTATCCTAGTTCACAACATTTGGAATCAAAGCATTTTAATTTGCATCTCCATCAAAAAAGCCGCACTAAAAAAAAAAGCTCTGTCAAACCCACCCTTGTCCTACATCCCACTAGTACTGTTAATAATGCACAGCCAAAAAATAAATAAAAATCACCGCGTTTCCATTTTCCACTAGACCATTTTGCTAAAGCCAACATTTTTTTCTTAACTTGACCCATTACTCAAAACGTCACCCATCCCACTTCCCAAAAGAAAAAAAAAAAAAAAAAAAAAAACCTTCTTAAAAATCAGTTTTTGCATCATGCTCAAAGTTCTTCATGACTAGCCCATATCAAAGCTTCAATCTTGAAGAACAACAAACAATGTCAGAGCATGTCAACCGAATGTTAGAGATTCTCAAGGACATGTCCAAAAGCATACCAAAGATGGAAGCAAAGATGCAAGATTCATGATATCAAATTATAGAGGTCTTAGATAAACAATCCAATGTAATTTGTAAATCAAAGTACAAGGATCTTATGAAATTTTGGAGAATCAAAGTGAGGTACTCCAAGCATCATCAATAATTCTAGAGTTGTAATACGTTCAGGATGCACCTGCTATACAAATTGGAATATTTTTTGAATTTGAATGATAAATTAGCAATAGTAGATTAGGTTTTTATTATTTCAAATTTGTATTCGATAGGAGTTAGTTCTTATTTGTTAAGATAGTTATCTCATTATGAGTATTATTTATGTACAATGAAGGAAGGGATAGAATCTAAGTAGAAAATTAACAAAAAAAAGTTTATTGCACAATTATAGTACTATTGTGTACTTGAAGTTCTCGAGGAGAATAGGGGCTACCTTTTCTCTCACTGTAGCATAGGGTCCCCTTCTCTTTTTGAGAAGGAAGTTGAGTTCCCTCTAGTAACAACGTTACTAGTAGGGCTAGGGGTTTTTTCTTTGTGGGTTTTGGGAAACAGTATTAGCAATAGGTATAGAGGACATCGCAAATAGATGGAAAAAACTGTCCCTATCAAATACGAAGGGGATGAATGTTGATCTCTCAAAGGAAAGAAAACCAATGGAGTCTGTTCTGGTAGTGAAGTTTCTTACTCGAAGGTCTGTGAATATCAAAGTGGTGGCTAGAACTTTCATGCCAATATGGTGTACACAAAGGAATTTTAAGTTTACCTTTGCTGGTGATAATTTGGTGTTGATAGTTTTTGAGTTGGAAGTGGATGTAGAGAAGGTTCTCCAAGGGGAGCTATGGACATTTGCCAGACATTTGGTGGTGTTACAAAGATATGATGGTATAACTCCTGTTGCAAATCTAAGCTTTGATAAAACCTCTTTCTAGGTGCAAATTCACAACCTACCTTTCTCCTTATTAACGGTTGAAGCCGCTTTCAGCATTAGTGAAACACTAGGTATGGTGATGAAACCAAAGGACGTTAATGAGATGAGAGGAGGCAACTTTATGAGAGTCAGTGTTGCCATAGACATTCGGAAGCCACTATGTAGGGGTAGGAAGATCTCGTGGGATCAAATGGGTGAAGGATGGACCTCTTTCATGTATGAACATTTGCCGAATATTCGTTATTGGTGCGGCCATCTTTCACATTGACGATAAGGACTATGTTCTATGGTTCAGTAGCAGAGGTTCGTTATCAACAGATGAACAACAGTTTGGCTCATGGCTTAGGGCTTCCCAATTCAACTTGGCAAAGAAACTAACAATGGAGGTATAGGGTTTTGAGAGTTCGGAGAGTGTCCGAAGTCAGTCACCTTTGGCCAGGTCTCCTGCCCTAAACAAGAGTGCTTCAGTAGCCTTAAACCAAGCCGACTTGAGTTACAGCTCTATGGAGGAGGTGGTGCTTATGGAAGCAGATGGTGGCGGCTGAGATCAGAGGAAGATGGACAACATGCATGGCAGTAATGGCAGGAATCTAAATAAACAAATCTTTGATTTTGAGGAGATTATTATGGATATTGATGAGGCTATTCAATATGATCCAAGGGTTTCAAATTCAAAAAGAGATATCCCTAATAAATTGCTGAACAGGATTGACAATAGCTCAAATCAAGGAGTGGATGGAGTTTTTGGAAATATCATGAAGTACACGGGTCTGGATTTTAAGGAGTTTAAGGAAAACACACCTCTTTTAGAAATGGAAGTTACTAAGGATTCGAATTGTACGTTCAAGTTGGGATGAGAAAGCAAAAATGTGGAACACTCCCAAGACTTTCAAACTAAGCCTAAGCTAGTCGAGGTCCGAGTGGGTCAGGCTAGTCAAAAATGAGGAAGCTAGACAAGGCTTAGGGAGATGCCAACGCATCAAATGGAAGATGATTCTTTGAGGTCGATGGGTGAACCAAAGAGGAAGCATGTTGGTACGGAGGATGAATGCTTAGAATCAGAGGGGAAGGAAAAGAAGGTGAGGTTGCTTGAGGGGACTCAACAACTCGATGCACTGATGTCCATAAACCAAGTATCGACAGAGGTTGTAAGGTAACCCCATCGGGACCAATAAATCTGTTAAGTTAGAACTACCGGGGGCTTAGGAACCTCTAAGCTCCAAGCAGTTAAAGCCTTAGAGAAGGCAGCGAATAAAGAAGAGCCCAGTATCATTTTCGTTATGGAGATGAAATCGAATAGAGAGTGGATGGAGATGGTAAAAGGCAAATGCAACATGAAACATAGATTAATTGTGCCAAGTAAAGGGAGGAGTGATGGATTGGCACTATTGTGGAAGGAGGGTATTACGGTGGAGGTTCAAGCGTTTTCACAATCAGATATTGATGCGTTCGTAGATAATGGGGCAGATGTGGGTTGTTGGCACCTTACAAGATTCTAGGGCAATCTAGACACAATGAAGAGGCATGAATCTTGGGCAAAGCTTAAGCACTTGAATGGAGCATCTACATTGCCATGGCTTGCCATTGAGGACTTTAATGAGATTACAGGCTTATCTAAAAAGGAGGGGGGTAGTCTAAGATCGAGACAGCAGATAGATAATTTCAACGAAGCCATCAACTTCTGTGGCTTCCGTGATATTGGTTTTATTGGCCCAAAGTTTACGTGGCTGTACTAGAAATCCGATAGTGAGCAGATTCGAGAAAGGCTGGATTGTGCATTGGCTACACAAGAATGGATGGACCTTTTCCCTACCGCAAAGCTGTTCCACATATCCTCATCGGTGTCGGATCATTCACTGTTGCTCCTTCGTATGATTCAAAAACCTTGGAAGATGAAGGCCAAGAAATTGTTCAGGTTCAAGTCGATATGGTTGAAAGATCAGCAATATGAGGAGATCGTGAAAGAAGCATGGGAAGAGGGCTTAATCACGGCTCAAGAATATGTGCTGAATAATTGTTTAGAAAAGTGCAAAAGCAGATTGGATACATGGAACAAGCTTGAATTCAATCATGTGGGTCAGAAAGTAGCAGAGCCACAATCTCGGCTTGAGTGGCTCGAACAACAACCCTCTCTCATGAGATGATTAAAGCACTGAGGAGCACATGGATTGATCTAAATTTTTGGTTGGAGAAGGAGGATTCCATATGGCGGCAGAGATTTAGACTCAACTAGTTTCAATCGGGTGATAGAAATACAAGTTTCTTCCATACAAAGGCCTCAACCAGACAGAAGAAGAATTTCATTGAAGGTCTGATGGATGCAATTTGATGTGTGGCAGGTAGATGAGAAATGCATTGAGGAAGTGGCTGTGGAGTATTATACAAATTTGTTTACCTCAAGCAACTGACAGACTTCACACAGCTGCTCTAAGTAGTTCAGCCAAAGGTAAGTGCAACAATGAACCATATGCTAATAAGTGATTTCACTACTGATGAATGTAGACGGGCTCTCAAACAAATGTATTTGTTAAAGGCCCCGGGACCTGAAGGTATGCCCCCACTCTTCTTTCAACATTTTTGGACCAAAAGTGGTGAAGTGGTAACTAAAACAGTACTAGATTTCCTCAACCTGTGTATTTCTCCCCCTAATTTCAATGAAACTCAAATTGTGCTTATTCCCAAAATAAAAGAGCCAAAGAAAATTATTGATTTTAGACCTACTAGTCTGTGCAATGTAGTTTACAAAATTGCATCGAAAGCTATAGCTAATAGGCTGAAAAAGATCTTACCTTCCATCATTAGAGATACTCAAAGTACTTTTGTGCATGGTAGACTCATTATAGACAATGTTCTTTTGGCTTTTGAGACTATGCATTATATTAGTCAGAAAAAAGGAGGGAAAGATGGTGAGATGACTCTTTAACTTGATATAAGCAAACCATACGATAGGATGGAATAAGGGTGCTTGGATAAAATTATGGAGAGATTGGGTTTTGATCTGAAATGGAGAAGTTTAATCATGCTGTGTATAACATCTGTTATGTACTCCATAAAGATCAATGGCAAGTCAAAAGGCCGTATCATTCCTTCGAGCAGAATCTGTCAAGGAGACCCCTTATCGCCCTACATTTTTTTGTTGTGTGCAAAGGGACTTTTAGCTCTAATTCAACAGGTGGTGGGGAGTGGACAGATGGAAGGGATTGCTGTATGTTGTGGGGGTCCCAAGCTTTCCTATCTCTTCTTTGCTAACGATAGCTTGATTTTCTGCAAAGCTTCTATTGTTGAATGTGAGTCTCTTCCGAGAGTCTTGCAAGTATATGAGCAAGCTTTAGGCCAATAGTTGAATAGGGCTAAGATATCATTGTTTTTCAACAACAATACATCAAAGGAGGTGCAAGAGGAGATAAAAAGCAAGTTTGGTGCTTAAGTGATCAAGCAACATGAGAAGTATCTAGGCCTACTGTCTTTAGTGGGAAGGAGGGAAAAAAAAAATACTTTCAATGACATCAAGGAAAAACTTGGAAAGAAATTGGCAGATTGGAAGAAGAAGATGCTTTCCAAAGCGGGCAAGGAAGTGTTGGTAAAAGCAGTAGCCCAAGTCATCCCTACGTATACCATGAGTTGCTTCAAATTACCGGATTCTCTTTACGAAGAATTGATGAGTATGACAAGAAATTTTTGGTGGAAGTAGAAGAAAGATGAAAGAAAAATAGCCGGGCTTAATTGGGAGAGGATGTGTGAGCCAAAAGCTAGTGGAGGTTTGGGTTTTAAACAACTTAAGCAGTTTAATCTGGCCCTGCTAGCAAAACAAGGATGGAGGTTTCAAATAGGCTAGAATTCCTCGGTTTATTGGGTGCTCAAGGCAAAGTATTTCCCTCAGTGTGATTTTGTAAATGCGCCACTTTGCAACAACCCATCCTATACATGGTGTAACATTATGTCTGCTCAGAATCTAGTTAGGGAGGGCCTACGGTGGAGGGTGGGAAATGGAGAAAACATCCGGATGTGGGGGGATAAGTGGTTACCCACAGTATCTACATACAAAGTGGTGTCTCCTAGACAATTTTTGAACTCGGACACAAGAGTTAGTGAGTTGATTAATCCGAATACCGCAAGCTGGAAGTCTGAGATCATCGATGCCCTGTTTCTTCCATTTGAAGCCGATATTATCAAAAGCATCCCACTCAATTCCAAACTTCCTGTAGAAAAGCAACTTTGGGCCGAGTCCTCATATGGTCCTTTTAGTGTGAGAAGTGCCTATGCAGTAGCAATGAGGATGTCTCGGAAAGCAACCAATGGTGCTCCTTCAAATTCTAGTCAACAATGACGGTTCTGGAATCAAATTTGGAACCTTCTTCTTCCACATGAACTGTGCCATTTCACATGATGAGCATGTCAGGACATGCTACCAACTAAAGTTAACCTTATCAAGAGGAAAGTGGTGCAGGATGCCTATTGTGAGGAATGCAGAACAAAGGTTGAATCCATACAACACGTATTATGGACATGCCCGAAAGCTAAGGAAGCTTGGGAGTGCTCTAAAATGGTGGTTTCAGTGAGGTCATCACGTTGCCAAAATTTCCAGGATTTGATGTGGCTTATGATGATGGAGGATCAATTAGAGGTGGATAAGATAGCATGGGTTGTGACAATCGCTTGGGCATTGTGGCACAATAGAAATGAGGTCAAACTAGGTGGTGCAAGAAAATCTGGGATAGCTATCATTAATTAGGCAGCTCAGTATATTGAAGAATATAAAGTAGCGGTTGAGGAAAATGATGCACCAGTCACACGGAGTGAAGAGAGGCAAGTCTAGCTTCCACCATCGACGAACTATTTTAAAGTAAATGTGGATGGGGCTGTATTTTCCAAACAAAAAGCTACAGGTGTGGGAGTGATTATTCGGGACAATGGGGGAAGACTTGAAGTTGCAATGACCATGAAACTCCATGCCCCGCTTGGTGCTTTGGAAGTAGAAGCAAAGGCTTTTGAGGCAAGCATGCAATTTGCAAAGGATGTGTGGATTCAGGATATTGTACTTGAGGGTGATTTGATTATTATTTATAGAGCATTATGTGAGCTATCCACCCCTCCATCTTCAGTGGCTCCCATTATTGAAGGCATATTGGATCTCTCAAAAGATTTTTGTAGAGTCAAGTTTTCTCACCTTAGGAGACAAAGAAATAGGCTTGCACACCTACTAGCAAAACATGCGTCTAGCATTGTTGATTTCACTGCTTGGATTGAAGAGACTCCTTGCTTTATTGAGCAAGCTTTGATCCATGATGTACTTTCACTTTCAAATCATTAATAAAGTCCTAGTATTTTCCATCAAAATAAAATAAAATAAAATAAATTTTTTTTTTCTTCCTCTAAGTTCATGACAAGGCTAATCAACTCGAATCAATTAATCTAACTTGTAAGTTGTCCCAATTCACAACCACCATTCCCACCAAGATTTAAATATTCCATAATTGATCTTGTTAACTTTTAAGTTATTCCGTAAAAGTTATGTGTTACGCTTTGTTCATATGGTTTTATAGCTAATATAATAATGTGCAGATCAATATGTATACATAATTATTATTAATATAATATCTAGCTAGAAAAATAATAAATATTATTGTATATTATATAATGTAATTCACTTTAAATGAGACCCTATTATCAAGGAATTTTAGCGGGTCAGGCAGTGTCCACCGAGGAAGGTCCACCCAAGAGAGCAGGTATATGGTGTACCCGGCATATATGCCGGGTCACTCATAGACTGGCGGGTCCCACACACTATAGGGCCCACCTATGTGTGAGAGACCCAGCATATATGCCGAGTACAACATATAATTTTCGCACCCAAGAAGACCATGGTGGAAACCTCTAGATGCGGGTCATGTTAAGACTAATTTTGATGGGGCCATCTTTGAGGATTTACATGCAGCAAGTATAGGCGTGGTGATTCGAGACGAGCATGATGAGGTGATCGTTGCATTGGCTGAGGAAATTTCCATACCAGAATCAGTATTGACCCTTGAGACTTTGGAGGCTAGATGAGCGGTTCAATTTGTTCAAGAACTTGGCCCTCATAACTCCATCTTTAAGGGCAACTCTGAGACTTCCATTAATGATATTAGTAAAGGATAGTTATTACATTCATCTTGTGGTCATATTATTAAAGACATTTTGTTGTCTTTTACCTCTCTTCAAAGCTTTTTTTTCTCTCTCACATTTATTGGTAAGGTAATGGTTGATGCCTTTACCGAAAGAGCAAAGTTTTCTTTTCCGTTGTTGGTTTGGATGGAGTCTATTCCACCAGATCTTTATAATTGTTATCTGTTGAATTTTTCAACTATTGAATAATTTGGCTTCTCTGGCTTGTTTCTCACCAAAAAAAAAAAAAAAAAGGCTTTTGAGAAATTTTGAAAAAAAAATCAATTAAAATTCTAAAATCTTAAGCTTCAAGAAATTTTTCAAAAAATCATGATTTATTTTAAAGTATTGCAATCATATAACATTTTTTTTTTTTTTTTGGTTATAATAGAAATTCGACTAAATGCTTCAATAATGATTTTAAAGTATTGCAATCATGATTTTTTGTTGAATTTTGGTTATATTAATAGAATATTTTCTTACTGCTAATTGTTATCATACATTATTAAAATTTGGATTTTTCACAATACTTTTTTTTAAAATCTTTTATTTAAAGGATTGACTTGATCTCCTGGAGTCCCACTTAAGTAATTAAGGATTGACTTGATCTCCTAGAGATCCACGTGTAGCTTGATCTACTTCTTCTTCTCTTTTTGAAGAGTGCTTATCTTTTTCTGTTTTGGCGAATTATTGTGGTACTAGACCTACTCTCTCTTCGTTGAAAGCAAGAAACAAGGCTCCAAACAAAAAGATTAACAGGCCTCAACCCTTAGAATATCACTAACATAGTGAGGGCAGTTGCACAAGTCAAAGGAACTTACAAATCTATTCTTAAGAGACCATTTGGTTAGAGAGGTTGCAGCACCGTTAGCTTCTCTAGGAACCCAGCACAAGGATGCATGAGGTACTAACCCTGTCAAAGCAATGATTTCTTGAATTACATTCTTAATTCTCCATGGCACATTAGTACCCTTGTTCAGAACAGTTGTGATGCAGGTCAAGGAATCACCTTCGAAAATGACAGCTTGGTAATTGGATTGGGAAGCAATGTATGCAACCCATGCCTTGGAGGGGGTTGTTGGAGTGTACTGCTTTTGAACACGCAAGTAACAATATCCCTTTCCAGTCCTTTACCACTATAGCCATTGCTGCTCTAGATTGCCCTACTTCTGCATCCACATTAAATTTGATTGTACTCATTGCTGGTTTAGACCAAGAGTAAGGTCTCCTAACCTGCACTGAAGAGTTAGAGATTGTTCTAACATTAGAGTGCTCAAAGTTTTTGAAAAGGCACGACTTTAGAGTCTCAAAATTTGGAACTTTGCCTTCTGTTAAATATAATTATTATTAGTGAAAGTTCAAAAACGTGTAAAAACACCTTTGAACGTTTAGACCCCCAAATTACAACTTAACCAATTCAAGCAATATGTCAAACAACTAGTGTGTGGAAACTTAACATATGCTATAATATGAAATTGGTTAAAAACTATCTAAGCCAAAACAATATAAAATCCATAGCAGATAATAAAAAGGCAAAGATAGAGAGGAAGGAAGATGCAAACACAAAGACAACACGCGATGTGTTATCGAAGAGGAAACCGAAGCCCTCGGCGTAAAACCTCTCCGCCGCCCTCCAAGCGGTAAACAATCCACTAGAAAATACAGTTGGGATACAAGGACAGCAATAGACCCTCCAAGCCTAATCTACCCAGTGCACCTAAGCCCTCCAAGCTTCTTGCTCCAACGAGGTTGCGCCAAACCTTTTTCTTTTCTAGCTTCCCGGATTCCGCTACTAGACTGTAGCATCAACCAATGAAGATTGGTTCCTTCCTAACTGCTTCCCAGAAATCCAAACAGCTGTCTCACAGTGATGATGATGGTGAGAACCAGGTTTGGTATAATGCCTTTCAAGGATTTGACAATGGAGAGGAAGAGAATTGAGGAATTTGAAGAGACTCTAAGGTATAGATTGTGGGTGAATCAATCTTGTTTTTCTTTAGGGTTTCTCTCTCAAAATTCTCTCTGGAAGCTCTTTTTCAATCGTGGGTAAAAGGGGTATTTATACTGGAGTGGGAGAGGAATGTGAAACGTCAGGTTTTACAAAACAGGGGTGGCTCGCGGCTTGACTAAGTCGCGAGATCCAGTCGCGAGATAACCGTATGGCCAGTTGTCCTGTTTTGTCCTGTAGTGCTCCAGCTTGCATGACTGTTCACCTTCCAGCATGCTTGGCACGTGTGCTGCGTCTGGCGGCTTGCAGCCGCGAGTCACCCGCGAGTCCCAGCCGCGAGTCTCTGTTTTCTTGCACACTCTTGAGCAATCTTCACTCTCTCTCACTCACTACCCTTACATCAAACCCACCTAAATACAGGGTTACTAAATGCTGAATTATAAGCAAATTTGGCATGGAATAAAGCCAATTAGATGGTTGAATAAATTCAACCTTACAATCTCCCCCTTTGGCTATTCCGTGACAAAACCCTAAAACAGACTCTAGACTTAACATGTGAGTTGGGAACAGTTGAACAAAACTCACTCACACCTAACTCTAGAAGCTGTGAAGCACTTGAATCATATGAACATAATACTCCTGAAACACAACAATACACCATGATCATTGTAAGCAAAGAATCATAAAATGCATATGAGACAAGCAATATGTGATCAAGCAAAGATGGAGTTAAGAAACAAACCATGGCTTGATCAACCAAGTGAACACCACAAGGTAGTGATCACAGTGCTCATTCACACTTGGAATGAACACAAAGACATACAAGTTAACAAGCACAAGGCAAGACACTTATATGTTCAAAACTCAACCAATGCATAATACACAAGGTATATGCATCTAGGAACAATCCTACAAGGGCACAAGAGTGACAGTACATAAACCAAAATGCAAGACATTTAGATTAAAGTACTGATTTCAACATAGCATAAAGGCTGCAATAAGCAAGGTACATACCATAAAGCCTACAAATTATGCGTAAAACATTAACCCTAAAAGCTTACAAAAGCACATGGGTACAAACACAAAACATCCTGAATAACATCATCAAAATATATTAAAGTTTAAACCAAGAGTATAGGTTAAGAGTTAGAAACAACTATACACCAAACACAGTGTATCAAACCCATATAACAAACATAAACCACTTAAAACAAAAGTATGTGTGTACTCCCCTTATCACTATGCACACTTCCCTTTGAACTTTCTCCCCCTTACTGAATTCTCTCCCCCCTTTTGGCACGAATAGCTAAAGGCTCTCGTCCAACTTTCGTTGAATATCATCTAGCTGATTCTTCATAGTCTCAAGACGCATTTGGACATGGTTGTTTGTGGAGTAGAGAAGTGCAACAATCTCATCAATGCATTTCTGAATATGCTCAAGTACACTCCCGACTCTATCAGTATGAGGAGCAGTCTGTGCTTGCGGAATACTAGCTGGTAAAGCTTCAGGAACAGCACGCGAAGTAGATGTAGTATGTGCAGGTGTCTCTGATTCAGGGACAGATGGAGTAACCGGAGAGATGTGAACACTCTTTGATGATTTAGAGGAGTGACTTCTGCTAGCTTGAAGAGTGAACATGGAAATGGGACGCTGACGGGTCAACATTTTTCCATCTGCAGGAGGAATAATGCCTTCACGAAGAATGAGCTTCATGATGAGACTGCAAAATGGAATAATTCCTCGAGCTGCAGTTCTACACGCGGTCTTCCTCAAGGTGTAGTAGATGTGAGCACATATATCAATGGGGGCTCCTGTAATAAGATCACAAAGGAAAATAGCTCTCCCAAGATTGATGAATGTAGTGTTGGACAGTGGGTAGAGATTGGTGAACATGATCAACTTCAGTGTGGTCAGCTCTGGTGCAAACTTTGCGGTGCTGATGGATGTTCCTGCACTGGATACTTCATGATCGGATCCTAGGATTTGTAGAATTTCTCCAACTTCTGGAGTTCATTCATCGTAAGGAGTTAGATTCACATTCTGAGGTCTGGTGATGCCGAGAAGATCTGCGATGGAGTCTGGGGAAACACTAAACTCTGTTCCTCTGACCCAGAAAATGAGTTGAACTCCAAGATCAGTTGCATTGGAGAAGCATTCTTTGACCAGCTCATCCATTGGATCATCAAAGTTCCCGAACAAGTTTGCCCAATCTCGTTTCTCAAAGATTCGAGGGATAAAAGTGGTCCCTAAGGTGTTAAACTCGACCACCCATTCCACTATAGTAGTTGACTTGTCAAAAACGTTTGAGTAGACGTGTGAGTTAAGCGGAAGTCTGAACCTATCCTCATTGGGGTCTTGAGATGCCTGAGATGATAGTCGAGTCCTTTTAGCAACTGGTGTTGCTGGTTCGTCAGCAACAATGTCTTTACCCCTGGAAGATCGACGAGACATCTGCAAGAGAACAGGCCCATAGCAAAGAACCAAACAATAGTACCACACAAGATAAATGTCAACAAGATTCAGTGCAAAAAAAAATTTCAATACATAAATACAAACTGAAGATAGTGCAGACCCAACCAGACTTCCAACAATACAAAGGAGCACAAAAAGACAGGTGTAGCAAAATGGTGATAGTGCACAAAGGCATAGATAGACAAAACAACTAACAAAACTGTCAATGAGACAGGTTATCATGACCATGATATGCAAACAGATACAGCATTCGAACATTTAGAGCAGACATCATAAAAACACTCCACAAGAGATATGAACATGAGAAAATATTTCAACATGAAGTAACAAATCATCCAAACTAGAGCACATGGTTGAGAGAAATCCAATACCATATTATGTTATCATAAAAACTCAGTAACCAACACCGAAATCCAACATCAATACTCAAGCAAGTGAAATGAGCAAGACAAATAAACACCAAACCCATTTAAGAAAAAATTTTCAGACTCAACCACAGGCAAATATCAGAACAATGAAAAACACATTGTGACCGCTCAACATGAAAACATATGAGAACAATAGCAAACAAAACACGCCATACCCATTACACAAAGAGAGAAGTATTTCGAACACAATATCAATCCAAACGGTAACAAAAATATCCAGGAAAAGGGAAAATGAGATTGAGAAAGCAAAACCCATACCTTTTCTTGATGATTTGGATAAGAAATGAAGCACCAATGAGGTTTGAAAATGGATTCACAGAGTGTTTGGAAAGGAGATATTTTAGAGAGAAGATGAACAGTCACAAATGTTCGAGGGAAAACTGAAAAAGATTTAAAAACTGCTCCTATTTCTGCCAAACACGCGTTTTTCGCGACTTGATTAAGTCACCACACAGTCGCCAGTTCAAGCCGCCAAAACACTCAAGGACAAAAATTTGAAAAATTTTTCTAAGTGTTTTTCGCGACTGGAAGGTCTACCCGCGAGTGAGTCGCGAGCTGAGCCGCGAAAATCTCTGAGTAAACTGCGCGACTGGACCTTCCACTCGCGAACAAGTCGCCAAAAATTACCCGCGAAGATGCGACTGAGGCACGCGACTTGACATACCCGCGACTAAGCCGCCAAAACAGGGCAAAACTGGATTTTTGAAATTTTCAGATTTTTCAAACAAAATACTTTCCAAAAACACTTAAAACATTCAAAAATATTTTTGTGCTTGAATTAACAAAGATTGAGCACGTGAAAACACATTTCATCAAGTACAATCACACAAATGAATATGGCATTTATTGAACATAAACTTGTGTGTTGTGTGTGGATATCAACAATGAGATAGTCCTTCGTCTAATGTGAAGTTTCAATGATCAATTCAACCAAGGCATACACAATTAGCACTAGATCATGTGACCCATCTCAATTATAGAAATATGTATATATGACCTCCCACACAACTTGATAACATAACTTGGAGCTTAACATTTGACTCCACTTTCAATCATAACATTTGATCTTTTTGATCTTTTGAGGCAATCATCTCTCATTGTGAGAGTGATATATGACATTTCACTTTAATGAACAAGCCTTTGGCTTTTTGAATAAACATTTTCTTTAATATAAAGTCGCTTACCCTTTTTCCTAGTCGAATACTAGAATGTGCGACAGGCTTTTGCAGCTCAATATCTCTTTTCATTTGGAGATTTACATTTGGTGAGCTCTTTTTAGCAAAACAAAAATAAAGAGTGGGAAGATATATAGACACAAGTCTATGCATGTCTCAAGATCAACATAACCATTCACTAATCATTCATGACAAGTTTGAAGATCTATTTACAACAATCACATAGATTTCAAGATTTTTCCCACAGTGATATGAGTGCAAGAAAACAAGTAATGCTCGAAAATGCACAAAGCCATTAGCACAAAGGTACAAGGCAAAACAAGTTTTAAAACAAAAACTCAACAATGTCAATCAAGCTTTTTGATTTTCTAATTTTTATGTGATTTTTGGATTTTTGACACTAAAAGCAAAAAGATTGATAAGACAAAATTAAAAATATGCACAAGAAGACAAGCAAACAACCAACAGCAAAAACAGCAAGCAAAACAAACAAACATTGTCACAAAGCATAGAAAGTATTAATGCATGGACATGTTGTAATGCTTATGCATGAGTACCCTTTTTCACCCACACGTCACTTGCGTTTGGGGTGATTTCCTTATAGGATTGGGTACGGGAGTTAGGGCTTTCAAACCTTCGTGAGAAGCTTTCCAAGCAGTTGGTGAATGCACCAATCATCTTCATCACGTTCATCATTCCGGGATCACCATTCTGATCTCTAGATTGATCACCTGCCCAATTTCTTCTATCATTTCTAGGTCCTCCTGACCTTTGAGGAGTTACACTATTCTTTGCTCTCAGCTTTTGGCAATTTGGTCGAGTATGCCCTTGAAGTCCGCAATAATGACACACATAAGTTGCTCTAGGACCTCTTTGTGGTCGTGGGCGTGACTTGGCACGAGATTCAGACCTGCCCACAGATTGATTACGGGGATTCAGCATCCGTTGGTTCACCACATTCTTCTTCTCCTCCACCTCGAGCTTCTCACCAGTAAGGTCAGCTACAACTGGATCTTTGGCCTTTACAAACTTCACTTCTTTAGTGACATTTCCAGATGAACTACTTCCTCCGGTATATCCCAATCCGGATTTGTCTGAAAAGCTCTTTTGAGATGAGATAACATCATCTAGCTTCTTGGTGGTGACCCTCTCTACTTTAGCATTTGCTTGCACAACCTCATTCTCAAGAAATCTCACTTTTGTGTAAGTTTCGGACAACTCACCATTCAGTGTTTCTATCTCACATTTGGCCTCCCTATATCGGATTAGGAGACTTTTGTAGTCCTCCTCAGCCTTCTTCATTTTTCTCACAGCAACCTTGGCCACCCTTGTGTACTCACCCGACTTCTCCAAGAGTGAGTTATAATTCTCTTGAAGATTTGCTGTGCTTTCATCTTCTTCAGCATCTGATTCTTCAACAATTCCTAGTGATTCATCATCACTATGTTCTCCAAGGTCTCGTACAAGCAGATTCAACTCATCTGAAGACTCAACATGAGCAATAGTCATAAAAGCCGAATAGTTCCCCTCTCCATCACAGCTCTCTTCAGATTCTGAGTCAGACGAATCCGAGTCACTCAAGGTCGTGGCATACACTTTACCTTTCGATTTCAAATAATTCGGACATTCCTTCTTAAAGTGTCCATGTCCGTTACATTCGAAACAAGTGACACCTTGTGTGGGTTGGGATTCTTTTCCATCTTTCTTTTTGAATTCCCTCTTCTCCCTTCCAGAACTTTGGAATTTTCTTTTATCATCAAATTTGCCATTATTTTTGAATTTCAAGAACTTTCTGAAATTTTTGACAAGGTATGCAACATCTTTGTCAACCACATCTTCTCCCGATGAGTCTTGATCTTCCACCTTCTCATTAATGGTCTTTAGAGCAAGAGATTTACTCTTCCGTTGATTGGGCAGCGACATCTCATAAGTCTGCAGAGAACCAACCAGCTCCTGTACTTTGATGTCATCAAGGTCCTTGCTCTCTTCAATCGCTGTCACTTTAGCACGAAAACTTTCCGGCAATGATCGAAGGATCTTCCTTACAATTTTTGAATCCTCCGTTTTCTCCCCCAAGTTGAACTTACTGACAACCACCTCATTTAGCTTCCCATAGAAAGAGTCAAAAGACTCATCCTCACTCATTTTGAGCTCCTCAAACCGAGTGGTCAGTATTTGCAACTTGGTGTCTTTCACTTTCTTCGTGCCTTCATAGGTGGTTTCCAAAATCTCCCATGCTTCTTTGGCAACGGTAATGTGAGAAATCCTGTGAAATTCATCTGGAGACACACCACAGAAAATAACATTTAGTGCTTTACTGTTAGCATTAGATGCAGCAAGTGCTGCCTTATCCCAAGTGGATTTGGCTGCCTCAGGTCTGGTCCAACCAATCTCAACAGCATCCCAAACAGATTCATCAATATAACACAGAAAAGCTCTTATGCGAACCTTCCAAAAAGCATAATTACTACCATCAAAATATGGAGGTGCATTTAGGGACTGAGACCGATTCATCTCAAAAGGGAGTCAAGGATCACACAATGGTAATGAAACCAATAACAGTGTACCCGCTCTGATACCAATTGAAAGTTCAAAAACGTGTATAAACACCTTTGTACGTTTAGACCCCCAAATAACAACTTAACCAATTCAAGCAATATGTCAAACAACTAGTGTGCGGAAACTTAACATATGCTATAATATGAAATTGGCTAAAAACTATCTAAGCCAAAACAAAAGACAATCCACAGCAGATAATAAAAAGGCAAAGCTAGAGAGGAAGGAAGATGCAAACACAAAGACAACACGCGATGTGTTATCGAAGAGGAAACCGAAACCCTCGGCGTAAAACCTCTCCGCCGCCCTCCAAGCAGTAAACAATCCACTAGAAAATACAGTTGGGATACATGGACAGCAATAGACCCTCCAAGCTTAATCTACCCAATGCATCTAAGCCCTCCAAGCTTCTTGCTCCAACGAGGTTGCGCCGAACCTTTTTCTTTTCTAGCTTCTCGGATTCCGCTACTAGACCGTAGCATCAACCAATGAAGATTGGTTCCTTCCTAACTGCTTCCCAGAAATCCAAACAGCTGTCTCACAGTGATGATGATGGTGAGAACCAGGTTTGGTATAATGCCTCTCAAGGATTTGACAATGGAGAGGAAGAGAGTTGAGGAATTTGAAGAGACTCTAAGGTATAGATTGTGGGTGAATCAATCTTGTTTTTCTTTAGGGTTTCTCTCTCAAAATTCTCTCTGGAAGTTCTCTTTCAATCGTGGGTAAAAGGGGTATTTATACTGGAGTGGGAGAGGAATGTGAAACGTCAGGTTTTACAAAACAGGGGTGGCTCGCGGCTTGACTAAGTCGCGAGATCCAGTCGCGAGATCCAGTCGCGAGATAACCGTATGGCCAGTTGTCCTGTTTTGTCCTGTAGTGCTCCAGTTTGCATGACTGTTCACCTTCCAGCATGCTTGGCACGTGTGCTGCGTCTGGCGGCTTGCAGCCGCGAGTCACCCGCGAGTCCCAGCCGTGAGTCTCTGTTTTCTTGCACACTCTTGAGCAATCTTCACTCTCTCTCACTTACTACCCTTACATCAAACCCACCTAAATACAGGGTTACTAAATGCTGAATTACAAGCAAATTTGGCACGGAATAAAGCCAATTAGATGGTTGAATAAATTCAACCTTACAATTAGCAACGCAATGTGTTATACCATATTGTATATGCTAGAGTGGATGCGGAAGAGGAAGCATAGAATAGGAACACCGAGAACACGAGGGTTACGTGGTTCAGCCTTGATGGCCTACATCTACGGAGGAATCCCTTAAGGGTTACATCTTTATTGTGTAAGAGTGTAGTACAATAACCTGTGTTACAATGAACCTAACATGAGTATATATAGGCGACTAAACCCTAGACTACTAGTACAAGCAGGAGTGGGCTTGGGCCTATTACATTGGGCTAATATGAATAATATATATCTCTAACACCCTCCCTCAAACTCAAGGTGGAAGCTCGATGAAGGTTTGAGGTTGGATAAGCATGAGAAGATCACTTGGAGATGCCTTGAAGAAACCATAATGAAGAATGTGCCAATTGACCAATTTTGGAGTTTCAAATGAAGAAACGGAGTCCAAAATTGGAATCTACGTGAAAAACTGAGCAAAATAGGCCCTTTCAGAAAATTTAACTTTTGGTCAAAGGTCAACGCAAAATTCAAAGTCAACGGATCTTGGTCAAAGTCAACGGTTAGTGCTCACGGGTCAGATCTGAGCGGTCCGGGTCGGGTCGGTCCAGGTCAACAGTCAGCTAGGTGACGTGGTGCTGACGAGACAACACTACTGACGTGGCTAGCTGATGTGTCTGATGACGTGTCTAAGGCTGACGTGGCTCTTTGCTAACATCATCAATTAATGGCATCACAGATTTCAGCGCGTGGCAAGTGCGTGGGTGTTCCACCAGTGCGTGGAGGAGAAGCCAGAAACCCAGGTAGCGCATGGAGGCACGTGCAATAGTAGTTGAAAGCCATATTTCTTCTGTAGGCAGATCGGTGGTCGACATGGCCAAAAGGACGGCGCGTGTGGCCAATGGATGAGCTACACAATAGGAAATCGTGGCGGTGCTTGGGAAGGATCCGGAAACACAGGCGACGCGTTTTGGCGCGTGTGAACGCAATAGACGGTCGGACTTCTCGGGTTTTACAGATCGCCGAGCAATGAGGATGACATGGCGGCGCGTGTGGCTATGATCTAACTGGGTCTCGAGAGTTTGGCGGTGCATGGAGACATTCCAGAGCTATAAGCGACACGTGGTGGCGCGTGAGCTTTCCGTTGAGGGCCAAGTTTCTGGGTTTTTGTCACGGGAGGTCGTGGAGCACGTCCGTGGTGTTGGTTTCATCAGGCGAAGCATGGATTTGCACAGATCTAAAAAGTTAAGTCACGGCTTTCTTGGTTTGTTGGATTTTAATATAACACAGAGCCATGGTGGCTGCGAGATGCCGTGGAGTCTAGATCCAGCAGATAAACATGTGTGACCTCAGATGGTGGTATGCATGCGAAAATCTTCTTTATTGTGTAGTGATGTTTGTTTAGTGCCAAGAACGAAGTTTGGCTTTGATACCATGTTAAATATAATTATTATTAGCAACGCAATATGTTATACCATATTGTATATGCTAGAGTGGATGCGGAAGAGGAAGTATAGAATAAGAACACTGAGAACACGAGGGTTACGTTGTTCAGCTATGACGGCCTACATCCACAGAAGAATCCCTTAAGGGTTACATCTTTATTGTGTAAGAGTGTAGTACAATAACCTGTGTTACAATGAACCTAACATGAGTATATATAGGCGACTAAACCCTAGACTACTAGTACAAGCAAGAGTGGGCTTGGGCCTATTACATTGGGCTAATATAAATAATATATATCTCTAACACCTTCAAACAACTTATTTCTAAGGTTCCATATCTTTTAACAAAGTGTTGCTCCAAATAAAAGGAACTCATCTCCTCTCTAGCTTTCTTCTCTTCTTCTTTCTCTTTTCCATGTAGCTTTCCTTGGATATCTCTCTATGCGGCACCTCTTTCTTGGGCACTCTGCAACATCAAACAAAGTTTCAAAATTCTCTTTGATTTGTGTGCTTTACAAAAAAACGTTGTTGATACAAAACCTAGACTTTGTTGTCTTTTTCCTTGCATTACCTCTCAAGTGAAAATCCATTTTTTTATCTCTTGATTTCATACTTTATTTTCTCTCTCCCCATAGGGAGGACTCTAAGGCCAAAGCTATCAATTTTTTTTGTAGTATTGTCTATTTATAAGACTCTTTTCCTATTCTGCGATTTTAGGTCAGCGGTGGGTTCAGATTTGGTAGCTGTGTCCTGCGATTTTGCTGTTTTGTTTTGGGATTTTATACGTTTTTGGTTTGGGGATTGTTGGTGACTACTGTAATGTTAGTCTTAGTGTTTTTGTAGTTATGTGTATTGGTCAGTTTGTTGGTTGTTAGTGGTGGTTTTTGCCATGGTTGTGGAAGTGGTTCTATGTTGCGGGGTAGATTTTTGGGCTGTTGCTGTGATATGTTTTTGTTGAATTATTTTATTTTATTTTTTAATGTGTTGTATTATTATTTCTAATCTTAAAATAGTAAAATAGAAAATGTGACGTAAAGCTTCTTCTTAAAATTTCTATAAAAAAAAGAAAAGAAAAGGTTGGTAACGTTTTGATGTATTAAAATAATATTTCATACGGAAATTTCTCTGGCATATGATTACGCATACTTCTGTTTAGCATATACCAATTTATTTGAGCTAAAACTAAACTCTTGTCTATAATAAAATGGCGTACAACCAGATATCCGTACTTACTGGAAGTACTAAATAGATGACTATTAGGTGGATAGTCGAAGGTACAGGGGTATGTAATTCACTGGATTTGGCATTGAATCCCACACTGAGAATGCACTTGAACATGTCATCCATTTCCTCGTCATTTCAGGGAAATGTCGATCAATCACATCCTTCAAAGTCTCAGTCTTGTTAACCCATTCTAGGCCTTTCTGTGTGTAAGTTTTGGAGTTGAAACTGGTCATGAAAAAGCGATCAGCTTCTAGCCTCCTGAACAACATCATCGTACAAAACAAAGCATTAGTGCACTCTAAAAAAATAATAATAAATAAATCAAATTTGTCATCTTATTCTTAGTATGACATGGAGCATACCTTGAAGCAATTAGTAGGAAGAGAAAGAAAGCAGTCTCACTGATTGCAAAGCCTTTGATCTTCTTCTTTGCCTATAAGCCAACTTGCAAGTCCAGCTTCTCCACATCATCTCCCTACACATCATAGAGAGCTTCTATGACTTCTTCATCATCCGTCAAATCTCCCACTTACTAATAGGAATCATCATCAAGTTCCTCCGGAACTCATTGTACCTGGGAACTTCCCTCTCTCTATCTCTATAAACTAATGGTCCAGCATTGTAAAATTAGATTTGGACTATGAAAGTGGAAATAAAATGAGAGTTGTAAATATAAATTGAAGAATGAGATGATATACTTTCCAAGCTGGCCATATTAACAGGATCTGGTCTGTCTTCTCTATTAATATCATGGGCTACAAGGGTTCCTCATCCATGATGGATAGTTCCATAATGTGAGTGCCCCACAAGACTAATGACCCAATGATATTAGCATTTGCTCCATTCCGATTGTTGACAGTTTTCTCTCTCCTTCAATACCCACCAATTCCCTCATAGGCACCCTGGATTCATAATCCCTATAGTTAGTCATGTAGAGTTTCTAGCAAGGTAACATTTAATTAGTATCTCAAACTACTTTCCTTTTGAAAATTAATTCTAAACATTATTCTGTTGCAATGAAAAAAATTGCAATGTTGCTTACTAGGTTGAGGAAAATTAAACCCTATTTTTACATCTGAAAGCCTTTGTTTCTTACCCCCACATCATTAACAACACAATCAGAAAAAAAAAATTATTAACGAATTATAAAATGGAAATACTAGCACAACATCAACACCATATGCAACCACTACCAATAATACACATCTCTCCTCCATCAACATTGCAAGTGGTACTGTGCTGGAGCTTGGGAGCCTTGAAATGTTCTTAGTTTTACTAACATTCAAGGCCATTTTTTTTGTAGAATATGCTAGTCTATTAGCCCTCTTGGGCCCATTGAATTGTACTTGTTCTCCACACCTATTATGCCTATATAAAGGCTCTCTCTTGCACAATACTACAATGTTTCTCAGTCTCCTTGTCTTTTCATTCTTAACAACATATATGGATGCCCCCCCCCCCCCGGAAAAGAAGAAAAAAAAAAAGAAGAGTAGCCATTACACATTTAACCTTATGATATTAAATTATAAATAATGCTCTCTAATTTGACCTCCAATTCTGTAATCCTGATTCTGCCCTTGCACACATAGTTCTGGGCTCCCAGAACATTTGTGCCAACGTCTACAAAGAAAACTATAAACTTTGCAGCAAGATGCAGAAAACCCATAAAAGGTGGGAAAAAAATGGCGAGAAAATGTTCATCGTACTAGTGCCTAATATTTGCGGATACAATGTAAGAAGAGAGAATGGGAAGTACTCATGTAGTATGGGAGGATGTTTGTCTTCTGAAGTTGTAGACATGATGTCCCTAAGGACAAGTGTTTTAGGTAGAAGTGAATGCATTCTGTAGCTCTTCAGTTAGTGAACAGGGAACTCCATGATTTCTTGGCTTTTTAAGACCAACCAATCCACTCAGTTTTGATCCCAATATATGTCCAAATAACTCCTTAAATTTCTTCCCCAAAAGTCCATACCTTAAAAAAACATGGTTTACATATTTGATTTTCAGTGAAGTGTAAAGTAGAAAGCAATGGCATTAGAAATGCATTAAATATGACAGTTTAATTTTCATGCAGCAATATTGCAATTTTTCTGAAACTGGTCCAAAACTGTTCAAATTAGATGACAGAAATGTTCAAGTACATAACACCAACTTCACCATGGGGAAAAAGAATCATAGAATATAAACTAAAACAAAAATAAATTACTTTTAGCATACCACATACATCATTGTGCTCTTTGACAAATAAGGCGTGTAGGAGGGAAAAGCCAGCCCAGCAATTTCAACATCACCTGAGATAGGAATGCTTTTCTCATTATGCTGAAGCAGCCCATCTTCTGAGATCAACTTTCCATCTGTTAGAGGTATTAGGTTTATGTGTGTAGAGAAAGAGAGTATAGAGAGAAGAATAAAACTGATATTAATTGAAGCTAGAAAGACATGGAGAAGAAATTATTTAGAAAATCAAACATGTAAGATCATTGTTAAGTACATCAGAGATGGAATAAACCATGATGTAAAGTCTGGAAAACTTAGACGCACCTGATATTTTGTTGGTTGACAAAGGTTGCACTGACACGCCATTTTTGGCGACGTGTCGGTGTCGGACACAGATACCAACACGACTCGTCGGACTCCGATGTCCGAGCAATGTCGTTTTTTTTTTTGCTTCTCTGACACGGCACCGACACGCCCGCAGTTAAAAAAAAAAAATTCAAGATTTTGACAAATGGACAAATCCTTACTGTTGATTTTGTGATAGACCCTTGAGTGAGAAGTGAGAAATTTCAAATCAGAAACCCACACAACCCTACCATTGATTTCACTCTGTTCGCTGCCCTCTGTCCCTCGCGAGCGCTACATCGGGCCAATCGACGACTCGGCGAGCTCCCTCTGTCGCTTTGTCCTTTTCGATCTCTCTCTCTCTCTCGGTGTGGACAGGTCCGAGCTTCTCTTCTCTCTCTCTCTCTGTTTCGCGATTTCTTTTTTTTCTTTTTTTCTTTTTTCTTTCTTTTATCTGCTAATTGCTTTGGACCTTTGGTTTGGTGTACTGTGGCGTGTTATATTTATAACACCCAAAGCTTCTTTTTCTTTTTTTTTAATCCCACTCAATATTATACTTTACTATATATATATATATATATATTTATATATTTTGTTTCTTTACTCAGCCTTGCCTTATAAATTATAATGTTCATTATGAATATAGTGATTTTTGTTTTTGTGTGTAATGCTATAGTTTTATTTATTTATTAAAGTTAAATATTGTAGATGATTTTACTAAAGTTTGTTTTTGTGATTTTTGTTTTTGTGTCTGCTTGTTTTCCTTTTATGTTTTTAGTTTTGATGTTGAATGTAGCCTATTTAAACTTTTGGTTTGTACTCTAAACATTTTATGTGTATTATTGTACTACTTTGGGTGTTAGTTTACTTATTTGTAGTTCTTACATAATTTAAATTCTAAATATAAACGTATTTTATGTCTAAAAATATTAAAAAATATGCCTAAATATAAATTTTAATTAATTATTTAATTGCTGTGTCCACGCCGTGTCGTGTCATTTATTTTCAAAAATTGTTGTATCCCCTTATCCGTGTCCATGTCGTGTCCGTGTCCGTGCAACATAGGGTTGTACTACCACATAGACTAAACTTATGAACATTTGTAGATATAGACGCAGTATAATTCCTATTGGCCAGCAGCTAGAAATTTCACAGAGGTAAGAAGAAGAAGAAGAAGAAACTCAGAAGAACTAATATGGTTTACCCAAAATTGTGTGAACTTGAAATCAGACAGAGAATGCAAAGAGGCTCTCTTTGATTTGAATCTCAAGTTGCTCTTCTTGGGGATATAGATAGGTAATTTACAGACAAGTCAAATGAAAGAATTTCATTGTTTTGCTTAAAACTATTTTCAGCTGTTTGAAGGGAACAAGGCAGATTGAGAGCCTGTTGATAAATATTGGCACCCGTAATTTAATGAGGCACTGCACCACATCTGACGCTAGTAGATATTCCGGCTTCTTACAACTGTTAACAGGCAGATGATGTAGAAATGAAGGGTTCCCCCCAACTATAGAAGAAATAAAAAGTCCATTAATTCTATGGTTTTAAATATTATGGTGCTGTGTGTTGAAGCCGATGAGGCAGACTTGAGGTGGTGCATAAAACCCCTAAACATTTAGCCTTGTCCAACAGAAATCAATCTTTAGTCCCAACGTACAAGGCATTATACTACAATAGTGAAGCATGGGATTCACCGTCTAATGAAATAAACAATAGCAGCACATAAACCAAAGGTAGATATAAAACATTTGTTACAGTTTAATATCAGTGCCATAAATTTTGGCAGATATCTGTCATTGGGTTCATCTATAGTCACAAAGTGTGAAAGAGGAAATCTCCAAGGCGCATAATTTTATTCCAATACATAGAAAATGAATAAGAAAAAATAAAAATGAAAAGCATAGAAAAAGATAAATGAATAAAAGGAATAAAACCTTCAAGAATCCAACATCAATGATAATCATAACATGTGCAGGGTACGCAAGTCCCAAGTGCCATCAATTTGCCACAAAATTTGAACCTAAAAAAGAAGAATAAATTTGAGGAGGAATATTAGAAGATAAAGGAAAGTGCCTAACTTATTAATTCACTTATCTTCACGAACGCAGTCATTCCTTTCCATTGCATTATAATGACAGTTTTTGGAATATCAAGAAATTTAGTAAATAGCACATGAAATAGACAAATATTTTTTTTATAAGTACATGAAATAGAGAAATCATGAAGCTTACATTTTGTTAAAAGGGAGACATCAGAAGAGAAGAACATGAGATTGGAGGAAACTCGCAAATTTTAATGAACTTCAACCAGATAAGAATCAAATTAACACCCGGGCATAACAAGATTCTTGGAATGGTATATGTCCATATTTGACCACTCTGTCGGCAAACAGAGTGGTCAAATATTCAGCATTTTTCGTCAAGTGAGCATCAGATGGTAGTAAATTCTAATACTTTTTCAAACATCAGAGAGCATCTCTATTGAAATGGATTGCACATCTTCCTGAATTTGCTCTAGAAATTAGCAATCTTATATCACATAATTTTCACTAGCAAGATCACCCATTTTCATTATATTTCTTTTTCTTTCACAAACTTTTTGCCCATGCTTGTGCTATAGATCTTGATTTTTAAAATTAGATGTTATCCATGTTGTTGGTAAGATATCAAGCATGATGAAGGGGTTCAAGATGGATCAGATTACAAAGTGATGCTCCCATTGGACCTGATAATTGCATAATACAAGGCTAAGACTGTGAATGTGAACTACAGCCAAAAACAGAGAGAGAGAAAGGGAGAGAGATTAATATGTAAATGTAGCATAGGATTATATGGGAACTCTGCAACTTTGAAAGCCGATGATGTGGAATTAAAGGAAGCATATTCACCTGCCAATAAATGCCCTCGACATTCCTTCAGGAAGTGCTCAGGAGATAAATCTAGTAGTAGTCAGCCGGGCAATGATTGCTAGGAATTTTACCATTTGAGTTGGTATATGGAGAGAGAATTCTTTGCCAAAAGCATGTAGTTAGAGAAATACCATATCATTTCATAAGCTTGTCGGAATCCAGCAGGCAAATCCATCATTGTCTTTTGCCACTTGTTTAACACCGCATCTACGTATTTACGATAAAAAAGCTAATAAAAGGCACAAAATTATTACTGCATTAGAAAATACTAATTAACAGCACTCAGGCAAAACATTTAATCTACTCAAGAGCATATAAAAGAATTTTAACCTCCTTAAGAAATTTACGTCTCCTAAATAGGCCTCCCTCATCCCCTTCATCACCATCAACAAAGTCATCAAAGTAATCGTCGTCATCGCCATCATCCTCACCACCATCACCGCCACCATGATTTATTTTCTTTCCAATATCTCCAACACCTCCCCCGATTGCAGTCTGCAATTCCAGAAGTATCAGTCATGTTGCCCAAGACAATGAACAATTTTCATCACAACATGTTTAAACCAAATTAAAGCAGTAAAATTTAGTTAATTGGTAAAAGGAATGCAAAACCTCGAATCAGAGTACTTAGACCTAGATTAGCACCCAAGTCCAAATCTATAAATATGTTGGTTCCCCCTAAAATAATATTTGCATTATTTAGGAGTTATATAATTTAGATGGTGTCAAAACTACCAATTTCACCAGTTTCAAACACAACCAGAAGTCCACTTTATCTCAGAAGGCTATATAAGAGTTATAAAACCTATTAAGTTAAAGAAAAAAAATGTAATAAGGCTAATACAAGGTCAACTATGCTCTATGGTACTAAATGTTAGGCTATTGAGACGCAATATATTCATAAAAAGAGTCAAACTAAAATAAGAACATTAAGATGGATAAATATAAATATAAGGAAAGATAGGTTATGAAACAAATAAATTTGTTTAAGGATAGGGACAAGGGTGGTTCCAATTGATGAAAAGATGAGGAGAGTTACTTAATATGGTTTGGTCGTGAGCAAAGGAGAACAATTAATGCATTAATGAGAAAGAGTCATTTGATTCAAGTCAACAAACAAAAGAGGTATAAGAACACCTAAACTAATATTGTTACTAAGAATAAAGGACATGTTGATTAGGAAGGTGTTAGAAAGTATTTGTGGCAACTGGGGTCGTGTATCACTGATTTACTAACTAGGGGTTTGTCCAAAGGGCTTTGTCTTTGGTATGATGCTAGTTAAAGAGGATTAAATGAGCCAACCTCAGTTGATCTGTGGGGATCCAAAGATCCATAGCCAACCCAAAAGTTCATTTTTATAAATGACCCTACAAGAATACAACAAATGAAATGTACATAATTGGAGAACAAAGGATTTTAGTTCAAATTGTCCACATCATACATAATTGGGTTGGTTAGCATTTATCAAACATTTGGAATTTAGTTCCACTATGTTTGATGTGGACAATTTGAAAGGAACAAAATCGTCATATGTTTGAGGATCCAAAAACAACAGGAACTCAATTGTTAGCTTTGTATAGTGGTTCTTTATTTGATTGGTCTCAAGCATGAGGATATACTCATACCATTTCCCTTCCAAAATTCATATAGCCATTGTCTCTTGGTACATGATTTTGTTCTTTTGTATTCTTTAGACTCCTCTGTGTCCATTGCACAAGGAGTAGTCTCTTTGCAAAAAAAAATGATCTTGCTTATTGTTGAGGTCCAAAATATCACAAGCATTGTATCAAGGCCCAAAACATTACAAAATTGAAATTTAAAACCCATTCAGGTCTTCAAAGAAGGGACAAGGCCCAAATGTGCCAATTAAAGGCCACTTAAAACAAGTAGGAGGGGGTCCAAACCCATGAATAGGTAAACTTTGGGCCTTAAAAAATAAAGGAAAAGAAAAAAGGAAGCTCAGCCCAACCCTTGTGAAAGAAATTTGCAAGGGAGCCTAGAAAGGATTAAACCAGGATACTTGGGAATTCCCAAAAACCTGGGATCCTCAAGATATGCAGAAAAAAATAGCTGGAATTGAGACAGCTCAAAGAAGTATGCTTATGGACACAAAGGACGAAGGTGGATATGTCCCATCAGCCACCCATGGTTCAGAAAAAGGCTGATGACTTAGGAAATTGGCACTTTATGAAAAGAAGCCTAGTACCTCGGGGAACACAGGAAAATGGACCAGAAGGAAAGTGGTCGGGGTTCTTTCAGCCTAATAGAGAAGAATCTGCCCATTTAGAGAAAATGACAAAAGGTGAAGCAACCAAAAAGGTAGGTTTGAAAAGTAGCATCTAGAAGCCTTGGAAAAGGAAGATTGAAAGTTAGCCCTTAGGACCTACCAAAAGAGGAAGGCTAGCTTGGGACTTTTGGAGGGGAAACCTCAAAAGGGAGAAATAATGAGAGAATAAGGAAAGGACCAGCCATCAATGTTGTCGACATAACATTAGTTTTGGTACCCAAGGCAGCAAATGTAGGAAATTAGTGGTACACCAAAAGCCCTAGGAAAGCCCTATAAAAGGGGACGGAGCCAATAGCAAAAACGGGTTAGCAATAAAGAATCAGAGTAAAAAGTTCCTTTGAAAAATACATAGGGGTTGATCTTTCTCTATGGTTGGAAAAATCCCACTGTTGTGAACTTTCTGATAAATCCTCTAGAAATTTGTATGCCACATCATTTGTTAGACTCAAAAATCCACCACCATTCATGGACTTAGTCATGTTACAATTTGTCTGAGTCAAACCATTATAAAAATATTGTACTAGTCTCCATGTTTCAAAACCATGGTGAGGACACTTTAAGATCAAGTCCTTAAATCTCTCCCAACTCTCATAAAATTTCTTTTGTTCATCCTAATAAAAACCTGCAATTTCTCTCCTTAAAGTATTGGTCTTGGCCATTGGGAAAAATTTAGAGAGGAATTTTGTGACCAACAGTTCCCACGAAGTGATAGATCTAGGTGACAAAGAATTAAGTCATGCTTTTGTTTTATCCTTCAAGGAAAAAGGGAATAAACGTAAACAAACAAAGTCATCAGTGAAATTCTGGAACTTACAAGTAGTACAAATCTTAAGAAAATCCTTTACATGCATATAAGGATCTTCTCTATCCAAGCCATGAAAAGTAGGAAGAAGGTGGATTATCTGTGGCTTCAACTCAAAATGTGCAGTAGTGGTTGCAGGCAATACTATGCGAGATGAAGGATTGGTGGTAATAGGTGAGAACAACTGTTAGGACATATGTGTTTCACTTGTTAAGAACATATGTCATTCTTTTATGTAATTGACTAATCCTCTGACAAGACGCACTTTATTTTTATTTGGGTAGATCTAGGATGTGTTTAATACTTCAAGAAACATGTTGTTCAAGTCTAGTATTAAAGCCATGAAGATTGGACCAAGAAACAAGTGAAGAAAAGCTGTTCATTAAAGCTGGACAGATAGCTCGACACTTGCGACAGATTGCTCGACAGCTGCTCGACATCTCTCGATAGCTGCGGACAGATAGCTCGACACCTCTCGATAGCTGGTGGATCGATCGAGAAAGCTTCTGTCTCCTCGACAGCTCCTCGATAGCTTCTCGATAGCTGTTGATAACGATCAAGGAATCAGTTAGTTGAACAGCACAGATTGCGATGATGTTGAGGGCCTAAAAGATAAGAAACAAGAGATAGAGGAGACCAGGGTTGGCCAGTCACAAACTCTCCGATGGTGAAGTTAGCCTTTTCTCATGAAAGAAAGAATTCTCCTTTTAAAGAAAGATAGTGTTTGGAAATAAAAATACTTAACCCTCTTCTTGTCGGAGATTCATCCCTTTTTATAGGTTTAGGAAACAGTTATCCATTAGATAACTTCCCCCCTTTTCACGGAGACCGGAGCGTATAACTTGATAACCGCTACAGCGGTTATCTTTTCATGTCAAAACTGCCGTTAGGCTCGTCCTAAGCGCTGTTGGACGAGAGATTGTTCATCAATCAGTAGACGTCGTCCAGAGGTGTCTGTGGACGACAGACAAGTAATCTATGCCTTGTGGACTAAGGACGAGTGTTCACTCTTACCCTTTATATGGACGACCTCTATGGACGAATAAGGAATTGGTTATTTTTTAGACACCATCAGTTGCCCCTTTGTCCATGGGTCATCTTAAGGATAATTTTAGGTAATTTTCAAAGTGTGCACTTAATGCCACGTATCACAATCTAATTGATAAACTGATGCGTCTGGTTATTTTTTCGAGGAGTATGCCACGTGTCATACTTTGGTTAGCTGCGTTGTTTCGCATCCCAAAGTTTACAGCCTATAAATAGTAGAATTCCTCCAGTACCCTTCACATTTCTGAGATTTCCTTCCCTGAGCATCCTCGTCTTAGCGCCTCGTCTAGAAGTATCATCTCGTTCTTAGTTTCCTCTTCTAGATTTCAGGTATTTCTTTAATCCTTGTCCTTAGATTTTAAGTTTTCCTGAAAATGTCTAAGACCATTCTTTCTTCATCTAGTAATAGTCTGGGCAAAGTCATAGACGAGTATCATGACCCAAGTAGTTTTAGTGGCTCTAGTGATAGTAGTAATAGCAGCACTAGTAGTGGCGGAAGCACCACGAACGAGTATGTGTCCGGTGTCCTTGGGGTACCTTTAGAGGTTTTCCAAGGACTCAAGATGAGGAGCGAGTCTGGATCCCAGGCTGGTACAAGTGCCCCCCTCGTCTACAGTTCAGGACGAGGTTGAGGTAGTGTACAGTTGTGCTATAGGAATAGAATCCAAGACGGATGATAGGAGATTAGATTTGCTTAAAAAATGGTACCAGATCCCAGACAACCTCAAACCTGAGTTAGCAGTTAGTGGGGAGTGGTGTTGTCAGCCACATTTTGGGATAGGTATTTACGAAGCCTATCTTTTAGGTGGACTTAGGTTACCTTTAAATGCTTTTGCCAGAGAATTACTTACTAGGTTAGGTATAGGTGTTTGTTAACTTAACCCCAATGCATGAAGGTTAATTGTCTCCATGGAAGTTTTGTGAAGGGAGGTACTTGAGGGGAACCGTCCTCTAACTGTGGACGAGTTCTTTTATTGTTACAAGCTTTCTAAGATCAATCAGTCCCTTGGCTTTTATCAATTCACAGCCAGAGGGAAGGATTATAGATTGATTAAGTCTATAGTTTCCTCGGATAGGAACTGGAAGACGGAATTCTTCTTCGTCTCAGGTTTCTGGGCTGGACGCCCTCTCGAGGTTTCTCAAGACCCATTTCCTCCCTACACAGGAGAGTTAGGGAACCTTCATCCTGAAGGTATGCTTATGGTTGTCATTTTGCTTTATGTTTGTACTTATCTTTGTAGACGGCTGTTTAATAATAATATTTTTTTTTTTTTTTTTTTTTGCACAGGTACTAGACGACCTCACTTAGGCAAGTTTTATATTGAACGAATTTAAAAGGTTCGTCTGCACACTAACAGGGCTTTCCATTCTTTGGTTAGTCTCCAACATCTTGCCACTTGGGGTTTGGGTCCCAACCCGTCCACTGAATCCCTTGCACACGAGCTTACTATTTGTAGACGTAAGTTTGGCTAATTGTTTCCTCTTTCCTCTTTTTTTTTTTTTTTTTGTTTGTTTTTTAATACCTTTCTTTTCAGTAATAGCAACAATGAAGGAAAACAAAGGCAAAGAAGTTGTGAATGAGGCAGCTGCAGTTGGGCAAGAGGCACCGCCTCAATCTCATCCGTCCGTAGGTGATAAAAGAAAGAACTTATCTAGGGGTTGACTTGGGGAATCTTCCAAGCAGGCGTAGGGAGAAAAAGGTCAAGCACAAGTCGTCCAAGCCTAAGGACGTTCAATCCACACCTACTGTTCATGACCCTGAAGACATCCAGATCCTTGATTTAGAGCCCAAGGACTCTCCTATGCAAGCCCTGTCCACAGTTAAGGCGCCTTCCTCGTCTTAGCCTTCTCACGAAGTACCTCAACACCTCATTGGGAACGAGGATCTTGCTTGGGAAAGATTTTGGATGGCTGTGACTGATGCGAACGTGTCTACCTGCTATAACATGTCTTTGAAGGACTTCGAGCATTCTGGGCTTCATGATCTTTTCAAAGTATGTATGTTTTCCCTTTTTTTTTGTCTTGTCCTTTTTGACAAGATTCCTAACTAAACCATGATTAAGGCCATGTCCAAGTTCATCGCTACATCCAGGCAAGCAACTGATCTGGACAAGACGAGGGTCTTGTTAGAAAAGAGAATCAAGGAAGTGAAGGACAAGGATGACGAGTTGAAGACTGATGTTGTGGAGAAGGTCACCCATCTTGACCACTTGCAAAAGAAGAATGACAAGCTGAGTGATCTTCTCAAGAAGGCCAAGGAAGACGCGGTTACAGAGTTTAAGGCGTCCAAGCAGTATACGGACCTACTGAATACCAACTATGCAGCTGGGTTTGAGGACTTCAGGATGGACGCCGTGGAGAACTTCCCCAATATTGATTTCAGCTCTATCAAACTCAATCTTAGTGGTGCTCCTAGCAGTTCCCTCCTCTAGACGAGCTCAGAAGATGTTAACGTAGAGGATGATGCTACAACCCAGCCACCTCAGGACGACCAGCACACAGACGCCCCTCCAGCCTGATTATGCTTTTTTACTCTACTTTCTTTTTTCTTTTCTTTTTTAAGACTGTTGTTGTAACTTTATGTTAATCTCGTCCATATCTTTCAGACAAGTTTCAACTTTATGTTAATCTCGTCCATAGCTTTCAGACGAGTTATCAAGTTTTACTTTAGAGGGTGTTTGGACGTTGGTCGTCCACCCTTAAAACACTTGTTTATTTCTTTTTGTTATAACAAGGACGAAAGTTGTGTTTTTGTTATAAACTTCTACTCGTCCATGAATGTGATACCTTACAAAGTGCTTGGAACTTTTAAGATATAACTCTTGGTGAAATACTCGTCTTGGTGAAATCCTAAATATGAACATCACTCGTCTTAAGACTTCTAATGCAAATGATAACTTTGCATTCGTCCATAAGCTTAATTACTTTAGAAGGCTTTGGTCAATAAACCAAAACATCGTCTTTGCATTCATTCGTCCATGTGTGGACGTGTAATATGTTTCATCCCGTCTGTTTCAGGGACGAACATTTTGTGGACGTACTATTGTCCGTCCGTGTTTGGACGTACTATTGTCCATCCCATCTATTCCAAAGACGAATGTTTTATGGACGTGCCATTTCAAGGGAAAATTTGCTCATCTATACTTGGACGTGCATACATTTCCCTTGTTTATTGAAGTTACATCTTCGCGTCCGGAGAATTTACTCGTCTTGGGCTTTTCGACCTTATTGTGGATTAGTTCAAACGAAAATAACATGGAGACTAGAAATTTACACAACATTTTGTACATAACATAAATATTGTTTACAGATAAGGCATATACATATATTTATGCCTTTCTTTTTATTTAATAAGTACAAACTCCATAACTTCGTCCATAATCACAACATAACACAAATATTAAAGTAGTAGTATCAAACACAAACAGCATTAAATATAAGTAGAATCATAAGTCTACATACAAGGTCCAAGCTCATCCATGGCCATACTTCGTCTAGGCTCAATTTTACTGATAGTACCTCCTCAAGTGCTCCACATTCCAAGGGTGCTCCAATTTTCTCCCATCCAGGGCCTCCAAGTAGTAGGATCCTTGCCTTTTACAGTTGATAACTTTGTAGGGTCCTTCCCAATTTGGGCCCAATTTCCCAAAGAGACCTTTCTCAGGACAAGATCTCCTATGTTGAAACGCCTTGGCTTCACCATTGCATCATATTGCCCAGCCATGAGGTTTTTGTACTTTGCTGTCCTGTATTCTGCATCTGCCCTTACCTCGTCTATTAGATCAAGGTTCAAACGGAGTTGCTCCTCATTATCCTTATCTTGATACATCATCACCCTGTGATTGGCCCTATGTACTTCTGCAGGTATGACTGCTTCGCTTCCATAAGCTAGCTTAAAAGGAGTTTCTCCTGTAGGGGTTCTCACTGTCATCCTGTAAGCCCATAGAACACTAAGCAACTCATCTGGCCATATCCCTTTTGCCCCCTCAAGCCAGATCTTGATGATTTTCAACAAAGATCGGTTTGCCACTTCAGCTTGGCCATTTGCTTGAGGATGAACGGGTGAGGAATAGTGATTCTGTATTCCAAAGTGTGCGCAGAAGTGCCTGAAGAGTGTGTTGTCAAATTGTCGTCTGTTATCAGATACCAATACCTTAGGCACTCCAAATCTACACACAATGTTCTTCCACACGAAATTTTTAACATTCTGTTGTGTGATTGTTGCTAATGGTTCAACTTTCACCCATTTGGTGAAGTAATCAATGCCCACAACTAGGAACTTCATCTGCCTTATGCCTAGAGGAAAGGGACCCAAAATGTCTAGTCCCCATTGTGCGAAGAGCCACGATGCCATCATTGGGGTGAGGTACTCTAAATGTTGTTTGGGGATGTTACTAAACCGTTGGCATTGGTCGCAGACCTTGACGTATGCTTTAGCATCAGCTTGCATATTTGGCTAGTAATACCCTACATGAACAACCTTGTGGACTAGGGACCTGACTCTTGAGTGATTGTCACATGCTCCTTCATGAACTTCTCTTAGTACGTAGTTTGCTTCGTCCGAAGCCAAGCACCTAAGATAAGGTTGAGAAAAGCCCCTCTTGTATAGCACTTCGTCCATAAGAACGTATCTAGCCGATCTTAGCCTCAACTTCCTGGCTTCGTCTTTCTCTTCTGGTAGCCGTCCGTCTTTCAAGTATGATATAATCGAGGTCATCCAATTTCCTCTATTCTCCACCTGTTGTACTTCTGCGATATCTATACTTGGCATGTACTGAATTTCATCAGATTCGTCCACAGATTCATTTGCTGAGGCTTCTTTTGCTATAGTATCAGCTTCCATGTTCTCCTCCCTTGGGATTTGAACGAATTCAGCTTTTTCAAATCTTTTCATAAGGCGCATCACTCTACTAAGGTATTTCCTCATTCGTTCTTCCTTTGCTTCATACATTGCATTTACTTGCCCCATGACCAACTGAGAATCCCCCAGGACGAGTATAGACTTGGCTTCCACAAACTTAGCCAATTCTAGCCCTTTGAGAAGGGCTTCATACTCGACTTCATTGTTAGTTGTTTGGTACTGTAGACGAACCTTATGTTTCAATTTGTCTCCTTCTGGAGATTGTAAGACCACACTAATTCCACCTGCATGCCTTGTAGACGAACCATCCACATGGACGACCCATCTCTTACTGCCTTCTATCTCGTCATGACTTAGGGTAAACTCCGCAATGAAATCTGCTAATGCTTGAGCTTGTATGGCATGCCTTGGTTGATATCTGATGTCAAACTCACTGAGCTCGACGGCCCACTGAATCAATCGTCCTGCGGCTTCCAGTCTATTCATCGCCTTCTTGAGCGGATGATCTATCATGACATTAATGACATGGGCTTGAAAATAATGCCTCAGCTTCCTGGAAGCGGTGATCAATGCGAAGGCTAATTTCTCCATTTGTGGGTACAGTCCTTTCTCTCCCCTTAATGCCTTACTCGTATAGTACATGGGTCTTTGCACTTTATCTTCTTCTCTTATCAATGCTGAGTTCACGGCATGCGAGGTTACTGTTAGGTATAAATATAACTCCTCTCCCACTACGGATGGACTCAGCAATGGAGTCATGGTAAGGTATGTCTTCAGATCTTCAAAAGCTTTCTGACATTCATT
The DNA here is from genome assembly GCF_001633185.2 of Quercus lobata. Taxonomy (NCBI): domain Eukaryota; kingdom Viridiplantae; phylum Streptophyta; class Magnoliopsida; order Fagales; family Fagaceae; genus Quercus; species Quercus lobata. The sequence continues at coordinate 96,721,610 of NC_044907.1, forward strand.
GGTCCATTCGAATGCTTTTCTAAGAACCTTAAAAAATGGCAAACATTTGTCAGTGGCTTTAGAGACAAACCTGTTGAGTGCAGCAACTCGTCCAGTAAAGGATTGGATTTCTTTGGTATTTTGCGGAGGCTTCATGTCCAGTATTGCTTGAATTTTATCAGGATTCATTTCAATTCCCCTATGGGAGACCATGAAGCCAAGGAATTTCCCTAATGATACTCCGAAAGCATATTTGCTAGGATTCAGCTTCATGTGATACTGTCTCAGCGTGTCAAATGTCTCCTGTAGGTCGTCTAGATGCCTTCCATCGTCCTGACTCTTCACCAGCATGTCATCTATGTAGACTTCCACATTCCGCCCAATCTGCAAATGAAACATATGGTTGATCAATCTCTGATATGTCGCCCCTGCGTTTTTTAAGCCAAATGGCATCACCTTATAACAAAATAAGCCTTGACTAATGACAAATGATGTTTTCTCTTGGTCTGCCTCGTCCACCCTTATCTGATTGTATCCAGAAAAAGCATCCATGAAACTAAGCAACTTGTGGCCCGCAGTTGGGTCTACCAACTGGTCAATGCGCGGCAGCGGATAACTATCTTTAGGGCAAGCCTTGTTCAAGTCAGTAAAATCTATGCACATTCTCCACTTGCCTTTCGCCTTCCTGACCATTACTACATTGGCCAACCAATCTGGGTAATACACTTCCTGAATAAACCTCGCCACCATCAACTTTTGAACCGCGTCTTTGATAGCACCATCTCTCTCAGGAGCAAACACCCTCTTCTTTTGCCGCACTGGCTTGGAGGAAGGACATACATTCAGACGGTGGGTAATGACACTAGGATCTATACCCGACATGTCCTCATGACTCCATGCAAACACATCAATATTTTTCTTTAAAAACTGGACGAGGTCCTTTTTAATCTCCTCTTCTAGATCTGCTCCAACCCTGGTACACTTCTCAGGGTTATTTTCATTTAAGAAAATGTCTTCCAATGCTTCGGTAGGCTCTACTACCACTCTCCTTTCTTCAATATTCATGGCTTTAACTTATTCATCCATGGCCAACATGGCCAGGTAACATTCTCTTGCTGCCAGTTGGTCCCCTTATACCTGTCCTACTCCGTGTTCCGTTGGGAACTTGACTGATAGGTGGTAAGTAGAGGTAACAGCCTTCCAACTATTCAAAGTTGGTCTTCCAATTATGGCGTTATAGGAGGACGGACAATCTACCACAAGGAAGTTCACATCCTTGGTGATTTGTCATGGATATGCCCCCACTACCACTGATAAGGAAATAGTACCCAGGGTTATACCTTCATTCCACCAAAACCTACTAGGGGGAGTTTACTGGACGGAGTTGGTCTCATCCTAACCTCATTTGCTGAAAAGCTGGATAATACAAAATGTCCGCCGAGCTTCCGTTGTCCATAAGCACTCTTCTAGTTGTGTAGTCAGCAATCAGTAAGGTGATGACGAGAGCATCATCATGGGGGTGATGAATTCTTGCAGCGTCTTCATCCGTGAAGGTGATCGCTGGTTCGTCCGTGGACCTTGCTCTCGGTGACCGTCCAGAAAGCTGGATGCTCTGCACTACCTTCAAGTATGCTTTCTTGGACTTGGATGACTGGCCTGTTGAACTTCCCCCTATAATGACTCTTATTTCTCCGAGCGGTGGTCGTGATGATTCTTCCATCCTCCCTTTCATTTTCTCGTCCCTATGGTCTCGTCCAAGGAAATTTCTCAACTTCCCTAGCCTTATGAGATTTTCAATTTGCTGCTTTAAATCGAAACACTCGTCTGTATCATGACCATGATCCCTATGGAAGCGACAATACTTGTTCCTATTGCGCTTATTGGGATCTACCCTCATTTTCTCCGACCACTTCAAGGAAGGATCATCCTTGATCTGCATAAGGACCTGCTCAAGTGGGACGTTCAAAGGGGTATACTGCTAGTTCTGTGCTGAAGAGCCCGACTTCTTAGAATGCGGCCCAAACAAGATACAACGAAAGGAAATCCTAGTCTAGATACAAGGTTCTAAAGAGGGGCTACAAGAGAGAAAGAAATAACCACACGGGGAGGCTAAGCCTCCTAATCTACTGAACATTGTCCTTTTTGGGCTTGCTTGCATTTTGCACATTTTGCTTGCATTTTAGAAGTCATGCCCTTGCTCCAAGCGTGTTCATGTAATAAACAAAGAAAACACAAATCCAACAGACCAGCAGAAGAAAAAAACAAAGAAAGGAAGGGATACTTGCTAACAAGCGAACAAAAAGAAGAGAGCATACAAAGGGGCAAAGAAGCATGTTATCGAACAAGCATGTATCTTTGAAAAGCCCAAACCTCCGCCTGTCCCTAAACCCACATCGCCACCTGACTCCGCCAGAGAGGTACATCAGTCGAATTGCCAGCCCATCCCAATAGTTCAGCAGGCAACAACATCGACCCCTCCATCTCAGCCTGGACTTATACCACCCACAATACATAGTACAGTACCCAACGATCCATACGACATGTGGCAACTACACCCTGACTAGGTGTCCTGCGCCATAACACCAAATCCCAAACCCACTGAGTTGGTAGAGCTAAAATCCCTATCCGCTACGTTAGATAACGAGGTATCCTCTCATTTTATTCCATCTTGCAATCTATTTCTTTTAACACCAGTCAAAGTTGGGCCCATTGGACCAAGCATCCCAATCAATGCCAACCCATCTCTTAATCCTCCAAACCCCTACATCCACCCCCGTTTGGCCCAAAGCCTTTCCACCCTAATAAGCCCAGAACACATAAAACCCATTCTAAACACAAACAATCCTAACCCAAACACCACCATAAATACCTCCCCTTTAAACATACTCACACCCAAACCTCAATCACCAAACCACACGGACAAGCTTCCCCAATCTTCAAACCCCCATAAAAGAAAAACCACCAAACAAACCTTCCAATGGTGAAGTTAGCCTTTTCTTGTGAAAGAAAGAATTCTCCTTTTAAAGAAAGATAGTCTTTGGAAAGAAAAATACTTAACCCTCTTCTTGTCGAAGATTTATCCCTTTTTATAGGTTTAGGAAATGGTTATCCGTTGGATAACTTCCCCCCTTTTCATAGAGTCCGGAGCGTATAACTTGATAACCGCTATAGCGGTTATCTTTTCATGTCAAAACTGTCGTTAGGCTCGTCCTAAGCGCTGTTGGACGAGAGATTGTTCATTAGTCAGTAGACATCATCTAGAGGTTTCTGTGGACGACAGACAAGTAATCTATGCCTTGTGGACTAAGGACGAGTGTTCACTCTTACCCTTTATATGGACGACCTCTATGGACGAATAAGGAATTGGTTATTTTTTAGACACCATCAGCTATATCTATCGAGGTTTAAAGCTCGACACCTCCTCGATACCTCCCGATCGATCGAGGTTACGGGAATTCAGATTTCCAAATCTGATTTTCGGCCCAAGCTTTTGTATTTGTGTAGGGTTTCTTTTCTCACAACCCTAGATCTATATAAGGCTTATTTTAGAGGCCGTCACATGGGAGAATACAAGGAGAACATATGAAAAAGGTGATCGATACCTTATTCTCTCTGAAAGAAGCTACTGCGTCTTTGTGGCTTAGGGTTTTGTAACCAAGTGCTTCTTGATCTTCATTGTAGATAAAGTGAAGAACTTTCCAACCAACAATCTTCTTCAAGTTGGTGAGTTAGTCACGTACTGGGATCGTGCAACAAAAAGGATGGCATTCATATATTGAAGAGTTCAGAGGTTCTAAAGCGATAGAAGGTTTCTGCTGTGAGTTCATCTACGATGATTGTAGAGTCTAGAGACAAATGTTTTGTACTAGATCTGAAATTTCTCTTCACTAGAGTGGACTGCTTTTTGGAAAGGTTTCCCCTCAGGTTTTTTACTGTGAAACTAGTTTGTTTCATTGGTTTTCCTGGGTCATCATATCTTGTCTTATTTATTTTTCCGTTGCATGATTTTGACATGATATTGAAGTTAGTATGTTTTAACAAGTTTTATTCATAATAAATCTAATTAACAATTTGGATTTAAAACTTGTTAATTCTCTCAACTGGGGTCTAAATTTCCCAACAACAACTCACTAGGAGTTTCTGAATCATCTCCTGTTTCTCCCATTGTGGATGGATAGTCAAAACTAATAAGATGATTTTCTTTATCACGTATCCAAGTTCTCATACACCAAGCACAAAGAAATAAATATTTTTTTGTTTTTTTTTTTAATTAAAAAATAAATTTTAACTACAACTAGTAGAAGGAAAAATTCAATTAGGACCTAACTTATTTTCCTAACCAAGTCTCCGGCAACGTTGCCAAAAACTTCTTGTGAAATTTTAAAATACTTGCAGGTATATGAACCGTACTGAAGTATAATTTAACAAGAACAAAGGTCAAACCCACAAGGACTTGAATAAACGTAGGAAAATTAATCAAATCTTAACCAAATTAATCCTAATCTAGTTTTAAAAAAATTGATTGTTTGTAATTAAATATACTAAGCAAATAATTCAACTAAGTAAAGATATAATCTAAAGCAGTAAATAGATATAAACAATCTATAGAAAGGAATTAAGATTTTGGAATCTGCCTTGTTAATTCATATCATCATATATTTATGATCATTAATTTTTCCCAACCACTACATGATAATCTAGAAATCAATCTTGCTAGCATGGAAAATACTATCATTAAAACTTCTATTTAAAAATCAAAAGCATGTTATTCTTCGTTTCTTAAGTATAAAATCAAATCATCAATTGTATCTATAGCCAAACAAATTACAAGAGATATCCAATTTTAAAATCAAGAAATAATAAACTAAGCATTCAATTAATTAAGACCAATCCTAAATCATGAGAAAAACATGATTGAACTCACATTTAGAATCCCACTTAGTCAATTGATATGAAGCAAGAATAATTTAAATCATTAAAGAAAAACTATTGTGGGAAAAATCAAATCACATAAACAATACTGATAATCCTTAACAAGGTTTCATCCTTAACCTTAATTATAGATTTAGCTACTCATAGTAATTAAGAGAAAACACAAAAATAAAATACTAAGCATTAAACTCGACAAATAAATAAAACTAATTGTCATGGAAGAAAACCAAAGAGATAGCCGTAGCCGCAGCTCTCTAGACATTCAGCCCTCAACCGTCCTCTTAAACAAACTAACCTAAAGCATTATATAAGAGAAATCACTCCTAATACAATTCGGACTAGCCTCCCTTTCTATTGCGTTATTTTGCTCATTTATAATCACATAACACATGCGGCTGACCTAAGGCTTTTTTTTTACAAAGACCAAAACCGAAGTGGCCCAATAGAAATTCCTTGTTTGATTCTTGTATGTCGGTGAAGTTATAGGGAATTGTTGGACTGGAGAAAGCCGACAAGCATGCAAACTTCTTGTCTTTACTTTTCCTTATCTGACACTTCACGCCTTCCAGCCATGCAAATTACAATTCTCTACAAGTTGTCTTCTTGAATCAATTGGCCCCACCTTGTAGTTTCAACAAAGTTGATTACACTTGCTCTGCTTCTTCTTCTTCATTTTTCTTGTCTTCCACAAATTCTTGTAAGCATGCAAAGCCTTTATAACCTATAAAACAAAGATAGATTATAATTAGTCACAAATTAATCATAAAAATGAGGTAAAATATGCAAATATGAGGGTACTTATTGTATATATTTCATGCACATCATAAATCTCTACAATTACATGAAGACCAAGAAAAAAGAAATTCAAGTTGGTTTGTTTATTCCATTGATGAGTTGCAAGTATGGAAAGAAGATCACGGGGCTCAAGCATTCGAAGTATTTATTTATTTATAGCAAAAGACTTCAAATTTCAAAGATGAACTCGAGGATGAGTTTGTTTCAAGTGAAGGGGTCCGATGTAGGACAGAATCTACTATTTAATTAAGGGTTTTGAGTTATAACATGTGATTGTTGGTAAATCTAATTTTTTCCATTACTATTAGGTTTATTTGGAGTTAGTTGAAGTTTTAAATTACTTGTCTTGGAGGATATTGTGATTTTGGTTTCACGGGTCTCTCGACAAGGTTGTGTAAATTTTATGGAAGCTATTCATAAATTGTTAAGATTTTAGTATTAGGGAGATGATCTTGAATGGGTTAATTTTTTAAATTGGAGTTTATGCGTTGTGAATTAAATTATTGGGTAACTTTGGAAGTGAGATACATTACATGTGAGGTTAATGTACTCTTCTCCTAATTGAATTTTGGAGCCATAGCATGAAGCCAAGGACCAAATTGGAAATCATCATCATTTGATGAAAAGCAACCTTTTTTTAATATTTTGACATTCACGATCCTGATGACCAAGTATACCACAATGATAGCAAAAGATAGGTAGCCTCTCATATTTAATAAGGACCCACCCTTCCTCTACATTTTCAATATGAATCATTTTTCCTCTCATCAAAGGTTTTGTGATATCAATGTCCACCTTGATACGAAGGAAGGGACCCCAAGCTAGACCACTCTTAGGAGTATCAACTATTAAAGGATTACCAATCTCATTAACTATACAAGTACCAACAGTTGTTCATACTTTTAATAGGAATGTTAAAAACATGAATCTAGAAAGGAGAACGTTGGAAAGTAACATTACCAGGGTTATGATCACCATTGAAACGCTTCAATAAAATAAGCTTTTTATCAAAATGCCAAGGGCCTCTGTCTTGAACATCAATCTTGTTCTCCTCCTTGACAAAGATAGCTAGAAATCCACACAAACACAATACATGTAACAAACATTTTCAAAATAGAATGAGCTTGGCTGGAGCCTAGGCAGCAAGCCAATAGCTCAACTAAACAAGTAAAAGTACTAAATATTTCCAATAGCGAATAAACCACAATCAAGCTACATATAGGAGTATACTATAATATTTCCATCTGTAAGGCAATAAACTAGAAGGTAGTAAGGTAGCTATAAAATTTTCTTAGTAATATATATAATTAGTTACAATTATGAAATACCATAGGTATTTTCAAAAAAATAGCATTTCCATTGCATTGAATGTCAACTACTATATAGGCAAAGAGTGATGTATTGTTAAGAAAAGAAATATCCGAAAGAGCTTCCAAAAGGTTGCTTTCCATACAAAAAGATAACCTTCCTCCTACAATACAAGAGGTAAAACCATATTTAATCAATAAGGGTAGTAACAATAATGGCAATAATAGTAAGGGGCTACGGGAAGTGACTTACCAAGTCAATGAGCAGTGATCAATACTATTGCTTTATAACTAAAAAAGAAAAAAGAAATAAAGAGAATAGATTAAATTTTATTTGACTATGTGAGACATTTAATAAGACTTAATAAGACAATTAATTTTAGAATTTAAACATATTACCTAGGCCATGAAATTCCTCCTTTAATGCCTCTACCTCATCCACCGATTGGTGATGAGAAAATGAGATTGTGGCTTGAAGCCGATTTTGTGCACATACAAGGTTTTGAACCATTAGAGGAGAGAGTGAACTACAAAATGGATCAATTATGCACTCTCGGGTGAGAAATGCTGACTTAGATGCAAAAGTGGAAACATGCTAACTCATATGAGCTAATAAATTACTTGTACCAACACTCTTACTATCAATATGATAGGATTTCTTAAAATAATTACAAATAGCCATAGTAACATCCTCTTCTATCTTTAATTTTTCAAAATGATTTCAAATGAAGTACTTTTTCCCACCATTACCATTAATAGGAGCTTTGGCATGGGTACCAGTAGCAGTTTCTTGGGTTGTAGTAGCACCATCAGCTTGGGTAGCAATTGATGTTTGGGAGAGGGTACATCAGTGGAGGGTTCCATGACCTAAAAAAAAATCAAATCAAAGTATTAGAAAACAAGAACAATTAATAATAATAATAACCACAAAACCTAAAAGGAAAAACAATATTCTCCTTATGCAAAATCAACAAAGCCTAGACACAAATAGTATGAGGTGGACATGACTGCGGGGGAGGGAGGGGGAGGGGGAGTCACCACCTAGTATTTGCAATGGTTTGGGAACCATATATATAGCATCCTCTCGAGGAAGGACCATTAATCTTACTACTAGAGATATGGGTTCAGAGTTAATGTATGGTCTTGGAAAGGTGTTAGGTACCTAAAACTACCCAAACCTAAGGTTGGCATCCTCTCATTGTATCTTATAACTTAACCCTATTAAAGGCACACTCAAAATTGTATTCTAACTCACACACACACTAGCATTCATCTAACAATCAACATGGCATCAATCATCCTAAGAAGACCTAATCATTCATCTATCATGGCATACCTTAACATACATCTATCATACTTGTCAAACCAACTTAGCATTCATCTAGCATGGCATAACATAAACCCTAGCATGTTACTATCATACCTATCATCCACCTAACATTCATCTAGCACCATGTCATCATATCATATTCAAGGCAGCAACATAGGCACAGAAAGATCCGAGCAAACATGTGATTAAACATAACTCTTCCAAACAAACATGTTCAAGTCTATCATCAAAGCGAAATCATATTCAAAGATGCATGTTCATGTGAATGCTTGACTTATTTCACTTACCTTGCAGCAACTTAGCACCTATGGCATTCATGCAAGAACATGTGAATGTGTGTTCATGGCATTAAAGCAAGGAAATACAAGACAAACCCTAATTTAAGATGTGAAAGGCAAACAAACAAACAAAAGTGAAACAAAAGCTCAAAACCATAAATATATAAACAATGATCTAAAATAGAAGCATCTTTATGCAAGGAAACAAGAAACAGAATCAAATAAACTAGGGTTAAGGTTTCTGGGTAAGATTATGCACACGAATGAACAAGCTTGTGTGCGCATAATCAACCCTGCATGTGCAAGCAGGATTATGTGCACATGGAATCTTCCCAGAAACCCTAGCAACAAAGCAAATAGAGCAAGGTTTCAAAACACTAAATCTAACATCCTAACATGCTTTTAAAACATAAAACTACATAAACCTAAACTACATAAGCATATTAAAACATATAATAACGAAAAACTGAAGTAAACAAAAAGATTAAAGCATAAAAAGAAAAAGAAGGTTTAGACTAATACTTCAAACACAAAAGCTTTTCAAGCTTGATTTTTGCATGGTTTTCAAGATATCTCAACCATTTTGACTCTAATTTCGACCTATGAATAATCATTGGAAAGGGGATTCAATAATCTTTGTGATAATGCTGGTTTCAACCCATTCCAACAGTTGGATCAAAATTAGGGTTTCTCGGCCCTTAAGAGTCAACCTTGGATCAAACTTGGTCAAAGTTGACAAAAATATCTGAGTAACTCGAGTTTGATGTAGAAATATGAAAAATGTTGTTTTTGGATGATTTTGACCAATTTTGACCTTTGGTTAACTCAAGCTTGACCAAGGGTTTTTTTGGTCAATTTGACATAAAAAAGCACTTTGAGTGCTCCGATGTCTGAATGGGTTGTGCCACATCAATGTAGATGTTTATGTGGCCCCTTGGAGAAAAGTTATATTTTTGAGATTTTTGGGGTCCAACATGCAAATCGAGGGCAGACAAAATACGGTATCTACAAGGCTCTTCTTTTTTTTCATTCATTATCATCATGTTTTTTTTTAAACAGCCCTCTAGCTAAAGTATATTGTAGCCTTCCTCTCAAAGTCTTTGACTCTCTCATCATTTTGGGCCTTGGCATACAATAAGAAGGCCCAAGATTAGGGAGGTTAATATTGACTTTATAGGATGTTGGATGCTAAGTCCATAGCATATTTATTATCTTAGGCCCAAGATTCTCCTTTTCAAGAGGTCTTTTGATTTGGGTTTGTAATAACAATTAGGCTATGGTCCTATGAACCTTTCAAGTTAAGATATACTTTTTGACTTTAGGATAAACCTCTTATATGTGAGAACTTCTTTTCTTTTATCCCAACATCTTAGGGTATGCCATAACTTTTGGGTCATCCTCAAAATCTTTTACATCTTTTATTTGACCTTTAGAATTAGGTAAACACAAGATATATGGTTAAACAAAACAAGAGATATAAAGGGTACCCTCTTATTGATAGGATCTAGGATCTCTTTATGTGTGGGTAGGCTCCCTAGAGCTAAAGGGATAGATCAGTAAGTCACTCACAACTAGGTAGACCATGATTCCAACCTTGGGCCTAAATGGATCATAGTGAATTGGTGGCAAACCATTAATGTACTCAAAGCCCATTATAGGCAATAGCATAGATTGTGAGTTGGACGGATGAATTTTGGAAAATTTGGCCTGAATGGAGCCTCCAACTAACAACTTCCCTAACTCACGATCCGTAATTACCCAACAGTGTGAAAGGGACAAAAAAAAAATCCAAGTGATTATATGACTGTTTGGCAGGACTACAATATTATATGCATAAACCGCTTTAAATTAAGAAGTTAAGAAATAAAGTTACATGAATTCAAACTCTCTATCTCCAAATGAACAATTGTACTCACCTCAAGATATATCTGCAAAATTACGAGAACACCAAAAACCCAGAGGCTAAATTGCTGACTTACCCACATCATAAACATAGACTGATCTACTACTAGGAATAAATTGTCCCAATAGACACACACTCATTCTTGTTTAAAACAAAAAACAAAACAAGTTGTTGAGAGCTCATACATGCCACTCTTCTTTTTTCCCATCTCCACCACAACTCCTACCAAAAAAATATTGAGCCATAAATTAAAAAAGATCTAAAAACACCTAATCCTAACACCTAATATATACTCAATTAAAGTAAAAAATGTACAAATTTATGCAAAACACATCTATAATTGACCCTTAAATTACTCCATCTGACAATTTTATTTTTTACCTACAGAACTTGTAAGTAAAAATCCATATAATAAGGAACGCTAAATAGAAATCCTACCACAACCTAACACCATAATATACATATGCTTTTGAAGAACAATTTTTAAACCAAAAACAAAGTATATAAAAAGTTAAATAATAATATTTAAAATATTTTTAAAAAAAGGCCACTAAATTTTATTGTCGTCGTAAACCTTATAATATATTGAGCTGACTATTAAATGGGATTTCTTGAAATCAATTTGGTTTCACCTTCCCACTCATTACCAACAGTGGTGAAAGGGACAAAAAGAACCAAGTGAAGTGTGTGCAAACAAATATTGAATAAGCCTTTATTAAGATTAAGAAATAAAATACATTTGAATCAAACTCTCTATCTCCAATGGAGTTGCCACCTAGATTAGGTTTAGGAACCATAAATATAGCGCCCTTCATAAAATGACTGATCTACTACTAGATAAATTGTTCCCAAATAGACACAATTTTTGTTTAAAAAAAAAAAACATATTTGGCATCTGCATTTCTTTTTTCCACTTCCAAAAATGCTACCAAAATATTGAGCCAATAGAAATCTAACCTAATTAAAACCTTAGACTATTTAAGAAAAAAAATGAAAATTTGCTATAATTGTACACTAAATAATCATTGACAATTAATTTTTTTCCTAAGAACTTGTTAAAAAATGATATTAATAAAACCTAATATGAAAACTAGATTAACTATTCTGCTTTTGAAGAACAATTTTTAAACCAAAAACAAAGTATATAAAAAGTTAAATAATAATATTTAAAATATTTTTAAAAAAAGGCCACTAAATTTTATTGTCGTCGTAAACCTTATAATATATTGAGCTGACTATTAAATGGGATTTCTTGAAATCAATTTGGTTTTGTGTTTTCTTAAAAATTGTTATGACTTTTGAGTGGAGTTTATGATGTGCCTTTATTAGAAAAAATTATTTTACCTCTATTTTGTGTGTTAGGGTCATTGGGTAATTGAGCACCAATGCTCAATATTGTCTATCAAGATGCATTCAAAATTAAGAGGACCATATCAACTGCGATTATGTTCAAGTACAATTTTTTTAATGTGATCTAACTTGTCTAATGAGTGACTGATACCTTAATTATAAATCCAACTAAGTTACAACTTAGTGTGCGTTTGGATACAGTTTATTTTGCTGAAAACTAAAAACAATAAAAAAAATAATTTTTTTTACTGTTTATTACTTTTCATTGGCCTAAAATCACTATTCATGGCCAATGAACAGTGCATAACGTGCTGGACTTAAAAAAAAAGGCCCAAAACCTCAAAACGCGAACACAGCTACCCAAAACTGTTAGGTGCAGTTTGGATAGGAATTATTGTGTCTGCGTTTTGTGTTCTGCATTTTTCTCTTCTTCTTCTTTTTTTTTCCTCACACGTTTTAGCTTTTTTATGAGACAAGAATCACTGTTCACACACTGTTCACGCACTAAAAAATATTAAAAATGGGTCCTACGGTACTATTCACATGTTTAAAAATTATTTTGCTATAGTATTTTCAGTTTTCAGTTTTAGTAAAAATAAGTTGTATCCAAACGGACCCTTAATATCTCTCATCCTTTAACTCCTCCCTCTCTGTCTCTCTCTCTCTCTTAATGAGGCTGGACAAAACGATGATAATGCCAAGCTTGTTGGAGAAGATGCTGGACTCGTAATGACTCATGGCCCCATTAAACTCGAATTTTCGATTCATTGAATGACTTGATCGCTATGGCCCATGGCCCCATTAAACACCTTTTTGGGTGGGCTTTATTTAGCTCAAGCCCAAAAACTTTTGATGGTTGCAACCACAGGCATAGCCCAAACGTCCCAATAAGAGTTAGACATTGCAAGGCACGTTGTTGGACCATTTTAACATGCTTGGAATCTTTAAAAAAGAAAGACTTGGGGCACGTGTAGTGAATAATTGGGCTTTCATTGGGTCTGAAGGTCCCGCATTAGCAGAGAACCTTTTTTTATGTTAGAATATCCTCCCTCTAAAGTTTTCACTAATCAATTTTTATGTTATAATATGTTCATGAATTTGAGGTTTGTAAGATTTGTTGTTAAAGTTTGTGAAGGTATTTGAATTATACTTTTTCCGTCTTCTTCTTCTTCTTCTTCTTCTTTTCTTTTTATTTTTTTAACTATTGGTATGTAGAAGAAAAGATTTGCTAATAGGCATGAATTGCATCTTAGTAGATTTGAATTTTGATCTAAATTATGAAATATGTTGTTAGTAACTCCTCTTCTTTTTTTTGGGTTAAATATGGTAATGAAACGAGTTATAATTAATTGATTGATGATCAATATGATTGACCAAGAATTTAACTTTACTTTGTTGTCAAATCATTAATATTAGAGGTGCTCTCTCTCAAAATTGTTTAATTTAGTTTGAATTTTTAGACAATTTCTTACTTATATAGATTGTGCTTAAGATTTTGGAATAATAGCAATATATAGTTCCTATGAAGTTAGATATGCAACTATTATACACCTCTTTGCAAGTTAATATATGGATATAACTAAACTTTTACATGATTAGTAATATTTTTTAATTTTTTTTTTAATGAATGGTGGCAACATGGTTGAGATTTCTATGCAATCTAAAGATGTAGTCAAATGTTAAAAGAATCAAAACTAGAGGTAATGGATACCATCAAAGTATCTTGATATTTCGATTCCCGTATTTGACACCAAAGTATCTTGATATCATATAGAGTAAATGCTTTAGAGACACCTATAATGATTACGCTTAAGCTTGGTGGAAAATATGCATACATAGATGTGGCTCATGTATATTTTCTTTTGAAATTTGATGTCCAACAAGCTATTAGTCTTTTTTTCAATATGTAAATACATACCAATTTTCATTCATTTCTAACTTATGGTAGCATTGAACAAAGTGAAGATATATAACATTGCTAACTGTCTACTATATTGCACGGCCTAACGACTAGTGTTTATAATGATAAAAATTTACCTTTTGAAAATGAGCTCTTTTAGTTCTTCCTTCATGTTTAGTTAATTTCCTTGTAGACATGACTAACATAACTATAGGAGGAAAAAATTTAATTAAGCCAATTTCAATATGACACGTCAAAATTTAGTGAAGAATTCCAAATTTTTGTGTCATTAATGTTAAGACATATGTGATTCATGTTAGGAACATATGTCAACATTTTATGTAATTGGCTAATCCTTTGACAAAATGCACTTTACTTGTAATTGGATAGATCTAGGATGTGTTTAATGTTTCAAGAAACAAGTTTTCAAGTTCAAGTGTTAAAACCATGCAAGTCTATCCAAGAATCAAGTGAAGAAGTATTGTTCATTAAATCTCCACAGCTAGCTTGACAACTAGTATCTATCAAGGTTTAAAAATTTGTTTCAGCCCGAGGCTCGACAGTTGCTTGATAGATAGGGTATCTGTCGAGGTTTATGAAAAACAGATTTTCAGTTCTGATTTTCATCCAATTCGTGAATGTATGTTTGGGTTTTCTTTTCTCACAACCCTAAATATATATAAGGATTATATATGTGACCAAGCAACTTCGTAATCTTTATCGTGTGATGAACTGAAGAACTTTGCAACCAACATCCTTCTCAAGTTGGTGTTGGTGATCAAGTCGCGTACTGGGATCCACGCATCTTCTGGTTAGTCACGTATTAGGAGACGTGCAATACAAGGAGAGATTATCACTACTAGACAAGTTCAATTGGGTATTGGGGTAAGGGTTCAACTGTAGGTTGGTATAAGGTACTGAGATTATTTTACTTGTAACTGCTTGTTGTGATAATAGTGAATTCTTAGAAGTGGTGATCTTAAAATCACCCGGTGGGGTTTTTGTCTAGGAGGTTTTCCCCATTCGTAAAAAAATCACCATGTAAACTTTATTTTTCCGCTGCATTATATTTTAGTTGGTGATTTGTTTATGCTGCCATGTACATTGCACATTAATTTGATTAATTGATAAACTTGGCTAATTAATCAATTAATTAATCACAAAGGGTCAATATATTCTTGGCCTATCAGTTAAATTAATCAAATCAAATTATGCCATATATTATTTCGATTGACATCACATTAGCAAATTAAAATTTGTCACATGTCACTTGGGCTAATGAGATAGAGATAAAGCTTAAAAGAGTAAATTTTAGGAACTAAATATTTATTTTTAACCTACGTCTTCCAGCATTCAATTTGATAAGGGAACAAAAAAAAAAGGGCAACTACGGTCGAACTCTAATTTTGGAAATAAGTTGGGGCCCTTTTACCAATTCTACCGAATAGAAGATGATAGAGGGCCAACTATCGTTGCATTGCCTAAGACGCCTAGATTGTACGCTAAGGTCCCTAAGCAATCACTTAGTGGAAAAAAAAAAAGTGATTGAGCAATGACAACTAGGAGGTGGGCTTGGAAGCAACCATCCTTTGAAGAAAGCATAATAGCTCACTAGTCTAGTTCCAAGGCGCCGAAAATGTATCAGGGCTCAAGTGATTCACCGAAGTCACGAGACCTTGAAAGCTGCTTTTCAAGTGTCAGTAGTGGAAACCCTGCGCAATGACACTATCTATGCACCCTTTACAGTTCTCGCTCAGTGTTTGCAATGGCTGGGGAGGTAGTCGTAGAAATGAAGCCTATCGCCACGCTGACTATAAAATACGAGATTAGGCTCCTTCAGTCCTCTTTATGGAACCATGTCCACCCACCACACTAGCTATCGCTTTCGCTGGAGTAGTAGTCTATGGAGGCAAATCCTAAGAAGTAGTAGCGGGATCGGTTCAAGTAGCGGATCAGTTTAGTGCCTCGCTCTTTGTTTAGATGGAAAAGATGATCTTGCCAAATCTTGTTGAATTCTTTCTGTAGACTTCAAGCGGGGCTCACCAATCCATCTGGGAAATCAATCCCTCTGTTGCCCTCTCCCTCTCTCAGGCTCGAGTGCTACTATCCCACACTCACATGTTCACTATAGGTCTGTGGGCAATCAATCGATTTTTGGGCAATCAACCCCTCTGGTGGCGGGCATTCGATATCTGATTGTACGACAAGAGATTCAAGACTAGATAATTGATAGATGTACTTGATGAAGGCTCTCTCTTTCTGAATAGAATATAGGGTATCCCCATCTACTAGACCTATGACTTGATCCCCTTATGGTGCCACATTCTGGGGAGAAGAAGCCATAGGGTTCACGGTTTATCAGCAAGTCTGAACCTCTAGATGTGCAGACATAATGCTGGACTAGCTCAATCCATTCTAAAGATAAGCCCATCTTGGCTAGGGTCTTGAGAAGAAAACTACATTTTAGGTTGTTCAAAGTTTGAGAAACGTCTACTTTAACACAGGTTGAGCCTTGCAGCCAAATTTGAGTTTCATTTGATGCGCAAGGTCATGGGCTAAGGCTATGTTGTCCCTTATGTTCTGACCTTTGATGAAAGAAATTTCTTTTTAAGGATGAGTTTAGGAAGGAGGGGAGTCAATCAACCTACGAACAATTGTACTATAACGACTAATGCTTAAAGTGCCACTTGTTGTCAGGTAAAGGAAGGCTAGGAAGGGATTTGTCCCCTGCTTGTAGTCAGAAAGGTGGAAGGCAAGGGCAAAGGCTAGTTCTCTATATCTCGAACTAAAGTGGTTAAAGCTAGCCAGTAGCGAGCTTTTGCTCTTAGTGATTAATCTATCCCCTCTTTCCTTATCTATTGTAAACAGATTGACTTATGAGCTAACTTGTTCCTCCTTAACTCAGCCTTTCCTTTATTTTCTCCATTAATTAATAGATAGGGCGAGGGTCAAAAGGAGATCACCCTAATGTAAAAGTGGGAGAGGCCGTGGAAGATTAAGGTAAGAAAGATCATAACTATTAGACTCATTCATCACTACTATCTATCTTCTTTTCCAGATGATGAAAGGAAGAGAGAGCTAGAAAGAGGAAGCCAAAGGCGAAAGGTTGCTCAAGCAAGGAAGCTACTAATTCAGATGCAGATTCCATGTTACCGTATTGACGAAGCAGTGGGCATCAAAGGAAGCCAGCTTAAAAGCAAAGCAAGGAAAAACATATGAATTATAAAAACATTTTTTATGTGAATTATGTGATGGACCGTGCTAGTGATTTGGATCCCATCAGTACGTCATTACTTTAATTTGACCATCACTATGCATGTCGATGATCTATATAAAAGATCATCTCCCACATGTTTGAGAGCACAAACTCAGTCTAAATGGTTGTAAGGCACTATATACAGCACCAAAAGTACAGATTCTACCATGGCTAAACTACTTTCACAAGTACAAATCAACCAAGAAAAGAGGAATAGAACAAAAAGTAACAATATTGTTGATATTGCAAAGAGTCACAATCCAACCCAACCCGTCATCTTGATGGGTTGGGTTGGATTGCCATTTTTTTATTTTTTACTTTTACAGTGAGTTGGGTTGGGTGCGAGTAAGCAAATTCACAAATCCGCTTAGCCTAACTTGACCCAACTATATATAATAAATATTTAAAATAAATATTAAATTATTTTATTATTTACTCTTTTGGTTTGATAAACTACCCAAATTTAAAGATTATAAATCTGCTTTTATTTGTGTTAGTTTTGATGCACTAATCAAATACTTTGTGTTGGTTTGGTGCTATGACCAAGTTTAATTAGTAAATATGTTATTATTTGTGTTAGTAATCTTATAAATTTACTAGTCTAATGCTTATTTTTAAAATAAATAAATGTCTAATCTACATGTTCAACCCAATCTATGTGGGTTGGGTTAGACCCTATCATGGGTGGGTTGGATTGAGTTTTTTTCAACCTAACCATGTTGGATTAGATTTAAAACCGTCCTCAACCCGACTTATGCACACCTCTTGTCCTAGTCTTTAATGGGCCCTAAAAGTTTTTCTAACTATATTGTTTAGCCACATGATTAGGCCTAGTATTGGAAGGCCTTTTAATGATTATTAAGCTAGGTTCTTGTGAATTTTACACCTTGTAGCCTACGAGCCTATATATGACTGAAATAGAGTTCCATGATCATTGGAATGTAAACTCATCCACTACAATTTGCCAAAAATTCAAAATCATATTTAAAAGAGGGTTGGAGATTAAGATAAGAATAAGAGAGTACGTGGTGGGGTGGGGCCTATCTACTTTGGATGCGACCAAGTCAACAAAGACTCCGGGGTCAACAACCCTACCGTCTGATTTATGCCGTTGCTTTCACTTGAGCCCTAAGATTACACATCTCTTCTTTGTGGATGATAGTTTATTTTTTTGTAAAGCCAATGGCCAAGAATGTCAACAGTTAATTGAAATTCTTCGTTTGTATGAAGCTGCCTCTGGTTAGAAAATCAATACAGATAAATCCTTGGTTTTCTTTAGTGCCAACACGGAGGAGGAAAAGAAAAATGAGATTTTGGAGATTTTAGGGCCTATGCAAGACTCTCGGCATGGTAGGTATCTGGGTCTCCCCTCTATTATTGGCAAATCAAAGAATGAAGTTTTTGCAGAGATTAAAGAAAGGGTGGGAAGAAAGTTGGTTGGGTGGAAGGAAAAACTTCTGTCCATAGGGGGTAGAGAGATCCTAATTAAGGCGGTGGCCTAGGCTATCCCTACGTATACTATGAGTTGTTTTCAATTACCAAAGGGATTGTGTGATGATATAGAGGGTATGATGAGAAGGTTTTGGTGGGGGCAACGTGGACAGGAGTCCAGAATTGCTTGGGTGAGTTGGAAGCGGTTGTGCAAATCTAAGCTTAGGGGTGGGATGGGCTATAGAAACCTTCAGGCTTTCAATCTTACCATGCTTGCAAAGCAAGATTGGAGGCTTCTTATGAACCCAAACTCTCTAGTAGCTCGAGTTTATAAAGCTAAATACTATCCCCATGGAGATGTCCTCAATGCTAGTTTGGGATTTAGATCATCCTATGCTTGGAGGATCATAATGCAAGGGCTTGAGGTTTATTAAAAGGGGTTCGCGTTGGAGAGTTGGCAATGGAAAGTTGATCCATATATGGAATGACAAGTGGCTGCCAACCCCCACAACTCACAAAAATGGTCTCTCCGCCTTGTAGTTTTGATGATTATCCCATGGTCTCGGCTCTAATTGATTATGACACTAGAAGATGGAAGGCTGATCTTGTTAAGTCAATATTCTTACCCTTTGAAGCAAAAACGATTCTCAATATCCTAATCAGTTATAATCTATTTGGGCTGGAAATATGAAGGGTGTTTTTACCGTCAAAAGTGCCTATTATGTAGCTCTCAATATGGTGGATTCTTCTAATGAAGGAGAAAGCTCTTATGGGGATCCTAGGGAGCAGTTGTGGAAGAAGGTTTGGCACCGAAATATTCCATCAAAGATCAAAATCTTTACTTTGAGAGCATGTGTAGATGCCCTTCCAACTATGGTGAATTTGAAGAAGAAAGGTATTGGAGAGAATGATTTTTGTCCTTGTTGTGGAAGAGAGGTGGAGTCAATTTTTCACTCTTTCATTCGTTGTGAAGTGGTGAAGAGGGTTTGGGATTGTTGGGATATCCATTTTGATGAGATT
Organism: Quercus lobata; assembly: GCF_001633185.2. Taxonomy (NCBI): domain Eukaryota; kingdom Viridiplantae; phylum Streptophyta; class Magnoliopsida; order Fagales; family Fagaceae; genus Quercus; species Quercus lobata. The sequence continues at coordinate 96,741,091 of NC_044907.1, forward strand.
GGGCAGGAGTTGTATGATGTTTCTGATGTTGCGCTGCAAATCCTTGATAAAAGAATAATCTGAGATCTTGAAATGTTTTTTGGCATTGCTTGGTCGATATGGTATAACAGGAATTCAGTTGTTTTTTAGTCAACTTGTAGATTGCCGAGCCATATTTGGGGTTTTGCCATTAGATATCTTCATGAGTATAGGATGGCAAGGGTGGCGTTGAATAAGAAACAAGATGCTAAAAATGGTGGGTGGACTCCTCCGCCTCCTGGAGTGTTCAAGGTGAATGTTGATGGGGCGACATCGATTTACGGGAGAAACTCTAGTGTTAGGGCTATCATTAGAGATTCTTGTGGGGCAGTTATAGTAGCTTGCTGTAAATATTTCCAAGGCCATTTTTCAGTAGCTGAAGTGGAAGCTCTTGTTGTGGAGGTTGGAATTTTACTTGCTCGTAACATGAACATATCTCAAGTTATAATTGAGGCAAATGCTGCATCTACTGTCAGTGATATTAATGCAAAGTTTGTGGATGGTAAGTTTGTGGATGGTAGCCTTAGCCATTTGTATCAAGGAATTCTTGCTTTGCTGAGTTCTTTCTCTAGTTGGAAGATCAAACATTTGAAAAGGGAGTACAACAAAGTTATCCATGAGCTAGCTCATATAGCTAGAGTTAGTGAAGCTTCACGGGTATGGGTGGGCGTTTCTCCTCCTGTTTTGCTTGAGTTGATTCAGGCTGATTGTAATGGGTAGTTTCTTGCACATTGTCTCCGTCTTCTTTGTTGTGTGATCCAATTTTGTTTGTTTGATGAATACAAGTCAAAGCTTTATATAAAAAAAAAAAAAAAAAAGGATTAAAGCTGCTAGCAACAACTTTGATAATGTTTTCATTATTGGGATTGGTAGGTTTGGTAACGTGTATAAAAGTTACATTGATGGATGGGTCCAGGGCAACCTCATTGCCATCAAACGATTAAAGCCTGGGTATCAACAATGGGCCCATGAGTTCCAAACCTAGATTGAGATGTCTCCTCAACTCCTCTCTTATTGGGTATTGTAAATTTGTAATGATGGCAATGAGATGATCCTCGTATATGATTATGTGGCTTGTGGGATGCTTCGTGAGTCGTGACCATCTCTACAACATCAATAATTCAAGTTCTGTCATTTTATCAAGTATTACGTATCAAGCTTTGTGCAGTGTGCACTGTTACTGTACAGTGGCATCGGCGCTGTGGAGTGTAAGTATATTGTGCAAGTGTACGAGCAAACTCAGCATGTTGTCCTTGTCCTTTCAATCAAGTAGATTAAAAAATACAACTTAAAATGAATGGATGAGCTTATATACAAAGAAAAAAAAGGAAAGAATATAGACAGAGAGATAAAAAGATGAGAGAGTTTGGAGCTATTTTGGTACATCATTTTAAATATATGTTTTTAATCTTTAAATAATATTATATATATTTATATATTTTTTTATCAACACATATTTTCATAAAAATTGAAAATTATTGTTTAAATACACTTACCAAACATGTACTTTTTCTTTTGATTTAAATATTATAATCTTTATTTTAATATATTTCAAGATAATTATATTATATTATTAATAAATTTGTTTAGTATTAATTTTAATTTTAGTATATTTTAAAAATGAGATAATCAAAATATTTTAACCCCAAAGTTTTACATCGGTATCTAAAGGCTGTGTTTGTTTTGGCTTTAAATCACTTTCGGAAATACTTTTCCGTAAATGTAGGTGTTTGGTTGCGTATGGAAAATAAATTTTCCGGAAAATATTTTCAGTTGACTGTAAAATATTAGGCTTTGACCCGAAAATCATTTTACATTTGTATTTTACCTTCAAACCATTTTCAGACTCAAACACCGAAGAGAGAGAGAGAGAGAGAGAGAGAGAGAGAGAGAGAGAGAGAGAGAGAGAGAGAGAGAGAGCACGAAGAGAGATTGGAGAGAGTGAGATCGAGCTCACGCCATCGAGCTTAGCCCACTGCCCTAAGCCCAGACACACCACCCTCCTCTAGGTCAGATCATCACCTTCGATCTCGTCGTCATCTCAATCGCGCCAAGATCGCACCAAGATCGAGCCGCCCTCTTGATCGCACCAAGGTCACGCCTTCGAGATCACGCCGAGATCGCGCTGTCCTCCTCTAGGTCAGATCATCACCTTCGATTGCGTCGCCCTCTCGATCTCGTCGTCCTCCTCTGTTTTTTTTGTTGTTCTTGTGGTGTGGGTGGTGGTAATTTGGTGGTTTTTGTATTGTGTGGTGGTGGGTTTTGTGTGTATAGTGGTAGATTTTCTGTGGATCCTGGTGGATTTTCTGTGGGTGTTGATTTGTTCGTGGTGGTGGATTTTGTGATATAAAATTTGTTTGGAAGCTGAGAAAATAGTTGAGAAAATGTGAAAATTTTGTAGGAAAATAGTATTTTTAGAATGTTACCAAACACATGAAAATATTTTTTAGATCAATTTTTATAATGCAACCAAACACTTAAAAATATTTTCCTTTTCCAAAAATAACATTTTCGAAAAACATTTTACGTTGAACCAAACACACCACCTAAGATGTGATACATCGTGTCTTACTCCTACAGACTAAGTGTATGTTTGGATACAGCTGAAAATTGAAAACTGAAACTGAAAACTGAAAAACACTGTAGCGAAATAATTTTTAAATGTGTGAATAGTATCGTGAGACCCATTTTTAATGAAAAAGTTACTGAAAAGTGAAATTTGTGGGTCCGTAAACAGTACACGATGTGCTGTGATTGGTTGAAACAAATTGAAAAGGTCAAAATTTACGGTTACTGTTCATTGAACAGTACATGAACAGTAATTGTAGCACTCAAAAGACTAAAAACGCGTGAAAAAAAAAAAAAAAAAAAAGCAAACAAAACGCAAACACAGACTTATCAGCCGAATTCAAACACTCCCTAATTGAAATATTTTAACTATATTCAATTATTTTTAATTAACTTTCAATTTTGGTCATTCCAAAAAGAAATATTAAAATAAGTAAAAAAATTAAAAATAAAATAATAAAAAGTTAACCATAAAAGTTGTGACTCCTGAGTCCTGCCATCATGCTGGTCCGCTGCTTTTGCCCCTCAAATTTGTAATCAAAGTAGTGAAAATACTTTAAACATATATTTACACCGACGTCTGAAATATGATAGGACCAGACCTCATATGGCCTACATCAGGTGCAATGATTTCAATCCACCTCCAATGTATAATTTGAATTGAAAGAGCTCTTCGTTCAATAAAGTGACAGAATAATATGAATTTAATATTTTTACTTTTTTTAAATATATTTTATTTAATGGTTGAGATTGAAAGTTGTTTTTTCAATCTTTCAATCTCAGCCATTAATTAGGTATTGCACAAGATGCAATACCCTAGATATTACACCTGATGTGAATCCAATTTAAAGAGCTCTTCATTCAATAGATTAGAAAATATGGTTGGATGATGCTTTTGAATTTTTTTTGACATCTTATTTTTCTTTCAATCTTCAAAAGAATCACGCCAATGACACTTCTGTAAGGATTTAAAATGTCTTTTGACCTTTGACTCTCTCTGTCATAATTTTCTAAATCGTACCGGCACAATTGGGTCCGTTTGGATTGAGTTTATTGTTGTTGAAACTGAAACTGAAAACTGAAAACTGAAAACATTGTAGTAAAATAATTTTTAAATGTGTGAATAGTATCGTGGGACCCATTTTTAATATTTTTTAACTCATGAACAGCGTCAAACAGTGTGTGAACAGTGTCAAACAGTATGTAAACAGTGTCAAAAGTGTATGAACAGTGTTCTTGTCCCCCAAAATCAGAAACGGTGCAGGAAAAAAAAAAAAAAAAAAAAAAAGAAGGGGTAAAACGCAAAACGCAGACTTGGATTTCAGCAGGATCCAAACGCCCTCAATGAAGACACAAACTTGTGATATGAAAAGCTGGGCCAAAATGCCCTAATACGTCAAAATTATTAATGTTATATTACTGTTTGAAATATATTTAGTTATATATTAATTTTTTCAAGCTATGGCATGGAACTCGAAAATAGGAACCCTAGTACCATGTATAGAGTATACACATACATATGGTTCATGCTTCAGGTTTTGTAAAGAATATTTTAATAATTATCAAATAATATGTTGTATAATATTTTTATTTATTTTTTGAGGAGATCCTCCTTGTATGAACTTAATACAACGGGCAACGGCTGAAGGTCATGTGTAATGCTTAATCTTATAAGGTTGCGTTGATGTCACCTGTTGAAGAAATTGAAAAATCCTATGCGATAACGACAAAATGTAGATGTGTAAAAGGAAATAGAAGAAATAGTAAGTAATGTATAAAATAAAGGGTCCTTGTATAGTTTTCCATTATACGAAGGTGCAAGAAGTAACCTATTATGGAACTCTTTCTTACATAAACTCAAGTACCACAAGGTACCCGTTTGGATTCAACTAAATGTGGTATTTACGTTTTGCGTTTTTAAACCTTCTTTTTCTCAGCACGTGAACAATAATATCATATGATTTTACTGTGCAGGAGACAAAAAACACTGTTCATGTACTGTTCATGGGTCCCACGATACTATTCACACATTTAAAAATTATTTTGCTACAGTATTTTCAGTTTTCAGTTTTCAGTTTCAGTAAAAATAAGTTCAATCCAAACGGACCTAAGGAGCTCAAGTTTCTTAAACTCGAGTTTTGCGTGGCATTTTTTAATTAAAATAATCCACATGAGTAGCATTTTTTATGGAATTCGAGTTTTTGACACTCGAGTTCCATGTTAAACTTGAGTTTTAAAAAGGTGGTACATTACTAAATATTTCTCAAACAGTGGTAAAACACTAATAATTTTGAACAACAGTAGGATTTGGCCATTTTGGTCTGTGAAGTTGGGGTTACAACTAGTTTGGTTTGGTGAAAAATTGGAGGGATAAAAAATAAAGAAGGGATGAAAAAAATTAAAGAATAAAAAATATTTAATTTTCTCTTAAATGTGTTTGGTTGGGAAGAAAAAAAAAAGGTAAGAAGACGAAAAACTCATCTGTTAGATAAAAAGAAAATTGAACAAATGTAAAATGAAATAGGCATAAATTTACAATCATGTCCCTATTAAATAAAACAAAAACTAATACATTTTTTTTTTCCTTAAAAACTTGTATATAAATAGGACTTCATATATAAAGGATAAAATACTATTTTGGTCCCTAAACTTTAATAAAAGCTTGTTTTTCGTCCCTAAATTTTAAATGTACCTTTTTCATCCCTAAACTTTGTAAATAGTTTTTTCAATAGTTTAGAAACAAAAATAGGGATAAAAAAGAACTTTTTTTTTTCAATTTTTTGCATTTTTGACAAAGGTATTACTGAAATTGGTGGGAGAGTTTATTTTGGACTTTTTTTTTTTTTTTTGGATAAAATCATCTTGGACTTTTATTAGTCTTTCTTACATGTAAGACATTTTTATGCAAACCGTTATTATAGATGTTAATATTTTTTTTTAATAAAAGTTATAAATGTTGATCTTTTTTTTTTTGTTTTTTTTTTGTTTTATATATGTAAATGTTAATCTTTATCATCTATGCCTCGTGGTAGTCGGCCACATATTGCAGCGACGCTTGTGTCTCTATGTCGGCAACTGAGTTTAGGTGTTATGGAAGGGTGTTAGAAAAAAGGCTAACCTCTAATGTGTGACTGAATTGAGTCAGTTTTAATCTATTATTACCAAAGTTAGTGAAGTCGCCACCAATCAATAGGTTTTTTCTAAGGTGTAATTGGTCACTTGACTCTATTTGATTTTATTATCAGTCTTAGGTTAAGAAAAATGGTAACTTTTTGTAATCTAATATGGATGGTAAAAATTCTTGATTCTTGAGTTCAGAAGTCTGGTTACATGTGGAGAAGGTGTTAGGCACCCCACAATGTATGTCTAGAGACAGTCCTTTATTTTGGTAAAATCTTAAATTTCGGACATTGATAATTAAAAACAAGCTATTGGCATTAGCTTTCAGGGCTTTAAAAGAATTAGGCTTTGAGGTTTGATTTTGGAAAGGGATATGGTCTTTATCAATTCTGTGCTAACACATTTGGAATTGTTGTCGAATTTCCATAACGAAAATACAACAGCATTTCACCTTATTTCGTGGCAGAAATTTGTCAACATTTCGGGTCAGGTGTGTCATAGCACACAAAATACTATTCTCACCAAGCTTTCATTGTGAGAATACAGTAAAAGGATGCCCTATTTTCATGGCAAAAATCTAGCAGAGTTTCGTGTTTGGTGCACTATGGCACACTGCCAAAGTTTCGTACCTATGGGATGTTCATACTAGGGCAAGCCAAGGCTCACCAAAGCATCAAACACATTGACGCGTGTCGCATACACAGGGAAACCAATGTCACTAGCTGACATGGATCGAGACAATCACACTGCGATAATCATGCACACAATGTAGCATGAATATGCATTTACAATAGTCACCTTAAATGCATACCCACATTCCAAGGTCAAGAGCACCCATGATCATGTGGGGGGTACCCTCCTAACTATGTGAGTCCATTATACAAAGTGCTTGACCTTCTTTATACAAGCATATATATATATATATATATAACTTGCACAATGCAAGCACATAGAGCAGGAAAAATAAACCAGTCATTGCCAACATCCCAAGCGTATGGCCCAAGTAGGGAAAAGTAAAGGTCAAACATTGCCATACTCTAAGAATGTGGCCCAAGCAAGATACAAGAAAGGAAATCCCTAATCTAGAAAGCTATAGACATGTTTCTAAAGAAAATGGCTAAGAGAGAGAGATAATCACACGGAGAGGCTAAGCCTCCTAATCTACTGAACATTTCCCTTTTTGGGCTTGCTACTTTTGCTTGCATTTTTGCCCTTTTTAGCTTGCATTTTGGAAGTTGTGTCCACACTCCGAGCGTGTACATACAACAAACAAAGAAAACACAAAACTAGTAGACAAGCAAAAGAAATAAACAAACAAGTTCAGAAAGCACTAAGCAAACAAGCAAGGCAAGTAAGCAAAGGAAAGGAAGCATGCAAAGGGACAAACAAGCATGTTATCAAAAAAGCAAACAATAAAGGGTGTCCTTAAATGACAAATGCAGGTTTGGATTTGGTGTCTGTAGTTCCATTAAATTGAAGTACAGATGACACGTATGTCATTAAGCAAACTTCCTAAAAGGGACTCAAGATTTCGTGTACAAAGAAGGATGTGAACTTGCACGAGACTCTGGGTAGGGACCATGATTGTTGACACAACAAGCATGCAAAGACATATGCATGAACACATAAACAAGTATGCAAAGATGCAAGAAAGAAAAGAAAAGAAAAGAAACCCGCACAAGGTAGCACAAAGCATGCATAGCAAGCACAAAAAGAAGCAAAGCATGTTATCACACAAAGTGGAGAGCTCATCATGTTATAAGGCACACACAAGGCTAACAAGAGAAGCACCAACATGCAAAGCTAAACAAAGGAGAGAAAGGCGAGTGGCAAGCAAGCCAACATCACAAAGATGTACTCCTACACATGGTTGCATCCAAACAAACCACAAAGGGGAGAGATACAACCAAACAAACAAGAAGGCCCCAAAGACCAATAAGCACAAACCTACAAATGGAAACAAGACATGTGTAGCATGGCAAGGATGCAAGAAACAAGATGTAAGTATACAAGCATGGATCGAAACACAAAAGCATAGAAAAAGTGCAAACAAAGCATAAACATGCAAAAAGGAATAAACCAAACCTTTATTGTACTCGAGAGTATGTATATAGGCCTAGACCACTAGGGGTCTGTTTGGATAGAACTTATTTTGGTAAAACTGAAAACTGAAAACACTGTAGCAAAATAATTTTTAAATGTGTGAATAGTGCTGTGGGACCCATTTTTAATAAAAAAGTTACTGAAAAGTGGAATTTATGGGTCCGTGAACAGTGCATAGATGCATTGTTCACCGTGGAAAAGTCAACAAATGCAAGCTGAAAAAAAAAAAAAAAAAAAAAAAAAAAAAAAAAAAAAAAAACGTAGAAAACATAAACGCAGTTTCAGTGCTATCCAAACCGCACCTAGATTTAGATCTAGAAGCACGTAGAGCAGGAAAATAAACCAGACAATGCCAACGTTCCAAGGGTATGGCCCAACAAGGCATAAGAAAGATAAATCAAACATTGCCAAATCCAAGGAACGCGGCCCAAACAAGGTATAGGAATGATAAAATAGACATTGCCTACATCCAAAGGGTATGGCCCAACAAAGAACAGGAAATGTAAATTAGACATTGCCATACCCTAAGAATGCGGCCCAAACAAGATACAACGAAAGGAAATCCTAGTCTAGATATAAGGTTCTAAAGAGGGGCTACAAGAGAGAAAGAAATAACCACACCGGGAGGCTAAGCCTCCTAATCTACTGAACATTGCCCTTTTTGGGCTTGCTTGCATTTTGCACATTTTGCTTGCATTTTAGAAGTCATGCCCTTGCTCCAAGCGTGTTCATGTAATAAACAAAGAAAACACAAATCCAACAGACCAGCAGAAGAAAAAAACAAAGAAAGGAAGGGATACTTGCTAACAAGCGAACAAAAAGAAGAGAACATACAAAGGGGCAAAGAAGCATGTTATCGAACAAGCATGTATCAAATAAACAAACAAGATATGATGTCCTAGAAGGACAAATGTAGGTCTGGATTTGGTATCTATAGTTCCATTAGATTTGAATATAGACGATATGTGTGCCATCAAGCAAAGCTCCTAAGAGGGACTTGAGATTTCATGTACAAAGACGGGTGTGAACCCGCATGAAATCATAGGTAGGAACTAGGCTTGATGACATAGACAAGCACACAAAGACACATGCCTGAACAAGTAAACATAGATGCAAAGATGCAAACAAAAAAAAGAAAAGCCAAACAAGATGGCACAATGCAAGCATAGCAAGCACAAAGGAAGCCAAGCATGTTATCAAACAAATGGGAGAGCTAAACATGTTATAAAGCACGAACAAGGCCAACATGAGAAATCCTAACATGCAAAGCTAAACAAAAGGAGAGAAAGGCAAGTGGCAAGCAAGCCAACATCATAAAGATGTACCCTGTAGATATTGTATTTTGTCTGACCTCAAATCTCGTTGGGAACCTGACTCATTTGAATGTGACATTAAACATATTGAAATTCTCATTTTAATATCCAAAGACAAAAATCAGGCTTGAGTTATTCGAATTGTTGTGAAAGTGAGAAATTAGCCAGTTACAGATTTGCTATTAAAATGTGCTTTATTTCTTAAATTGATAGTTGTTTCCACTTTGAGATGCTTTAAAAATCATATCTAAAGTATTACTGGAGTTTGTAGGACTGCTCTAGTGAACTGCATTTGGGATAGGAATTAATTTTGACACGTACTCAAAATTACCATTTAATGTGGGAAATTAGAAAGATTTATCGAGAAATGCTCATCACTAGTTTTTAAGGCTGTCCAAACCCATCCGAACCCCTGGCCCACCTGAAGAAACTGTCTGGATCCGATCCGACACCGACCGACCCAACTACTCTAGCGGTCAATGACGGGTCTTCTCTACCAGAAACCGACTCTGGTGGGTCGGTTTTGGTTTCCCTCCCCCCAAAGCCCAAAAAACCCGAACCGTCTGACAAAAATTCAGATTTCGGCGAAAAACCCAGATACCGGTGAAAAATTTCCATATTCCAAAAAAAAAAACCCAGATTCCAGCGATAACTTTCTACATCTCGGCGAAAAAACCCATATTTCAGTGATATTTCAAGTAGATTCAGTGAGATTTTGATTGGATCTGGTGAAATCTCATCCAATTCGGTGAGATTTTCACCGAATTTGGAGAAATCTCATAGATTTCGATAAGATTTTTGCCGGATTTGGGTTTTTCTCACCGTTTTCTCAGATTTATGACACCGATCGACCCGTTCGCCACTCGTTGAAGATCTGATCTACCCGACCTGTCTACTCCTGCAGTTGGCGGCGGGTGAGATTTTCTGCCATTTGATTTCGTCAGGTCGATTCTGGGTTAGGCACAAACTCAACTCGGACTGGCCCGTGGATAGCCCAACTAGTTTTAATTGGGTCAGGCAATTTCACATTTATTTTAACTTGGTCCCATGATGTTTATCACTTGATGAATTTACCTAACTATCCTAACATTTTATTGAGTGTGTATAAGGTCCATTGATCATTGGTAAGTGTAAAAAATGAACAGTGGATTGATGAGAAATGGCCTGTATTTTGCTTCTAGTGTATACCCAAGTAGACAATTTTGGACTCATTTGCCATGTGCCAGCTCATAATGCATGCTTAGACAGCCCACGATTTGTGCTTGGACAGCATGCGTATTGCCATACAAATACTCACTACAGACCTCAATACCCTAGACATACACAGACCCACGGCTTAGGCATCCTTTTTGCCTCTCCCCCATCTCTTCCCATCTCCTTTATCATTCTCTCATCCAAGAACCCCAACAACAGATCTAGAAGATTCCCTAAGAGAAAACTAGAAACAACTCCCCCAAAATACCCAAAAAAGCAACCTCAAGACAGTATAAAAAACCCAAATAAACTCATTCAAAACCCATAAAATAGACCCAGAAAAATAACCCTTGGAACCTACAGAAAATTCCTACATAAATAAATAAGTTTGGGTCATGCCACATGGCCCCCATGGCCCAAACGAAAGTAAAAAGACCTCTAGCTCATAGTTCAATTGGACATGTAGGTTACATTCATATTGGTTTCTCATGTGAAACCATAGAAGGAATTCAATCACTACTAATTAGTATCTTTATTTATGCATTAATGACGATAGATGCATTCGCTATAGTTTTAGCATTACGGCAAACCCATGTCAAATATATAGCGGATTTTGGTACTCTAACCAAAACGAATCCTATTTCAGCTATTACCTTCTCCATTACTATGTTCTCATATGCAGGAATACCCCGATTAGCTAGCTTTTGTAGCAAACTATATTTGTTCTTCACCGCTTTGGGTTGTGGGGCTTACTTCCTAGCCCTAGTGGGAGTAGTGACTAGCATTATCGGTCGTTGGGTGGCTGGAAGGTTGCCACGACTAAGTAAGTTTGGGGACCGAAGGCAATTCTCCGTGCACTGAACACATAGCTTACCGAATTAGTTGCGACACGGATGGGAATGCATGCTACGAAAGATAGGATTAAGTCTGATACATCAATCAACTACTCAATATCCTTGTACGAGTCCACAATCACTACACGAGATGAACCTTGGTTTGGTGAATTGAAGTTGGCCTCAGGTGTAATAGGACTTCCAGTTACTGTGTGTGATTGTATACTGAGGTGCTCCCCACTGGTTGTTGGAACGACGCGAGCCGAGTCGGGCCTCGATTCAAAAAGTTGAAGAGCCCAAAAGTATAAATAGGGGGTTACAAATTATCCATCTCATTGGGGGCAGAAAACGAATAAACATCTTGATATGATACAGCCTTTTCTATTTTAGTTGGGAAAGAGCGGTGAAGTCCATTCGAATCATCCAATGAAGAATAAGAGGAGAGCAAAGCGCCAATGGCATGCAAAGCGCATGCGGAACGGGCACGGAGAAAAATAAGTGTGAAGAAGAAGTAGCTGAGATCATTCCCTTTGCTTCATGGGCCCCAAGCAGTGTAGTCTTTCCTGGCCAAATAAAGGATTCAAGGCTTCATGCTACGCTACTTAACTATAGAAATCTATTTTTTTTAGTAATATATATGAATAGAACGATAGATCCATCCATCTATCCTATCCGATTTCCATTTTGATATCTAAAAAAGAATCAATTTCATTCAACATTTGATTCAGAGAACTGCACTTAGCCCCCTCACTCATGAAACGACTTTGCTGTAATGGATGGCAAAAGGTCCAAGTACCCCAAGCACTAGAGTGATCAAGTAGCCGGGAAAGGGCCTAGAAATGCCTACTACTACACCACACTACACTTGTCTCTACACCTACACATTTACAGAGCTAACCCCCGTCTAGTCCTTGGCAGAGCTAAGAGGGCTTCCATCCTTATTCCTTATCACCATCTTCGCCCAGGCTAATGGGGCCTTACTTATTCAAGGGGGAGAGTGGAGCCTCAAGAAGCACTATTGGGAGGAAAATCCTTGGCCCCTTTTCATTCTTTAGAAGGTTCCAAACCTTTCTTCAACATAGGTGACAACGAGCGAAGCAGAGATGGAAAAGATCGAATACAGGAATAAGAAGCAAGCTCACCTTTCTTTTTGATTCTTTTGATAGAGGGGGATGGAGAAAATGGACAAAACAGACTAGCATTTCTAATTGAACAAATACAGGAAAAGAATCATATTGAAAACATTCCTAACCAACCAGCCCCTTCCTTCGTGGAGTCGTGTATTTTAAGTTATTCGAACCTACCTAAAGCGAGCCCCCCATAGAGGCAAGTGAAGTTGGTGAGCCATATGATGGGCAACTATCTCTTGCAATTCAAAGAGGACCTAGTTGTTAGTTAGTACCCCCTTGGTTTCAGGGTGGACCCTTTCACTCTATTTTATTATATACGCTTAGTGAAAAGAATGTTTTTTGATACACCTAGGACATGGATTCTATATGAACCAATGTTATTTTTATATCTCTTTCCCTTGTTCTTAGTTACTCATGAAATGGCACTTAGTTTATATCTTTAAGTTCGATCATCAACAAGGTTCAATGAAAGGGTGGGCCATTGATAAAGAATCGATTCTAAACCACAATGCTAGCGGATGGCGGGCCTCAGTCTGAGACTCTACCCTGCCTGTTGGATGGATGGTGCTTCTCTATCCCTCCTTTTCTGAGAGGTGATCCCCCAATCTTTTTTCAACCTAAAGGTTGATTTCAAAATCGGGTCAAAACGTAGTCATTGAAGTCTTTCTACAACATCTTCTATCAATGGCCACACTACGAGTTCACTGTCAATCTTGCTTTCAAGCCAAAGTTTGCTCGTTTCAGTCCATACAACACCTTCCTGAGTCGACTAACTAGATGCGAAGAACTTGATCACCCTGACAAAGTTGGCATGTAAACCTCCTAGTGTGGTTTTCAACTCAGAAAAGCATCCCCCACATCTCACTGGAACGAAGGCTACTTTCTCACCGTGGTAACTACAATCAGAGCCCTACAAAAGTAACCTTTTCTAGTGGGGCAAAAGTCTTCTCAGAATCGATACTAAGAGTGAGTCTAAATTTCCCTTAATAGTGGTCTTTCTATCAGGAAGAGGTTTGGAACCCTGAGTACAGTGTTCCGGGTGTAGCAGGAAAAAAAGTTGTATGGGAAATGGTGCTCAGATGAAAATGCTCTTTCTTGGCCATTAGATCAGCAAGGGTGTGATTCAGATGGTGTAGACACTTGATTTTGCACCCATAATTTAATCTTGAAAGATGGCTAGAATGACCATTTATATACTCAAAAAATTTAGAGTTGCATTACTTACATTAATTCATTCATTGCATATCATAAAAATGATCTCGAGATTCTAACGATCGCGACGGTATGCTCGATTCCTAAATTGGACCATCGGATTGAAAGATATCACATGATCAAGTTTTCACCGTCTACATGCATTTTGTTTGGGTGGAAGCAATCATGCGTGATTAATTTAGATTGGTTAAACAATTACAATTAATTAAATAATTTTGTGATTGGTCGTTGGTTTTTGTCAAAAATAAGCCCGCTTGCATGGGAATAAAGTGGATAATCAGATAATAAAAAAATTGTTGATAATTAAGTCTTTTTAGAATATTTATCTGTTAGATAGTTATTACTCTAAAGACCTGATTATCAAGTAGAAGGGATTAATTTTTAGAATATGAATTAAAAACGTGTCTAGGTGCAATTCCCGACTCAAAAATCCTAAAAAAAGAGTCCAAATCGAACCACAATTGGAAAGGGGGTTCCGCATCCAAGAGGGCCAATTGGCACTCTTGGAGTGCTGATCGGCACATGGCAAGTGCTGATTGGCACAAAGTTGAGGCCTGGCCCGGGAACCTTCTGATTAAGATAAAACCTATCTTTTTTGAATTTTTGGGGACAACGACGCATTCTAATTTGTACCTGATCTGATTCAGCTTATTTTTCAAGCATCCAACCTCTATAAATAGAGGAAAAAGATAAGAAATCGGGGCCCTTCTTTTTCTGACTTCTTTTCTCCCCTTGCATTAAAGACGTTCTGGAAGCCTTGGTTTTAAGAACTTCTTTTTTGTAAGTAAAATATTTTAGATCTCAAAGAGGTGAAAATTTCTTTGATTTCTAAAGCATTCTTGCATTAAAGGGTATATTCATGCAAGTAGGTATTTAATTTTTTCCTGTACTTATTATTATTATTATTATTTTGTTCTCTTATTTGATGTATTTGTGTTGTTCATTGCATTTTTTTTATTTTTTATTTTTTTATGAATATGTGTCTGATGTCATTATCAAATTGATCTTGTTTACAATTCATTTATGCCATGTTTATATGTTTAGTTGGAATTTTCTTTAGTGGATTAACATGTTTTGTTATTTAATTCTTCTTTAATTTCAAAATTTGCGATTAATCACTACAACCTTTTTTTCTAAAATAACAAAAAAAAAAAAAGATTTGTATTTTCAATAAATACAAATCTGAAAATTTTTCTAAACAAAAACAGATCTATATTTTCACTAAATACAGATTTGAAAATTTTTTTGATAAAAAACATTAAATATAGATCTGAAATTTTTTCTGAAACTTTTTTCTAAACAAAAAAAGATCTATATTTTCACTAAAAACAGATTTGAAAATTTTTTTGGAAATTTTTTAAACGAAAACAGATTTATATTTTTATTAAATACAGATCTAAATTTTTTAGGTATACAAAACTAATATGTATTTTCACTAAATACAGATCTAAACTTTTCTTTGTAATAAAAAATGATTTTCTTCTTAAATAAAACTACAGATTTTAAATTTTCAAAGAATGAATTAATATTTAAGTTAGGGTTTTTTTTTGTTAATATGTCATTATAATATCATGCATCTTTTGAAAGGGTATATAATGGTCATTTAGAGTCTAGAAGACCAGACTTTGTCTAGACGGAATGGGTGCCTAACATATTCCCATTCCGTAACCTAGCCCCCGAACTTAGGTTTTTGGATAGTAGACTAGTGTTTTATCTTTTATTTTGGTAGATTGTAACTAGGATCAAAGCTTTGTAATTTATATATAGATTGTATTTAGGACCAAAGCCTTGTAAAGATATTCTACCAAGTTGTATTTGTATAACCAATTAATGACATTTGAGGTATTTTTGGACATATGAATTGTATTTTATTTTTTCTTATTTTTTATTAAAAAAATAAGTGGTGACTCCACACAATTACCCAAAAGAGAGGTGCCCTAAGCACCCAAATCTCTTTTTGAGAGCCCTCCTAAAGAAGCACCGGTCTCTCACAGTGATGACTCCACTTGGGATGTCGAGGGCTAAGTTTCGTGTTAAACTTTAAGTGACCAATTATATACCCTTGTGTTTGTTATGATATTTGTTTGTGTGGTTGCTTATGTCTTGATGTGTTTGTATGATATTTTGTTCATTTTTCCATGTTAATTGTTAAAAGCTTTCCCTAACTGTCATAGTGTATGCCATCAAAATTGAAAGCATGGATTTGTGTTAAAACATAAGAGCTTGTTTAGACCCCAAAATAAAAAATACGGCTTGATTGCTTTTACTCAAACTTAGACTAAGTGCGGAACAAGAGTAAATAAGCGCAATGAACCGATAACTCTACCCTAAGCATTATTCATCTATTATCAACAATAAAATGAAAGCTAAAAGAGTATGGAAAAGAGATGCAAACACAAAAGAACACCGAGATTTCTTATTGAAGAGGAAATTGAAGATCTTGACTAGAAGCCTCTCTGTGACCCTCCAAGTCGAAAACAATCCACTAGAGAATAAAGTTGGAGTACACGAATAACAAAAGATACACCAAGCCTAGTCTACCCCATGTACTTGAGCCCTCCAAACTCCTTCCAACTGACTTCTCGGAGCCTTGTCTTCTCTAGCTTTCTAGATCCCGTAATTTAGCCCAATTGCATCCGCCAATGAATGGCTCATTCCAATGCTTCCCAACATCACCAAAATCTCACTTTACACTTAGTATGGGTGTGGTAAGTGTTTAGGCTAACAACCTCTCTAAGATCTAGAGATGGAGAGATAAGAGTTGAGGAAAACCACAAGGAAATGTGTAGATGATTGTGGGTATAACAATCTCTAACTCTCAAGTGAATTTTCTAGGATTTTCTCTCTAAAAAGAACTCCTTACAATTTGTGGGTAATAAGGGTATATATAGTGCGGGTAAAGACTTGGTAAAGCAAAACACAACTTTTTGCCAAACAGAAACTTTCACTGGTCCTTCAAGGGTTGGCCCTTCCCACGAGACAGTCGCGAAAATGACAGCCTGACACGACTTTTTATCTTCCAGTCGTGTGCTCTATACATGGCTCTTTCGAGGGTTGCTTCTCATAAGACAGTCGCGAAATCCACTTGTTCAACTTTTGAAGCTTGATTCTTTACCGAGCTCTCACACTCATCCTTTACAATTAAACCTACATAGATACAGGGAAAATGATTAAAGAAATTACACTCAAATTTGGCACGAAATTAAAGCCAATATAATATAGTTGGAAATCACAACTTTACAATCTTCCCCTTTGGCTATTCCATGACAAAACCCCTAAACAGATTCTAAACTTAAACGTGAGTTTTGGGAACATGGGCAAAACTCACTCACACCTAACTTTAGAAGCTGTGAAGCACTTGCACCACATACACTTGTATCCTGAAACACTTGCACATAACAACAAAACTTCATTAAGCTCAGAGGCAAGTAAAACACAAGGTACGTATAAGGAACAAGTAAAATGTGATCAAGATATCAAAACGGATATATGACAATAAACATAACTTGATCAAACATAAACAGTCATTAGGAAATGACTACAATGAACATTTATCAAGTAAGTGATGCACGTCCAACAAACACATGATGCATTAGAGAAACTAAGGCTATAAGCAATAGAAAACAATAAGCATCAATAAATAGTTATAAAAACCAAGATACAAAATGGTACTAAAGAAAAACTAAGTTTTAAACTAAAGTACTTGAAAGCTTTAAACTAAAGCATTGTAAACATCCAAAAACTATAAATGCGTAAAATAAACTAGACTAGCCAAACAATGGTTAGGCTATCCAAAAGTGTGTGTGGCTGTAGGTTAGCCTCCTCCTTTTGAGCCCATTGATCTCCCCCTTTCAATATGCACACCTCCTTTTGTTGCCTAAGAAACCAAGATCAATGGCTTCGAAGTCGAACGTTAGCTCTTTCAGGTAATCTGGGGCTGAGGAGCTCCCCTATTTGCCTCCAAATTTTTTGTTTTTGTTGAGGGAGAAATTAAAATCTCCAAGGCAAACCCAAGGTCCCTCATGGGATTCTAGCAAAGCTGAGAGATTTTCCCAAGCTTTCTTTTTCTTAGAGTACTAAGGGGGACCATAGAAACCAACAAATAGCCAGTTATAAATAGCATCTGACACCCTAATTGCAATTAGGTTTTTGTTGAAATCAACTTCTTTGATGTTGACACCTGCTTTCCACAAGATACAGAGCCCACTAGCATAACCTTTTGGATCCACAATACATTTATAGTCAAATTTGATAGAGTTCTTGACAAATTCCATGCGATTTTCTTTTGCTTTAGTTTTAGGGGGAAAAAAAAAACAAAACAAACAAACAAACATCAGGCCTCGCCCTATTTATTTAAGCTCTTAGAGCTTGAAATGTAGAGGCATTGCATATGCCCTGATAGTTCCAACCTAGAATTTTCATGGTAAGGTTGGGGGCTTGATAAGGCCTGCCTCCTCGGCTGTACACTTGTGATACACTTTCCCCTTTTCCCTTTCCCGGAGCTAGTCTCCTCCTGTCTCTGATCACTTTCTTTTCCCATCCTCCCCTTTTTGCCTAGTAGCCACCATTTCACCCCATCTCTCCCCCCCCCCCCCCCCCCTTCCCTTTTCCTACCACTCCTATCATGGAAATCTCAGATCTAATAGCCAAAATAGGAAACTGCTTTTGTAAAGACATCAATCTAGAGCTCCCTCCAAGCCAAGAGAACATCAAATTCTTCAATCTTACATTGATAGCTAAATTTGTAACCTCAAAACCCACTAGTCTATCCTTACTCAAGGAAGTATTTAATAAAGCTTGGAGACCAGCATATCCAATGGATGTGAAACATCTAGATAGAGATATCTTCAAGTTCTCCTTCTACCATGAAGTTGATCTCCATAAAGTCTTACAGAGACGATCGTGGTCCATAAGGTCACCTTATACTTAAAAAGTGGAACCTAGACTTGACCTAACAAGAAGTAGATTTCTCATCCTCCTCAGTTTGGGTCCAAGTCCATGGGCTTCCAACCTTATGGAAATCAGAAAACAATCTCAGCAAGATTGGTTCGTTTGTCGGAAAAGTTCTCAAAATAGACCTCATTGGAGATGCAGGTGGAGGATGGAAAAAATTTACTAGAGTCAAAATCGATATTCCTATCGCCAACCTACTCATCCCGGGTATTTTCCTCCCCAGGCAACACAAACAAGACTTGTGGATCGGTCTAAAATATGAGAAAATTGCAGATTTATGTTACAATTGTGGCACAATAGGACACGATCTGAAATCCTGCACCAGACCGGCCTTCTGTCTCCAAAACCCACTTGGGCACCATTTCCTCACGGCTGGTCCTTGGCTGAAAGCAGAAATCTCTGATTGCCCTTCTGGTATCTTTGAAAAGCCCAAACCTCCGCCTGTCCCTAAACCCGCATCGCCACCTGACTCCGCCAGAGAGGTACAGCAGTCGAATTGCCAGCCCATCCCAACAGTTCAGCAGGCAACAACATCGACCCCTCCATCCCAGCTTGGACTTATACCACCCACAATACATAGTACAGTACCCAACGATCCATACGACATGTGGCAACTACACCCTGACTAGGTGTCCTGCGCCATAACACCAAATCCCAAACCCACTGAGCTGGTAGAGCTAAAATCCCTATCCGCTACGTTAGATAACGAGGTATCCTCTCATTTTATTCCATCTTGCAATCTATTTCTTTTAACACCAGTCAAAGTTGGGCCCATTGGACCAAGCATCCCAATCAATGCCAACCCATCTCTTAATCCTCCAAACCCCTACATCCACCCCCGTTTGGCCCAAAGCCTTTCCACCCTAATAAGCCCAGAACACATAAAACCCATTCTAAACACAAACAATCCTAACCCAAACACCACCATAAATACCTCCCCTTTAAACATACTCACACCCAAACCTCAATCACCAAACCACACGGACAAGCTTCCCCAATCTTCAAACCCCCATAAAAGAAAAACCACCAAACTTGACCTTGAAAATTTCGCCAAATGTCTCAAAAAAGCTGTTGAAGGTCCTAAACCAATATACTTCGACCCCAATTCTACCACCCTAATCCCTCTCTCGAGACTAGAACACTTCATCCTTCAAAACCAAAAAACCAACCCATCCCCCGTTTTCTCCTCTCATGGCACTCAAGTCAAGTCAACCATTATTTCTAGGCAGTCCCAAATGAACCCAAAAAAAAAAAAAACCCCTTAAAATTTTCCATATATTTTTATATTGCGTAAGAATTTTGAAATTTTAATCATTGGATTACATGTTTTTTATTATATCATTCATATTTGCAAAATTTCAAGAAAATCAAAGATCAATTGCTATGTTATCAAACAAATGTTAAAATTTTAAGTTTTTGTGATCTATAATTATGTATAAAAAACAAGTTTAATGATCGAAAAGTAAATAATATCCAATTTGAAAGATTTGATATATATATTAATAAAAAATATAAAATTCAACAATTAGATTTTCAAAATTCGTATCTAAAAGGGAAATATACAAGAAGATTAAAGATTTCTTCGGAGAGAAAGTTTGTTAGTCTCAAATGGATTTTTACGTTACTTAAAAAAAATTAGCGTGGCACAAGAGTCATTGATTACAGTATTATACCACTTTTTTAGTCCTTGATTTTATTGCTTTTTTATTCTTCTTATTATTTTTTAAATTGATAAAGGAGGGATAGTACCAAGACATCATTTTCATGGGAACCAACTATAAGCCTATGTATGTTTAAATTTCCTTTTTTCAATTAGATGTGGTGGGTGCGTACCGCATATGAGAGATTTTTATATCTACAAGGAAGTTTCCTCCTTAGTCTCTTCATTTAGAGAATTGAAGAAGAAAAAATAAAAATAAAAAACTTTTTATTTAGCTAAAATTTTATGGTAAAATTTAAAAGGGTAAATTATAGTCAACACTATTGAGGTTTGAGATAAAACTAAACAAGTCCAAAACCTTTCAGAACTAGCTGATTTGGTCCCTGAAGTGTATGCTAAATACAACAATCTCATTTCTAATAGCATATGGTTTAGGGACCAAATTGGATATTTTTGAAATATTTTAGACTTGCATAGTTTTAACTCAAACCTCAAGATGCTGACTATAATTTACTCAATTATAAAATTATCATTAGATTTTGTGATACTATTAAAACTTAAAAGAGTACAAAGGTCACATAAAGCCATTTGAATTTATTTTCTCTTGCTTTTATCTCCATCCCTTTTTTGTTTGTTTATTAATTTTTTATTTATCAACTTCCTTTTTTATTTCTAATTTTATTAATTAATTTATTTTTAAATAAAAATTAATTGTTATTTCTCTGTTATAGGTTATTCATACACTTATATATATATATATATATATATGATGAACATGATGAAGAAGACACTCCTTACATAGTGGAAAATTGATGTTCTACTGTTTGTCTAGCCTTTACAAATGCCAAAATGCTACAATATTTACCCATGTTAAAGCTCCGACTATTACTCTACTTGCTCCCCACAAGTAGGGCTATCCACGGGTCGGGTTGGGACCCAACCCAGACTCGACCCGTCGGCGACGGGTGGAAGGCGAAGGAACCTGGACTCGACCCGCCTGAAAATCGGTCGAGTCGGTTGGGTTGCCGGAATGAAGAAAGCATCAAAATCTGGAAAAAAAAAAAAAAAGAAAAAGAAAGTTGTCGGAATCTGGAAAATTCGACGGTTTTTGGAAAATTTCACCGGTTTCTGGAAAAACTCGCTGGATCTTCTCGAATCTAAGCTTGATCTCGCCGAATCTCCTCGAACTAAGCTTGATATCGCCGGATCTCCTCGAATCTAAGCTCGATCTTACCAAATACGATCGAGATCTTGCCAGATCTCCTCGAATCTAAGCTTGATCTCGCCGGAGTTGGCCGGATTTGTAGATAACATCGGTCGAGTCGGGTGGCTCGGGTTTTGGAGAAGAAAACTGCCACTCAACCCGCCGGGGCCGGGTTTTTTGGAGTCAGGACCCGAGTCTAGCCGCCAGAGCAGTCAGATTGGGTGGTTTCGGGTCGAGTCCGAGCGGGTGGGGCAGGTTGGATGGGTGGCGGGTTGATTAGGACAGCCCTACCCACAAGGGATTGTTGCTGCTTTCGGTGTAAAAGCCAAACTGATTGAACCGGCTCCTTGGATAAAGTTGAAAAAGTCACTATTTGTTATGGGTCCGGTTAAAGGCACACATTAAACTTTCTATTGTTGGAAACATTTTCTTGAAAATTGAAAAAGCTGTCATTACTTTTTCAATTCTCAAAAAAAAATTTTTCAAAAATGGAAACTAATGTGTGCCCTAAGGGCACACATTAGTAAAATTCATTTATTATTACTATTCACTATTTAATTAATACTCTCTCTCTCTCTCTATATATATATAACTCTTTGATGGCAGATGGTTGGTGTGTGTAACTGTGTGCCACCGCCCTCTCTCTCTTTTTTTTTTTTTTTTGAAAGGCACTGCCTTCTCTCTTGTCTTTTCTTTTTTGAGTTATAGACATTTGACTGTGTACTACTTAGTAAAATTAATTGGTTATAATGCCATATATATTGGGCTAGACAAAGATTAGCATTTTTAAAGACTATCAAAAAAATAATAATTAAAAAAATTAAGGTGAATTCTAACAACTCAAGCTCTGCAACCTAACAAATCCTTAATCCATTATTTCAGCTAACAGAAATTAAAAGCATAAATTTAAGAATTAATAAACACGTGGCATAATTTTATTGTTCCATAGTGGTGCGGATAAAATGGACAAAAAGATTTTGATTGAAGCCGAAAAAAGTAAGCCCCTTGCAATTTCTAACGTGCTGGGGCATTGAATGATTGTGAAGACGCATAAAAGAAAAGAATAACCGCACATGTCTACTCACTTTCACCCGCAATTGTTGGTTCTTTTTTCCCATTTATAATAAAATTTGAAGAGTTTAAAAAGACACTCTGTTAGTATGCTTTTTCCGTTACTTAAAAAAAAAAAAGGTTTTTAGTCAATGATTACATCATTTTTTTTACTCCTTCACTTTATTGCTTTTTAATTTTTATAACTATTTTTTAAATCGATAAAGAAGGGCCAGTATAGAAACACAATATTTTCATAGAAACAAGCTATAATGTTTATGAAGCTTTGTTTAAGGCTGTGTTTATTTTGGGTGAAAATCATTTTCGGAAATACTTTTTCAGAAATGAGGCTGTTTGGTTGGTCCGGAAAATTCTATTTTCCGGAAATTGAAATCCGTTGACCGAAAAAAAAGGCCTTTGACCACGGAAATCAATTACCACTTCCATTTTCACTTCAAAGGATTTCCGGAAAAAGAGAGAGAGAGAGAGAGAGCGCGTGCGCGCGAGAGGAGAAGACCGAGCTCCAGTCCGCGTCAATCTCGCTAGCTCCAGTCCGACGACTGCGATCGATGCTTCGCGAGATCGCGCCGTCGATCGCAATCTCGCGAACGCGAGATCGCGCTGGCGAGATCGCGACGTTGATCGCGATCGTTGATGATTTTTTCCTGGGTTGTGGCTTGTGTATCGCAATCGTTGATGATTTTTTTTCTGGGTTGTGGCTTGTGTTTTTCTGGATTTGTGTTTTCCTTCTTCTTTTCCAAACACCAGAAAATATTTTCCGGAAAATTTTTTGAAATGCAACCAAACACACAGAAATATTTTCCTTTTCCGGAAATTAGCATTTCCGGAAAATATGTATTTTCCGGAAAACGTTTTACAGCAACCAAACACAGCCTAAATTTCCTTGAATTCAATCAGATGTGGTTGGGGCATACCGTGTGTGAGTGATTTCCATATATACAAGGAAGTTTCCTCCCTAATTTCCTTGTTCAAAGTATTGAAAGAAAAAATATAAATAAATTTTCTTTTTCCATTTATAATAAAATTTGAAGAGTTTGAAGAGAAACTCTGTTAGTCGACTTTTTCCATTACTATTTTTTCAAAAGTTTTTTAGCGTGGCACAAAAGTCATTGACTATATCATTTTTTTACTCCTTCACTTTATAACTTTTTTAATTTTTATAATTATTTTTTAAATTGATAATGAAGGGACAGTACAGAGATATAGTATTTTCATGGTAACAAGCTATGATGTCTATGAAGCACAGTTTAAATTTCCTTGAATTCAATCAGATGTGGTGGGGGAGTCCGCGTGTGAGAGATTTCCATATCTACAAGGAAGTTTCCTCCCTAATCTGCTCGTTCTGAGAATTGAAAGAAAAAATATAAATAAAAACTTTTTATTTAGCTAAAATTTTATGGTTAAATATAAAATGTTAATATTCCTACTTTAACAATGTATTAATTATCCTAAATGCTCTCATTGCTCATTGTGGTTTGCAACCTAAATAGCCTTGCCCTGGGCTTGATTTATATCCTTACATTATAGCTAGTGGACGGAAATATCTCTTCTATTACTAGTGAGGGATCTCTTGATTCTCTTGTAATGTAAGGAACGCAGGTCTCTTCTGTGTTAAGTTTCTCATCAGTTAAGTGGATAACATCCTCTTACTGGTAGGATGTAGGTGCACTTCATGTATTTTAGACCAATGAAAGCTAACTGTTATAGAGTGTTCACCATTCCCACTTTAAATTCTTGTTTATCCTAGTTGAACCTCATTGACTGCCCCTAACTTCATTTAGTGATGCTGTCTTTAGAACTCTCAACTATGGGGAAAACAATCTTGTTGCACTCTGCTTAACTCATGTGGAATTAGGGTAATAAATTATTTTAGACTAAAGTTATGTTTGTACCTTTAGACTTCAATCTTTTATAAAAATGACACATATTTTTATCATGTGTAATGTATATGACTAACTTGATTAGTTAGGTTAATTGAGTAATGAGCAATGCACATGAAAATACGTGCGTTATTTTTTTATTGAGGGTCCATTTGGATACAGCTAAAAACTGAAAACTGAAACTGAAAACTGAAAAACACTGTAGCAAAATAATTTTTAAATGTGTGAATAGTATCGTGGGACCCATTTTTAATGAAAAAGTTACTGAAAAGTGTATTTTGTGGGATCCATGAACAGTGCATAAAAGCACTGTTCACACAAGAAAAGTAAAAAAGATACGGCTTGACAAAAAAAAAAAAAAAAATTGTGAAACGTAAACGTGCGTCTGGGAAGCGCAAAACGCGCTTCCCAAACGCACTCTGAGTGTTACTTTTTTTATTTTTGATTGGTAACTAGGGGTTTGGATGGTAGACACAGGGCATCACAAGTATGCCATTACCTATCACTGAACCCCTAAGAATAAGGTAATAGATGAGTGTACCGATCGATATAATCCACTAAAAATTCAACACGAATTCAGGCCTAAAAGCTGATTTTTACATCTTTTTTAAGGTCTGTTTGGATAGAACTTATTTTACTGAAACTAAAAACTGAAAACACTATAGCAAAATAATTTTTAAATATGTGAATAATACCGTGAGACTTATTTTTAATGAAAAAGTTGTTGAAAAGTGTAATTTGTGGGTCCGTAAACAGTACACGTATACACTGTTTACTGTGAAAAGTCAACATTTACGATTACTGTTCAATAAACAGTAACCGCATTACTCCAAAACGCGTGAAAAAAAAAAACAAAAAAAACAAAAACGCAACTTCAGAAAAGAAATACAACTTTAAGTGGAAACCAAACACACACTCAATCAGGATAAAAGAATAGCCCATTACCAATCTAAATCACACTCTACAGTTGACAGTACAGCCCCAAAAAGCAAAGCGTATTGCAGTTTCTAAAAGGGAGCTTAGCAATAAAGCCATATTTGACCGGTCCTACAATGCCGCAGTTGTCTACACACTTTTACTGTTTCACATAATATGTGTACATACATACCAAATGTGATATTTTAATTTTTAATATATTATATATATATATATATATATATATTATTTTTTTCCCCCTTAGGTAGAAATGGACATTTTTAATCCCACTGATTCAGGGATATAGTCAAAAAATTTTGTTTGGAGGGAAGGATTTGTATTATTAATTTATTAGAGCATCCACAGCAGTGTAGTTAAATTTTTAGCAATTTAGCTCTACTAAAAGTTATTTTATCTATTTTACCTATACACATGCTACAGCAGTGGATCTATTTTAACTTTCAACACAATAAAATAATATATTCATCATAATAAAATAATATTTCTACTACAATAAAATAATAATATCTCTACTTTAATAAAATAACATATCACCACCACCACTCAACACAAACATCTTCTACCACCACCACACAGCACAAACATCCACCACCACCACCAGTCCACGGCAGAGAAAAAAAAAAAAAAAAAAAAAACCCCAAATCAAGGCTCAAGCAAACACAGTCCAGTCCACAGCAGAGAAAAAAAAAAACAACCCAAATCAAGGCTCAAGCAAACACCAGTCCACAGCAGAGAAAAAAAAAAAAAAAAAAAAAAAAAAAAAACCCAAATCAAGGCTCAAGCAAACGACGCGAATTCATCGCTCCGGCGCTCGGTTTCGCCGGCGGTTTCACTCTCCACCGCCACTCCAAGGATCGGCTGAGACATCGAGGCGATTCCGATGTCGGGGAGTGGATTCTCTTCACCAGTCCGACGCCGTTTAGCCGGTTCGTGTTCTTGCGGTGCCCTTCGGTGTCGTTCGCTGGAGGCGAGGACGTGAACAAAGGAAGAATGGTGGTGAGGAGCGACGACGACGGCGTGGGCTGGGACGGCGACGGCGTGGGCTGGGACGGTTGGGACGGCGACGGCGTGGGCTGGGACGGCTGAGACGGAGAGCTTGAGAGAGATGAGAGCTGGGAGAAGTCCACGGTGAGAGAAATGGGTTTTTATTATTTTAATTGGGAGTAGGATTAAAAAATTACTTTTTTTTTTTTAGATGAGTGCTACAGTGCACATCTATAGATAGATGTGCACTGTAGTAAATCAGCCAAATATTATGGCTTTGGCTCCACTACTGTGAGTTTGTTTTGCAATATTGGTGGAGCTAAAATAACATTATAGCTTTTTAGCTCCACTGCTGCAAATGCTCTTAGTCTATACAAACTTTCATACACATACAAAAATTAGTATATTTCATAATAAAATCCTTAAAATTCTGAAATTCTTGAAATTAAATATTTCATTGAATTAAGGCTGTGTTTGTTTCGGTGGTAAAGGAAATCAGGAAAACGTTTTACACCCTTGAGGGTGTTTGGATGTGCAAGGAAAATTGGGTCAAACGAAAAATCATTTCCGTTGACTGTAAAATATGCCCTTTGACCCTGTAAAACCATTTCCATTTGTATTTTACCTTCAAATCAATTCCACCCCAGGAAAACAGAAGAGAGAGAGAAACAACAAGGAAGAGAGATCGCACACCAACACCGGCGAGATCGCACACCACCATGAGCTCCGATCCACATCCAAGCTACCTAGAGAAACATAACCCAGTCCCCATTTCGGCAAACCCACACACACCTTGCCCGATCCACACCCACCTGATCTCGCGTCGCCTGAAGCACCACCGAGATCGCACCCTAGCACCGGCGAGATCGCACCCATGACCCACCCATGCCCGATCTCTCTCTTTCTCGATCTACCTCTCCCTTTCCCTAACTTGTCGATCACTTTCTCTTCCTCCTTCTCTCTGTTTGACTGAGTTTTTGAATTTAATAAATGTTTTGTTCTGATTTTTGTTTGGTTTAATTTTATATATTGAAATTTTCTATTATAAAATTTGTTTGGTAGTTGAGAAAAAAGGTGAGAAAATGTGAGAAACTAGTAGGAAAATAGCATTTTCAGAATGCAACCAAACACATGAAAATATTTTTTAGAACAATTTTCATAATACGGCCAAACATTTGAAAATATTTTACATTCGAAAAATATTTTACATTCAACCAAACACAACCTAAATTAATCTTTCACTATCTTTCATAGTGAAATCCTTACCATTTTTATTTTCAATATGAGTTACCAATTTGTCTACCATTGTGAGTAAAAAAAATTTCACTTGAATTAATAAAGTGTTCAAAAACGTAAATGTTTCTAAACTTTAAGAAATACGATAACACATTTTATCCTAAAAAATGAATTTGATAAACAATACCTTCTCTATAACTATAGATAAATTAGACAATTTTTTTAAGAATATTATTGGACAATTTAAGAATATTTAATTTAGAGAAAAATTTTGTTCCTCAACTAATGGGGTGAAATCCTATTTTTAAAACTAATTATTAAAATATTAAATATTTCTATGTTGTGAAAATAAATTTTCAAAATTTTTTTTTGGGGGGCCCACCCTAACACGGAGCTCCACCCCTAACTCAAGACATAGAACTTACCGTCACAGCCTCAATTGTTGGTTCTTTTTCCCATCTATAAATGAATGCTATGATTTAGCAATTGAGCAAGCAAAAACACCTTTACTCTACTCTCCTCCTAGCCTCCCACTCTCTAGAGACCAGCAAAGAAAAAAACAAAGCTCTCCTCCCACTGAAGATTATGGAGAACAACAAAGACAATGAATTTAGTTGCTGTCATTGTCACCGGGAGTTCTTTAACAGCTTGAATGATTTCCGTGACCATAACGCGGTTGCACATGCAGGTCAAAATGTCGACTGTAACATTTGTCAAAATGTTTTCTTCCATGACGGTGATCTACAAACACACAAAGAACAACATCACCAATCCCCACCTTCACCTGCAGCCCCAGTTCCAGCCCCACAACAACAACAAGCAGCCCAACCACAAGGTATATGATCATTTTCTTATTTTTGATGTGTTTCTTTTTTCTGTTTCGGTTAGAAAAATACATATATACCCTTGAATAGTACTTTGGGCTCTAACATAAGGGGTGAGCCCCACACATGAGTCTCAGTGAGGCTCACCCCTTATGTGAGAGTAGAGGCGGCCCAACAAATTTGCATGCCGAAAAACAATGGAGTTTGCTATAGATGCGGGGTTCTCGGAGTTGATTGTTGAAGGGGATAAGGAGATGATAATGAGAGCCGTTTCCTCCACTTCTCCAAAATGGTCTTTGGGTGTGATTTATGATGATATATGTTGTCTAGCAGGAGGACTTTGTCAGGTGTCTTTTAGTTGTATTCAGCGTAGTGCCAATTCCGTGGCTCATTCCTTATCACTAATGTCCCAGAGGAGGAAGTTGTGTGGTTGGAATATTCGCCACCACCAGTGATGCTTTGTGTTTTTATTTTACTTTTTTTAAATGAATGAAGTTTGATAGGGTTTTCAAAAAAAAAAAAAATCATAACTTTTTTTATATCAAAAATCCATTCTTTTTATTTTGTAATATGTTTTTTTTTTCCAGAAAAAAATATAAAGCTATAACAAATTATTTTTTAAAAAAAAAAAATCCTTAGAAAAGATGTAATTAGTGACATTTCAATAAGATAATAAATAAATATTTGAATAAATAATTTTAGGGATATTATTAATTTTACATTATGAGGCTTACAAATTTGTATCATCAATCATAAAAAAATAATTTAAACATGTATTTAATTGATTGTTGACATTCACAAATTATATTATTTGTCACGTCAATTTATAAAGGTTTTGAAACAAAATTTATAATATTTCTAGCATTTTTTTTATCAGAATTATTTATTATGATTAGGATCATATATTTGTAAAACTCATGTTTAAAATTATATTATTTTTAGCATTATTCAATTCTTTGGAACTTCTTAAAAATAGAAAAAATATATAAAATTAATTTTTTTCCTATATCTTCAATAAAATTAAAAACAAAAATTAGTCGTTATTCCAAAATTTGGAGGCCTCTAGTAGGGAGCCCTAGGCGATAGCCTAAGCGGCCTAGGGCTAGCCTTGAGTGTCACCGAGGACAAAAGAAGACCTACCACCATCAGTGGCACTCATTGAGGAAAATAGATGTATTTTACATGGACCCTAACCTTTTTAAGGAACCCTTAGGATTTATTGGCTAATAAGAAGATGAAATTTCATTCTACTTCTCAATTTTACATATAACCTCAACATGATTTTGCTCAACTAAAATGCTTTTGCAATTCCCTTTGAGATCTAGAAAACTACCATAGATCAGGCAATTCTGGTAAGTGAGAATAGATAGAGAGTTTGTTCACAACCATTGATGGAAAGGTAAACTACACAACGCATAGATTTGACCCCATGTACCTTAATCGGTCTAAAAGTTCAAACAACAAAAATATTTGGACATTTCGGACCAACCAAAAATGATATGGAATTTCTAACACTTTGATGGTTTAGGTTCAACCAATTTGGAATCTCAGCTTTTGGTAGCATTAATTCAATTTGGCATATTAGTTCTGTTTCATTTTACTGCGTGTTTTTTGTCTTATTTTTTTATGCGTTTTTTGCTACGTTTGTCATTTTCTTTGGTTTGACTTTTCTTTCCTCCAAGTTATTCCTCCTGCTGTTGACATTTCTTGCGGTTCCTTATTTCTTTTCATCGTGCTTCTTCATATTAGTTTTCATGCCTATTGTAATGGCTGGGTACAGG
Source organism: Quercus lobata (assembly GCF_001633185.2). NCBI lineage: Eukaryota > Viridiplantae > Streptophyta > Magnoliopsida > Fagales > Fagaceae > Quercus > Quercus lobata. The sequence goes on from NC_044907.1 coordinate 96,771,111, forward strand.
TTGGTTGTGCTCCAGCCCTTCTGTGCTTGCTACACTATCTTCTGTTTTTATCTTCTTTCGTTCTCATACCATTTTTGTTGTAGTAGATTAGTTCTATATCGTTCTATTGCGTGTTTTTTGTTTTATTTTTTCTTGCGTTTTCTGTTGCGTTTGTCATTCTTTTTGATTTGGCTTTTCTTTTCTTCACGTGATTCCTGTCGCTGACATTTCCTTCTGTTATTTGTTTCTTTTCATCGTGTTTCTTCATATTAGTTTTTACACCTATCTTTTCATTCAAGAGTTTTTATCTCCTAGTTCTAAAAATGTTCTAGGTTGTCCTTAATCTTTGCATGTTCTAGGGTTTTTTAATTCAAATAATATGTTCATATGCTCTTAGATTAAGGTTTATTACACATCATACAAATATTCACCATGTTTTTCAATTTCAAATCTTCTAATCTATTTTTGTATTTTTGAATTTCTTTGATGATAGAAACTCTTGAATGATATGATATGAACATTGGCCATAAACATTTAGAAGATTGGTTTCACCAAGTAGATTGGATGCGTGATACCTTCCTAGTCTTGTAATCTAGTCTTCGAACTTAAATAAAAGGTTAGTAGATTATGTTTTTCCTTGTACTTATCAATTTTTATATTATAATTAGGAATCAAAGTTACGTACTTTTCTTATATTGTATCTAGGATCAAAGCTATGTAATTTTCTAGTTATTATTAAGAGATGTACAATTTCAATTCATCAATAAACGTGAAGTACTTTTTTTAATATTGGTTTCTTCTTTTCTTTCTTAAAATAAGAGGCAACTCTATTGTAAAACCCTTGACCTAAGAGGAAAGAAAAAATTAGTAAAACCTCCACTCTCGAGAGGCACCAATACAACTCCACCCAGTTGTGTGGGTTACGCCAAAGTCTTGAATCCAAAAGGTGCAGGTCGGAGGCACAGTCTCTCACATCACCAATCAAGCATCTAAAGAGATTCCCAAGACTTTGATTGACAACTTCAAATTAACCATCCCTTTAAGTATAGAAAGAAGTACTAAAGCTTAATTCAATCCCTATTTTGTGTCTTAGAGTTCGCCAAAAATGAGGAAGAAATTTAGCATGCTTGTCGAAAACAATAGAGAGGGTTACACCATGAAGCTTGTAAACTTCTTTGAAAAATAAAACCACCACATTGGAAGCATTCAATACCTTTTTGCATGGGATGAAATGAGCCATCTTGGAGTAATGATTCACTACCACTATGATTGAATTATTCTTTTGTTGTGTAGATGGAAGACCAAGAACAAAATCCATACTAATATATTTTCATGATTTATTAGGCACTGGAAGAGATAAATACTTGCAGTAATGGTCGTACTCTTTCCCCTTTAACAAACTTGGAACCTTTGATCTTGTCGCTCAATATCTTTAATCATTCCCAGCCAAAAGTAGTCTGTAATGATGGGAAAATATTCCACTTGCACGCAGGCCCACCATTTGTAGTATCTAGGTGGCCGCTTAGGTCTAAGCTACTATTCTAGCATGTCCAATCTTATGTCAAGGGGTGGGCTCCATGACTCCGTCACTGTAATGATTTCCTAGCAACTTGAACCTATCATCGAATATCATGCTCGGACGATGGGCTCCCCCAAGGAATTATCCCTCCTCGGCACAATTTGGCTTCCTCAACTAGTAACAAAGGCTGACAAGGGTCCTAGCATGGTCACTTGGTCACTTATGTAATAATCTAGATTTGCACTCATGCTCGTGGGCTGGGTTATGGGTCTGTGGGTCTTAGGCTAGTTCCAACTTGAGCTAAACTTTGTCCACCCACACTACTATACACAATGCATTGGGAAAATTGTTTGCTATTTTACAAAAAAGAGGAAAAATTGACGGATGCCTAAGAAAATTAGTTTATGAACTATTTTTAAGAACTTTTTATGGGAAAAGAACAAAAGCAACTAACTTTTTTGACAACTTTTTTTTTTTATTTTCCATGAAAGTTGTATTAAAACTTTCTTAAAATGGTTCATTAACAAATGCCCTAAGAGCACCCATTAACATGACCCTTTTACAAATGGTAGAGATTATAATAACTGACTTGCTAATTGTGATATTTGAATTAATTTTTTTTTTTAAACAATTATACACAGGTGCTCTATAAATTGTTAGATTTTTGTTGGATTGTTGCTTCATCATGATGGGATGTTGACTACGTCTTCCGTCATGACCAATCTCAAGCACGTTCTGATCTTGGGCTCTCATGAAGGATGTCTTTATGTTTTTGAGATTTCACTCTAGCTTTTGATATTTGATATTTCAAAGTTAAGGTTTTTATAGATCTTAGATTTTTGATGGATTGCTGCTTGATCATGATGAGATATTGGCTGCTTCTTCCTCTACCAATCTCATGTACTTTCTGACCTTGGAATTTTATGCAAGCTATTTGTATATTTTTTAGATTTTCATTCTAACTTTTGATCTTTGATATTTCAAAGTTCAGGTTTTGGGGGCCCCTCTCAATTTATTTATTAATTATAGAATTTCACAATTATGAAATTGTTTTCAATCTAATTTTATTAGTAATTTGTTTGCTGGTTGTTCTTGAAAAAGTTTTTCAAGAAAGAGTTATTTTTGCTAGAAAGTCAATGGACAACAATCTTGACTTTGATTTGTTATCGATTTAACCTCATTTTAATTTTAATTTTTAATTTTTTTTTTTGGGGGACAAATTTGGCTCTTTAGGCAGAAGGATTTTTTTGTGGTGTAACAGTTTTAAATGCACATCAAAATAGGTTTGTAGTACATGGGAGGTCTTGTAGAAGGCAAGAGTGAGATTTCCATTGAATTATTTCCTCAATTGACAAAAAACAGGTGAAGAAGATACTTATTGATCTATTTGGATTGAGAGGGAGGGATGTGTAGTAGAGTAGAGTATAGTAAATTTGAGCAAAAATTAGCTTTTTTTAGATAACTTTACTTTACTCCTTTCCACTCTCCATCCTTTCCCCCTCAATCCAAACGGGTCCTATAAGAAAGGGGCCCTATTTTGGCAAATAATAGCTATGATGGAAGACATCCAAGCCTTGCTAGCTTAGGGAATGTTACTGTAGTACTTAGTAGTTTTTCTATTTTCAGGATTTATAGAATCCTTATAGAAAATGTTCATAACTATATTCAGAGGGCTTAAAGGTTATTAGGCAAAGGTTGGTAATTATCTTCTTCGCAAGGTTTGTAATGTTGTATGTATTATTACATGGATTGTTGATGATTTTAAATTTAAATCTTATTTTGAAAATGGTTTTTTTTTTTTTTTTTTTTTTTTTGCATTTTAATAATTTTCTGATTGAATAAATTTTTTTTCTCACATTGTTTACAATGCATAGGTTAGCCATTAGTAGTTGTTTATCACTTTATGCAAAACAAAGTGTTCAAACTTTCTATCAAGTATGTGTTTTTTGTTGTTCACAACTGAAGTTTTACTAGCTTGAACACAATGGTTTTGAACAATTTTTTCTTTAAAATTGTTATATATTGATGTGTTACTAGACCATTTTGTAAAAGTTGGTTTTCAACTTCTCATTTTTTTTCACGTCTCTCGGTCATAAATGGCAGATACGTAATTCACAAATTCGGGAATCAAACTATATTTATGCTATGTTTGGATGTTGGGGGAAAGAGAGAGTAAAGTAGAGTAATTTAATTACCTTACTTAGATGTTTTTTAAGGAATTAGAGGGAGGGATTTGGAGGGGTTTGAATTACTTCTAACTTATCATTTTTAATTTTCCAAAATTAGAGAGATTTAAGGGAGAGTGGAGCATAAAAATGTTTGACCAAATGAATAAACAAATTTACCTTTACCATATTAACAAAATTACAAAATGAAAAGACTATTTATTCCCCTCCCCCTAACATTACTGTAATTTGGCACCATCAGCTAGGGCTGCATAGTAACGTGCAAGTGCACGGGCTGAGCAATGTCCATTAGCAGCAGGTATGATGGCACGACGAATGTTGAGACTGTCAAATACAACAGGCAGGGTGGTTGCAAGTTGGGAAACATCACCCGGCTGGAGTGTGGAGGGTACGTCAAAACAATTGATGACGTGTGAAGGCTTCTCATGATCGTCTTTATCTAGTTTACGCATTGCAAGACGACTGCTGATCCCAAAGAGCTTCTGAAGATCATCTTTATCTATTGTAAGTGTTGCAAGTCGAGATTCCACACCTCAATAGGAGACATTGCACATGGTGATAAGGAAGATAATAGCCCAGCTACCACTAAAACTATTTTTCACAAACAATAATTACTATAAGCAAAGTCTTTTTCCCCTCAAATAAGTGCCACAACGCTAAATAAATTAACCACCAGAAACAAACTGTAGTTCAACATAAATGAGAGAAGAATACAATACAATCATGTGTACAAATATTCTACACAACGAAGCAAGAGAATTAACAAAGTATAAGTCCAACACTTGCCTGGAGGAATTCCAATATATAACTCGCCTTCAATGTGGAGGGGATGAATGAATGCTTCTTCCCAGATGCATGCTATCATATGCAAACAGATTATTAGACAGCAGAGAAGGTAAGATTCAGAACATCAAGGAAGTTTTCAAGAATAAAAAAACCACTAGATTAATAGAGCTCTTTGATGTCTCCAATAGACCTGTCAATCCAGATCAAACTGACAATCCAAACACAGAAGGTATGCTAGAAAAAACATGATATCTGAAAGACGTACCAACTCCTAAACGGCCATTGCTAATAGAATGAAGAGATCAACAGTCTAGCTCCATGGGAGTATTAAAGAGAGAGAGAGAGAGCGAGATTAAATCTATCAGAACAAATGAAGTAGAAATGTATAAGGCAGGAAAATAAAATCTTTATTGAGCCTCAAAATTCTTATTTGTCATCAAGGAAGTCAGAGTAAAACCCAGTTTTACCATGTTTAGGGGCTATTAGACCATGTTCCTAAACTAAGGGGTAAAGATTAGGGCCCATTTGGAATGTGAGTTCAAACAATAGTTTTTCAGTATTTAAACAGTTTTCAATGCAACTTCCTCAACCTAAAATTCCTATGGAACACAGATGATAATCAAATACCATATATTATTTCACTAGTTTATTCAGAGATCCCAGCCGGGCATAAAAAAGTTCAGCAGGGAGTTTAGATAAATTTAAACAAGATCAAAATATTCTGACATATTGGCAAGCAATTATACCTCAATAATGCCACCGCATAGCTAGCCAAAAGATAGATGGTGATACAACTGCTCTTGGCCAGGTTCAGTCTCTGGCCAGATATTTGCAACATTTTCCTCGAGCTTCAGCTTTCTGGGCAATAAAATGTTCATAACCAAATGTTAAAGTCCAGATAATATGCCCAGAAAACAATTATTAATGAATTTCTACATTTGTAATAACATGGAAAATAAAAGTTTTAGGTTTTAAAGTTGTGTACCTTTGTCAGTGTTCAAGAAAGCATCAATAAATGTGTCGAAGTACCCCCAATCCAATCCCCACCCCAGCAAAAAATGAAAAAAAGAAAAAGAAAAAAAAGAAACATCCTAAGTTTTGACATGGTTTATGTAAATGTTTAGAATTGAGAGTTATCAACAGTGCAAAAGAAAAAAAAATAAAGATTTGGGAAAACAAGGGTATATGATATGGTTTACAATTACTTCAGTCTAGAATTACAGAAATTATGTCAAAAGTTTATTAATTATTAAAGTACATGTGAGTCATGCATGGCTTCTGAAAGCAATTATTACAGAGACATTATGTTGTGGAAGAATTTACAAAGGAAATTTTCAACCCACGTTTTTCTTCTCTTGGTAAAGAGGGCGATGCCAACAAGGGGTCCCCCCACCCCAAAAAAAAAAAATTATATATATATATATATATATTTATTTATAACCTCTAGGAACATATGAAGTAACTATAACATTACTACACTTTATTTATCATATTTCAATTTAAGATACACTGATGTTTGGCCATGCATATTATATTTTTCACACATCATGCTAGTATTTTGATGTCAGAATGGATATCATAGATCCAGGGACCATTAACTCTTGGTCCCCTACTAATATATCTGTTAAGGGCATTCTGGATTCAATCAGATTTGATACCGATTACAGAAACATGAATGACAATAAATAATAAACTACAACACAACAAGATTCAGAATAGACTCACCCTTGCAAAGCAGATTCTGCAAATGGCTTCATGATATCTATATATATAACATGCGAACATTCAGTGTGGAAGAAAGCCCTAAATCCATGTAAGTACAAAATAATAAGGGACAACAATTGGAACCTATATTTAGCCATAGGTATTCCACTTACAGACCTCTTAGAAGACCAAGGACCCGTGAAAAGATTACAATGTCTCCAGGAATTGCATCAACCTGGAAAGAAAGGTTGTAACTGAATTGAACATGGATGAAAATAGTCAATAAACATATCAGATACATCAACATACAGGATTAAAGCGTTTAAATTCTTTATGGTTGAGTTTCATCTTTTCTTGTCTAACCTTCATGTTTTTAGCTCTTTTGTCCAACAATGATTTCATAGTTTCCTTAAAAGCCCAACAAATAAGTAAATAAAACTAAGACGGAAAAACAATACTTGAAGTAGCACTAGCTTAGTGCATACTTACAAGAGATTCCTTTGCTGACGATGAAGTACGAAAGAGTACACTTGTTATCTCCATTGCCTGTTCTGGCATATCCAGGCGCAACTTAAATCCCATTTCTGCAAAAGCAGACAAAAGAGCCGCGTGGTCCCCCTGTGGCAAAAGCATCCAAAGTATATCATCAAGAGAACAGTTTGAACTTCAAAGCAATCTTAAAAGAGCAAAAGGACAACACTAATGAATTAGTTGTATTGCAGCAATCATAATTTATTTTAAACCAACTCAATCAATATCATATTGGTAAGTAATATTCTCAAATACATATGCATTGGAAAATTGCACATCGCCCTGCTTTATTAGTCATGAGAAACAGATCATTCCCAATTACTTGGAGGGTACAGCTGTTTGAGAACTCAGAGTGTACTTAGAAACCAAATGACACATGTCCAATGGCTCGAGTTACATTATAACTTGATCGCCTGAACAAATCAATACCTATTATCTCATACACTGCATATTCTACACCCAGGGTCCCCTCATGTGACAGAAATCAACATAAAATACTTTACTGCATCTCAAGGGGTTCACCAGGTCTTTAATCTTACACTTCTGCAAGGGTTATAATCTAGTGCTACTCAGCACTAGATTACTCTAATACTGTTGCTACTCAGCATGAGCACAAAAGTGTACAAAGAAAAGTTTGTTTTATAAATGTTGTTTGTTTTATAAATGCTTTTCTCGTTTTTCTTATAAAATATTTCAAAAGAATTTCATAGAAAGACAGAGGCAAAAGAATTTCAAAAGAAGTTTTGACAGAAAATATTTGTTCCAAACATAATCCTTTTCCCAAAACCCAATTGCAGACTACCATGAGTAAAAGATTCTCTCAGAAAGACAAGGGCAAGGCACCACCGGTGCAACCTAGAGGTTTCCGAAAGCCCTCAGTAAAAATTTCAGATATGCATGAAGGCGTCTTGATAGAGACAATATCCCTTCAGGATACGTTGTTAGCAGAGGCAATGTATTCATGTGGTAATTAAAGTGTAATTCTGCAAAAAGTGCTCGACAGTGATCTTATGTTTCAAGACGGAGAATTTACAGACCTTCCTCTTCATATTAAACTACTTCTTGATAATTTACAGGCAGCCTTCACCCTCAAACAGAAACCCTTATTCCAAATGACCCTTCAGGCTTTGGAATTACATCTTGTTTGCACCGGGGCATTTATTGAAGCACTCGGTTGTCAACTCCTTGGCAAGGAGGATGGAGATTCAAGCTCCACAAAGACAGAACTACAGTCTCTAAAAAGCTATTTTATGGGAACAAGCTTTTCACAGCTCCACCCTAAGATTCGGCAAAAAATGAGACTTGCTATTAGAACCCTACCCCCTGAAATCCAACAGAATATATTAACTCATAAAGCTATAACAATTTCTTATGATAGATGGATGTATCTTTTTAAACTAATAGTCTCTACAGCATTTATCAGAACAGAAGACATGACAGTTGAAATATGGTTATCTCATAAAGCTAAATGGTATGAGAGCTTTGGAAATTCAGACAAAGTTTATGAAAGAACAGGAGATAGATTTAATCCCTACTCGGGATTACTTATCAACACAGAGACAGAAGATCCAGTAATCTGTGATTCCTTATGGGTATTTGAAATGCTAGAAGTAGGGTTTATTAGCAAATTAACCATTACTTCTGCAAATCAGGTCAGTTTATTTCCTAATGTCATCCAAGAAGTAGCCGCACAGATTGGTGGACTTAATTATATGAAGATAGAAATCTGGAGTACTCTTCCAGTTTGGGACACTAGCTATTATATGGAAGCTCAGCCAGCACACATTTTAGTCCTTATCCATGATTGGAGTAGTATCCCTGAATATAACTGGTATACAGGCGATACTTATTTATTACTTGATGATCTAGGTGCTCTAGCTCAAGAATGGTCTAATTTCATGAGTAATAAGATTTATGAAGTACAGAAAGAATTAGACAGAAGTTTCCATTTATATGGCTACACCGACAGGATAGCTATGTATGGCCCAAGACCTTCAGCAGGAAGGCTCATTGGGAAAAGAAGGATTGTTAAAGACCCTAGATTGATGACAGCCAAGGATCATGTTCCTGTTTTCCTTCCTATTTCATACTGTGCCCTATGTAATGATTATGGAGTGCTCCACGAGCATGAGCAGTATGAGAATAACTCTGATCCGCTAGATTATGATACCTACGCGGATACAAATTGATAGACAGATAGACAGAAGGCACAGACAAATAGAATACTCTTCCGACAGACAACGGCGACATATCACTATTCACCGACGACAGATCACTATTCACTGGAGACAGATCACTATTCACCAACATGCATGAATAGCTTCCAGACAGATCCATTATAGTCCAGACAAATACAGACAGATCCAGAAAGATATTTTGACAAAATATTATTCACATGCAGATAGACTATTACTGTTCAAGATTCTATCGACAGATTAACTTGAGTCCATTTTACTTAACTTGGGTTACTTTTGAAGACTTACCATGCTTCAATTCATCTATAAAAGGATAGACTCCAAAGACAGAAGACAGGTCCAAAAAATAGTTTCAAATTTTAGGTCCAAAATTTCCATTTCAATTCTAAGGTCCAATTTTTAGGTCCAAGCTTTAGAAAGACTTTATAGCTTTTCCTTTCCCTCTCCGAAAGACTTTTGTACTTTACTTTCTTTTTGTAATCTTGTAACCATACCCCTTCAGACAGATAATCTTGTAACTCTTCCCTTTTAGACAGACAATCTTGTAACCCTTTATAGATTTTACTTTGTAATCTTGTAACTCTTCAGACAGTACTTATTTTCAAAGCTTGTAAGAAAGACAGAATTATTTTCAAGTAAGATTTTATTTGTTTCAGTTTTCATATTCCATACTCTGTTTTAATTTATTTTGACCATATCTATTTTGCTATTCTCTTCTTTATCAACTATTTTATCATTGTTTATACTTCTATATTACTACTGTGCTCTCTCCTGGGTAGTCAATGGTATCAGAGCCATGGATGGTAGGTGTATGAGTTTTATTTCTTTGCAATTAAGAAGTTACTAGGAACTTATATTACTACATAGCCACTACTTGCTCCTTGTTAGCGTTGGTCAGCCTAGAGACTCGTTGGCAAACCATAGTTTCGCGTTGGTCAGCCCCTTTGTTGTAGCCGACGGACAGGCGTGTGTTTGGGTGGTCCCGCAATGGAGTTTCCCGAGGAGGTGGTCCCGATAGCAAGGATACCGGTGGTTAGTAATAGTTCCACTAGTAATTATTAATTGCTTAGAAAGAGAATAAATACATTTATCAGTTCATCATCTGTTTGCTTGTTCACACTTAGGCTAGACACACATTAATTTGAAACATGGACTATGATGATATAGTTTATGATGAAGGTTATAGCATGAAAGATATAGATTATAATTGGTCAAATAGTGATATGGATTATGAAACTGATTCTGATTCTGACAGTGAAATTGATGATTATAATTATAATGGTAACACAAAAAATTGGAATACTTTAACAGAAGATAAAATCAATCGACAGACTTATAGACACAATGATTGTTTTTGAGACAGAATTAATAGAAAATTAGAATCATTAGAAAATATTAACATATCCATTATATATACTAAAGTTGAAAAGAAAAATGATAGCTTTTTGGACCTCTATGAAAGAATGAAAGCTTTAAATTCACATTTTCAAAAAGAAATAGAATTTGGACCTCATCATAGATCATCTTTTACAGAAACTATGACAGATAATTGGTATATAAATAGTAATTCAAAAGAAGTTGTAGATAAGAATTTACAGACATTAAAAGCAACTGACAGATTAGTTGATGAGGAAACTGGCCCAATTAAGGATAGAGTAACACGTATAAAAGATAGAAGTACTACAGAAAATGTCAGAAATGTAATGAATATGATTGACAGTGGAAAAGATAGCTTAATAGATAATGATAATAATAGTTTGACAGATTCAAAAGTAACTGACAGAGCTATATCTATAACTTACGAAGATAAGAAAGGACAAAATACAAACAATATTAAAGATAAAGAAGTAATAACAAAAGGGATGGTAAAAGAAATGAAAGAAATGTTTGAAAGACAGAATAGTGAAAAACTATGTTCAAAGCTAAAGACAAAAGAAGATGTAGAGAAAGACATGCCAAAAGAAAATAGTAGTAAGGAATCACTACGTAGGAAGATAGAAATAGAAGAAAAGGTAAGACATGAAAGAGAAATAGTAAAACAAAGAAACATGACAAAGAGAGAGAAAAAAGATGATAGTCCTAGAAATAATGATGATAGTTTGAAAGAATTGTATGAAAGACAAAACAATGAAATGGTACGTAGGAAGTTAGATACAAAAGAGATAGAAAGAGATAGTGAAAAAGTAGTCAACAATGGTAGGAAAAATAATTATGGTAATTTAAAAGAAAAAGAAAATAGTGATAGTGTAGTAAAAGTAAAAATGGAAGTAAAAGACAAAAAGTGTAATAGTTTTAAAGAAGAAATTGATGAGAGACTTAAAACAATTGATAGAACTGAAAACAACAGTTTAATAGAATTGGCTAAAAAAGATAGAAATTTTAAGTTTACCAATGGAGACAGACAGAAAAAGAGACATAACAGTTTTAAATACTATTGAGTTATCAGATAATGAGAAAACTGACAGACATGTTAATAATACTATTTGTCATAAATGCAAAGGATATGGACATACTAAAAAACAATGTGACAGACATAATAAAATTGTTAAACAAATAACTAAATTAGAATTTGAGACAGATATAATAAATGAATTAATGGAAATATTTAGTGTTAGTAAAAAAGAAATAGATCAAGTAAAGAAAGAATTAAAATCAACCAACCCGCTTAAGATTAATAAAAGAAAAAGAAAACAAAAAGACATAATAATAAAACTAATAGAAAATCTACCAAATCACCATAAAGACAAGAAAGAATATTTATTAAAATTGAAAGACTCTATAGAAATCCCTATTGCTTGTATTAGGTGTAGGAAATATGGACACCATGTTACAGAATGCTGAAAGAAAGAGAAAGAAAAAGACAAGAAAGAAAAGGTAAAAATGAAAAAACCAGTAAATCTACAAGACTTAATGATAGAAGAAAAATAGTAAAACAAGAAATTAAAGAAGAAAATCCGACGGACATAAATGAACATAATATTGTAGAAATAATTAAAGAATTTTCTAATCCCATGATAGACCACCTTGATCCTCCTACAGATAAAGAAGTTACAGATCCCATGATAGACCCCCTTGATCCTTCTACAGATAAAGAAGTTACGAATATTAATGTTTCAAACAATAGTAATAAATTTGATAGACAGGATTTCTTAAGTTCAATTGATAGAGTAATTGTCCAAAAATGGCATACAAAAATTACTTTTGAGTTTTCTTTGACAGAAATTGCTTTAACAGATTCAGGTGCTGATATGAATTATATACAAGAAAGATTAATACCCTTAAAGTATTATGAAAAATCATCTGACAGATTAATTCAAGCCAATGGAGAAAAACTAATAATTAATTATAAAATACCTATTGTTCATATATGCCAAGATGGAATATATTTTGAGATAGACTTTGTTTTAATTGAAGACTTTCCTTCTAAAATTATTTTAGGAACTCCTTTTATGACTTTAATTTATCCCTTTTTAGTGACAGATGAAGGAATTAAACCTAATATATTGGAAAAAGATATAATCTTTAAATTCGTTGTACCACCTGTCTTGAAAGAAAAACACTTTTCCAAAAAAGTTACAATTTTAACAGATATCAACGAAAGAGGAATCTATAAAACTGAAAGAAGTTTGTCATCTTTAAAGACAGAAATATTACTTGTTAATCAATTGACAAAAAATGACAAAAAGAAAGTTAGACAAGACAAAGAGACAGAGATATGTTTTTATTCTTCTTTGCATAAAGTCCAATCTACAGAAGAACTCAGTAGAAAAGGCATAAAAGATGGAAATATGAATACAATCTTTTGTAATCAATATGCATGGACTAATAGTATATGGACTGACAGTATGACAGAAGTACCAAACAAAATTATAATAAATGACATATTTACACCCTTTGTAGCATCTTTAAATATTCATATAATAGATAATTTAATAAAAGAAGCTTTGACAAATTCTCCTTTATTAATCATTAAAGAAAACATTAATTGTGGTAATTTCTTGAATAATGACAGATTTAATTTCCTGACAGACAGAATTAACTATAATCCCTTGATAGATTTTCCTATTAATGAAAGAATTTACGAAGAAACTTTATTTCACATATTCTCACAAGATGAGATATATAGTAGTACATATATGAATAGAATCATGCTAGATTTTAGAAATATTTTGAGTCTCACTTACTTTGACAGATCCCATCATAACTACTCTAATACTGTTGCTACTCAACAAAAGCACAAAAGTGTACAAAGAAAAGTTTGTTTTATAAATGTTGTTGGTTTTATAAATGCTTTTCTTGTTTTATTTTATAAAATATTTCAAAAGAATTTCACAGAAAGACATTGGCAAAAGAATTTCAAAAGAAGTTTTGACAGAAATTATTTGTTCCAAACATAATCCTTTTCCCAAAACCCAATTGCAGACTACTATGAATAAAGGATCCTCTCAGAAAGACAAGGGAAAGGCACCAGCGGTGCAACCCAAAGGTATCTGAAAACCTTCAGTAAAAATTTCGGATATGCATGAAGGCGTCTTGATAGAGACAATATCCCTTCAGGATACGTTGCTAGCAGAGGCAATGTATTCATGTGGTGATAAAAGTATAATTCTGCAAAAAGTGCTCGACAGTGATCTTATGTTTCAAGATGGAGAATTTACAGACCTTCCTCTTCATATTAAACTACTTCTTGATAATTTACAAGCAGCCTTCACCCTCAGACAGAAACCCTTATTCCAAATGACCCTTCAGGGTTTGGAATTATATCTTGTTAGCACCGGGGCATTTATTGAAGCACTCGGTTGTCAACTCCCTGGCAAGGAGGATGGAGATTCAAGCTCCACAAAGATAGAACTACAGTCTCTAAAAAGCTATCTTATGGGAACAAGCTTTTCAAAGCTCCACCCTAAGATTCAGCAAAAAACGAGACTTGCTATTAGAACCTTACCCCCTGAAATCCAACAAAATATATTAACTCATAAAGCTATAACAAGTTCTTATGACAGATGGAGGTATCTTTTTATAGAATTAGTCTCTACAGCATTTATCAGAACAGAAGACATGACAGGTGATATATGGTTATCTCATAAGGCTAAATGGTATGAGAGTTTTGGAAATTCAGACAGAATTTATGAAAGAACAGGAGACATATTTGATCCCTTCCCAGGATTACTTATCAACACAGAGATAGAAGATCCAGTAATCTGTGATCCCTTATGATTATCTGAAATGCTAGAAGCAGGGTTTATTAGCAAATTAACCATTACTTCTGCAAATCAGATCAGTTTATTTCCTAATGTCATCCGAGAAGCAGCTGCACAGATTGGAGGACTTAATTATATGAAGATAGAAATCTGGAGTACTCTTCCAGTTTGGGACACTAGCTATTATATGAAAGCTCAGCCAGCACACATTTTAGTTCTTATCCATGATTGGAGTAGTATCCCTGAATATAACTGGTATACAGGCGATACTTATTTATCACTTAATGATCCAGGTGCTCTGGCTCAAGAATGGTCTAATTTCATGAGTAATAAGATTTATAAAGTACAGAAAGAATTAGACAGAGGTTTCCATTTATATGGCTACACCGACAGGATAGCTGTGTATGGCCCAAGACCTTCAGCAGGAAGGCTCATTGGGAAAAGAAGGATTGTTAAAGACCCCAGATTGATGACAGCCAAGGATCATGTTCCTGTTTTCCTTCCTATTTTATACTGTGCCCTATGTAGTGATTATGGAGTGCTCCACGAGCATGAGCAGTATGAGGATAACTCTGATCCGCTAGATTATGATAACTACGCGGAAACAGATTGATAGACAGATAGACAGAAGGCACAGATAGACAGAGACAAAAGGCACAGACAGACAGAATACTCTTCCGAACAGACAACGTTGACAGATCACTATTCATCGACTACAGATCACTATTCACCAACATGCATGAATAGCTTCCAGACAGATCCATTACAGTCCAGAGAAATACAGACAGATCCAGAAAGGTATTTTGAAAGATATTTTGACAGAATATTATTCACATGTAGATAGACTATTATTGTTCAAGATAGACTTTTATTGTTCAAGATTCTACCGACAGATTAACTTGAGTTCACTTTACTTAACTTAGGTTACTTTTGAAGACTTACCAATGTTCACTTTATCTATAAAAGGACAGACTCTGAAGACAGAAGATAGGTCCAGTTCCAAGGTCCAAGTTTAAGGTCCAAAATTTCCATTTCAATTCCAAGGTCCAATAGATCCAAGATAGCTCTCTCCCTCAGAAAGACTTTTAGAAAGACTTTAGCTTTCCCTTTCCCTCTCCGAAAGACTTTTGTACTTTACTTTCTTTTTGTAATCTTGTAACCTTCCCTTCTAGACAGATATAATCTTGTAACCCTTTACAGATTTTACTTTGTAATCTTGTAACTCTTCAGACAGTGTTTATTTTCAAAACTTGTAAGAAAGACAGCAGTTTTCAGTTTTAATCAAAGACAGAAGTATTTTCAAGTAAGATTTTATTTGTTTCAGTTTTCATATTCCATAATCTGTTTTAATTTATTTTGACTATATCTATTTTGCTATTTTCTTCATTATCAACTATTTTATCATTGTTTATGCTTCCATATTACTGTTGTGCTCTCTCCTAGGTAGTCAATGTTTCTTTGTTTTACTATGTCTATCACTTTCCCTACATCTTCACTATTCTGTCGTTCAAACATTTCTTTCATCTCTTTTACCATTCCTTTTTTTATTATTTCTTTCTCATTATCTATTAACTTCTCATGTAGAGATTCTTTCTTGCTAGTCTCTATTAGGTTCTTTTGTCTTTCTGTGTCTAGCTTTTTACATATAATTTGTACTGAACTAGAAACTTCTCTATTATTTTGCTTTTCCACCATTTCTTTTAGTCTGTCATTTTCTATAGTACTTCTTTCTTTTGTGAGATCTTTTATTTTATCTTCTACACGTGTTACTCTTTCTTTAATTGGGCCAGTTTCTTCATCAACTAATCTGTCAGTTGCTTTTAATGTCTGTAAATTTTTATATACAACTTCTTTTGAATTACTATTTATATACCAATTATCTGTCATAGTTTCTATAAAAGATGATCTATGATGGGGTTCAAATTCTATTTCTTTTTTCAAAGGTGAACTTAAAGCTTTCATTCTTTCATAGAGGTCCAAAAAACTATCATTTTTCTTTTCAACTTTAGTATATATAGCAAATCTGTCAATATTTTCCAAGGATTCCAATTTTCTATTAATTTTATCTAAAAACCTATGATTGTGTTTATTAGTCTGTCGGTTGATTTTATCTTCTGTTAAAGTATTCCAATTATTTGTATTATTATAGCCATAATTATAATCATCAATTTCACTGTCAGAATCAGAATCAGTTTCATAATCCATAACACTCTTTGACCAATTATAATCTATATCTGTCATGCTATAACCTTCATCATAATCTATATCATCATAGTCCATGTTTCAAATTAGTGTGTGCCTAGCCTAAGTGTGAACAAGCAAACAGATAATGAGCTGATAAATGTATTTATTCTCTTTCTAAGCAATTAATAATTACTGGCGGAACTATTACTAACCACTGGTTTCCTTACTATCGGGACCACCTCCTCGGGAAACTCCATTACAGGACCACCCAAACAACGCCTGTCCGTCGGCTACAACAAAGGGGCTGACCAACGCGAAACTATGGTTTGCCAACGAGTCTCTATGCTGACCAACGCTAACAAGGAGCAAGTAGTGGCTATGTAGTAATATAAGTTCCTAGTAACTTCTTAATTGCAAAGAAATAAAACTCATACACCTAGCATTGACTACCCAGGAGAGAGCACTGCAGTAATATAGAAGCATAAACAATGATAAAATAGTTGATAAAGAAGATAATAGCAAAATAGATATTGTCAAAATAAATTAAAACAGGGTATGGAATATGAAAACTGAAACAAATAAAATCTTACTTGAAAATACTTCTGTCTTTGATTAAAACTGAAAACTTCTGTCTTTCTTACAAGTTTTGAAAATAAACACTGTCTGAAGAGTTACAAGATTACAAAGTAAAATCTGTAAAGGGTTACAAGATTGTCTGTCTGGAAAGGTAAGGTTACAAGAATATCTTTCTGAAGGGAAGGTTACAAGATTACAAAAAGAAAGTAAAGTACAAAAGTCTTTCGGAGAGGGAAAGGGAAAGCTAAAAGTCTTTCTAAAGCTTGGACCTAAAAAATGGACCTTAGAATTGAAATGGAAATTTGGACCTTAATTCTGGACCTAAAATTTGAAACTATTTTTTGGACCTGTCTTCTGTCTTCGGAGTCTGTCATTTTATAGATGAAATGAACCATGGTAAGTCTTCAAAAGTAGCCTGAGTTAAGTAAAGTGAACTCAAGTTAATCTGTCGGTAGAATCTTGAACAGTAAATAGTCTATCTTGAACAGTAATAGTCTATCTGCATGTGAATAATATTTTGTCAAAATATCTTTCTGGATCTGTCTGTATTTGTTTGGACTATAATGGATTTGTCTGGAAGCTATTCATGCATGTTGGTGAATAGTGATCTGTCTCCAGTGAATAGTGATCTGTCGTCGATGAATAGTGATCTGTTGTCATTGTCTGTCGGAAGAGTTTTCTGTCTGTCTGTGCCTTTTGTCTATCAATCTGTATCTGCGTAATTATCATAATTTAGTGGATCAGAGTTATCCTCATACTGCTCATGCTCGTGGAGCACTCCATAATCATTACATAGGGCACAATATGAAATAGGAAGGAAAACAGGAACATAATCCTTAGCTGTCATCAATCTGGGGTCTTTAACAATCCTTCTTTTCCCAATGAGACTTCCTGCTGAAGGTCTTGGGCCATACACAACTATCTTGGTCTTGGTGTAGCCACATAAATGGAAACCTATGTCTGAATTTCGAAAGCTCTCATACCATTTAGCTTTGTGAGATAACCATATATCACCTGTCATGTCTTTTATTCTGATGAATGTTGTAGAGACTGTTAGTTTAAAAAGATACATCCATCTATCATAAGAACTTTTTATAGCTTTATGAGTTAATATATTCTGTTGGATTTCAGGGGGTAAGGTTCTAATAGCAAGTCTCATTTTTTGCTGAATCTTAGGGTGGAGCTTTGAAATGCTTGTTCCCATAAGATAGCTTTTTAGAGATTGTAGTTTTGTCTTTCTGGAGCTTGAATCTCCATCTTCCTTGCGAGGGAGTTGACAACCGAGTGCTTCAATAAATGCCCCGGTGCAAACAAGATGTAATTCCAAAGCCTGAAGGGTCATTTGGAATAAGGGTTTCTATTTGAGGGTGAAGGCTGCCTGTAAATTATCAAGAAGTAGTTTAATATGAAGAGGAAGGTCTGTAAATTCTCCGTCTTGAAACATAAGATCGTTGTTGAGCACTTTTTGCAGAATTACACTTATATTACCACATGAATACATTGCCTCTACTAGTAACGTATCCTGAAGGGATATTGTCTCTATTGAGACGCCTTCATGCATATCCAAAATTTTTACTGAGGGCTTTCGGAAACCTCTGGGTTGCACCACTGGTGCCTTGCCCTTGTCTTTCTGAGAGAATCTTTTACTCATGGTAGTCTGCAATTGGGTTTTGGGAAAAGGATTATGTTTGGAACAAATATTTTCTGTCAAAACTTCTTTTGAAATTCTTTTGCCTCTGTCTTTCTGTGAAATTCTTTTGAAATATTTTATAAGAAAAACAAGAAAAGCATTTATAAAACAAACAACATTTATAAAACAAACTTTTCTTTGTACACTTTTGTGCTCTTGTTGAGTAGCAACAATATTAGAGTAGTCATGATGGGATCCGTCAGGGTAAGTGATATTCAGAATATTTCTAAAACCTAGTATGATTCTATCCATGCATGTACTACTATATATCTCTTCATAGAGTCTTTCATTAATAGGACAATCTATCAGGGGATTAATTCTGTCATTATTCAAGAGATTACCACAATTAATAGGACAATCTATCAGGGGATTAATTCTGTCATTATTCAAGAGATTACCACAATTAATAGGACAATCTATCAGGGGATTAATTCTGTCATTATTCAAGAGATTACCACAATTAATATTTTCTTTAATGATCAATAAAGAAGTGTCTGTCAAAGATTCTTTTATTAAAATATCTGTTATATGAATATTTAAAGATGCTATAAAGGGTGTACATTTGTCATTTATTATTATTTTGTTTAGTACTTCTATCAGTCTTATGAGACTATCAGTATGTCTGTCATTATTATTAAAAGGAATAATAATTGTACCATCTATATTTGGTGTAGGGGCAATAGTCTCAAGTTGCCATTTGTCAGTCCATATACTTTTAGTCCTCCATGCATATTGATTACAAAAGATTGTATTCATATTTCCGTCTTTTATGAGTTCTTCTGTAGATTGGACTTTATGTAAGAAAGCAATAGGAGAATAAGAACATATCTCTGTCTCTTTGTCTCGTTTATCTTTCTTTTTGCCATTTTCTTTCAATTGATTAACAAGTAATATTTTTGTCTTTAAAGATGACAAACTTCTTTCAGTTCTATAGATTCCTCTTTCGTTGATATCTGTTAAAATAGTAACCTTTTTGGAAGAGTGTATTTCTTTCAAAACAGGTGGTACCATGAATTTAAAGAATATATCTTTTTCCAATATATTAGTTTTAATTCCTTCATCTGTCACTAAAAAGGGATAAATTAAATTCATAAAAGGAGTTACTAAAATAATTTTAGAAGGAAAGTCTTTAATAAAAACAGAGGCTGTCTCAAAATATATTCCATCTTGGCATATATGAACAATAGGTATTTTATAATTAATTATTAGTTTTTCTCCATTGGCCTGAATTAATCTTTCAGATGATTTTTCATAATACTTTAAGGATATTAATCTTTCATGTATACAATTCATATCAACTCCTGAAGCAATTTCTGTCAAAGAAAACTCTTTAGTAATTTCCATATGCCAATTTTGGAAAATTACTTTGTCAATTAGACTTAAGAAATTCTGTCTATTGCCATCATCATCATCATCATCTTTTCTGTCTGTGGGATTTTCTTCTTTAATTTCCTTTTTTACCATTTTTACTTCTGTCATTAAGTCTTGTAGATCTACTGGTTTTATCTTTACACCATCTTGTTTTATTTTCATTTTTACCTTTTCTTTCTTGTCTTTTTCTTTCTTGGCTTTTTCTTCCTTTCTACAATCCGTAACATGGTGTCCATATTTCCTACACCTAATGTAAGCAATAGGTATTTCTATAGTGTCTTTCAATTTTAACAAATATTCTTTCTTGTCTTTATGGTGATTCGGTAGATTTTCTATCAGTTTTATTATTATATCCTTTTGTTTTCTCTTTCTTTTATTAATTTTAAGTGGGTTGGTTGATTTTAACTCTTTCTTTACTTGATCTATCTCTTTTTGACTAACATTGAATATTTCCATTAATTCTTTTATAATATCTTTCTCAAATTCTAATTTACTAATTTGTTTAACAATTCTATTATGTCTGTCACATTGTTTTTTAGTATGTCCATATCCTTTGCATTTATGACAAATAGAATTGTTAACATGTCTGTCAGTTTTCTTATTATCTGATAACTCAGTAGTTTTTAAAACTGTTATGTCTCTTATTCTGACAGTCTGTAAAGGTGTATTTAAAATTTTCATTTTTTTAGTTAATTCTGTCAAACTATCATTTTGGGTATCTATTATAGATCTTTCAATTAATTCTAGTCTTTCATCAATTTTTCCCTTAAACTATTACACTTCTTGTCTTTTCTATTGACTACTTTTACTACACTATCTCTATCTCTCTCTATCTCTTTTGTATCTAACTTCCTACGTATTATTTCATTATTTTGTCTTTCATACAATTCTTTCAAACCATCATCATTATTTCTAGGCCTATCATCTTTTTTCTCTTTCTTTATCATGTTTCTTTGTTTTACTATGTCTTTTCCTATATCTAATCTTTTACGTAGAATTTCTTTACTACTATTTTCTTTTAGCATGTCTTTCTCTACATCTTCTTTTGTCTTTTTATCCTGTCTTTCAAACATTTCTTTCATCTCTTTTACCATTCCTTTTTTTATTATTTTTTTCTCATTATCTATTAACTTCTCATGTAGAGATTCTATCTTACTTGTCTCTATTAGGCTCTTTTGTTTGTCCGTGTCTAGCTTTTTACATATAATTTGTACTGAACTAGAAACATCTTTATTGTTTTGCTTTTCCACCATTTCTTTTAGTCCGTCATTTTCTATAGTACTTCTCTCTTTTGTGAGATCCTTTATTTTATCTCCTACACGTGTTACTCTTTCCTTAATTGGGTCAATTTCTTCGTCAACTAATCTGTCTGTTGCTTTTAATGTCTGTAAATTGTTATCTACAACTTCTTTTAAATTATTATTTATAAACCAATTATCTGTCATAGTTTCTGTAAAAGATGATCTTTTATGGGGTTCAAATTCTATTTCTTTTTTCAAAAGTGAATTTAACACTTTCATTCTTTCATAGAGGTCCAAAAAACTATCATTTTTCTTTTCAACAAAGGGGCTGACCAACGCGAAACTATGGTTTGCCAACGAGTCTCTAGGCTGACCAACGCTAACAAGGAGCAAGTAGTGGCTATGTAGTAATATAAGTTCCTAGTAACTTCTTAATTGCAAAGAAATAAAACTCATACACCTACCATCCATGACTCTGATATATGGACACCATGTTACAGAATGCCGAAAGAACGGACAAGAATAAACTAAAAGTCATGAACCTATAGTACAAGACAAAGATCCTGGCAAAGGGATAGGAGAAATGATGGAAAGATATGTAGGAACAAAAGAAAGACTAGAATAGTCAACAAAAGTAGGAAATCTTTATTTTTTATTTTTTTATATATACATATATATATATATATGTATATATATATATATACATACTTAAGTATATATATACTTAAGTACTACTGCTACTGGGTAGAATAGTATTATCTACCATTGTAGGAATCTCATCATCATCTATCACTAAGTCTGCCATTGTAGGAATCTCATCATCACCTTTATCTTTTGAGATGGAAATTTCTTTCAATAAGTATATATCTTTGGGGAATGAGGGTAGGAGGAACTTAAAGAAAACTTTTGTCTTTAAAATATTAGTACATATTCCATTATCTGTCGTGACGAAAGCGTAGATTAAAGCCAAAAAAGGATTTCCTAATATAACTTTAGAGGACAACTTATCTGTTAAGAAGAAGGGTGTTCTGAACTTGATTCCATTAGTATATATGTATGCCTTGGTTAGCTTATTACTTATTTTAAGTCCATCACCATTAGCCTGAGTTAATCTATCTGTTGTTGATTCATAATACTTAGAGGGTATTAATCATTCTTGTATGCAATTCATATCAGCACCTGAATCAACAAGGGCAATAACAGTTAATGAAAATTCTTTATGAACTACCAAAGTTATCTCTATGTACCACTTTTGAAATATCATTCTGTCAATTATATTTAAAAATTCATCTTTATCATCTTCTTTATGAGAACTTTCACCAATATAATTATGTCTGTCAAGAAGAGAGGAGTTTGTCAGAGGTTCATTACAATATTTAATTCTATCTTTTATGCTAATTACCTGCGCAATTATCTGTTCAACCATGCCTTTTAATATGAAATTTTCTGATTTTAATTTTTTCAGTTCATTTTTTAGGTTATTAATATCTGTCTGTAGGTCTGTCACAGTTATAGGTTTATTGGGTTTAAATCTATCAGTAACTTCAGTAAAATTATAAGTTGACTTATAATCTTCTAGATCTATTTCAAATCTATCAGTTTCAGTTAAAGATTCTTTTAATCTAGATAAATAATCTTTTTCAGATTGTAGGTCTGGAAGTTTATCTATCAAATCTATTATTATGTCTTCTTGTTTTGTTAAGACACATATTTTTAATTTTCTTTTACAATAACAATTATTAGGATTATTACAGTTACATAATTGAACATTTCCATCATGTGAAGAAACATCTGTAGAGGAGGATGAAGTACTGTTACTATTATCTATATGGTGAATTTCATTATCTGTTTCATCACTATCTGTCAGTTCTATTATACTCATTAATTTTTCCTTTAAATTTCCTGATATATCAAGTTTATTTATCTGTCTTTGAAGGTTATAGTATCTGCTAGTGTGTCCCTTTTTCCCACATTTGAAGCAAGTAATGTCACTTTCCCTACGTCTATCATGTTTCTTTCTTTTGGATTCTTCTTTTTTGTCTTTAGACTTACTTTTATAATATCTTCTATTATTGTTCTTATATCTATCACTTCTGTCATCTTTCTTTTCTTTTCTTCTTTTCCTAGAGGGAGCAATTAATGGATCAAAACCATATTGCTCAGAAAAAGTTCCTAGCTCTTTTTTAACAAATCTTTTTTCTTTTTCTATCCAGTTTTTTAGCCTTAAGTCATTACATAGCCATAAACCTGTTTTATTAATTGAAGATATTATGTCTCCATATGTTAGGCTAGGATAGTCTATAGTTCCGTCATTATTAACTATATCAAGTCTAACTTTCTGAGCAAAGAAATAAGGTAAACCAGCAATGAATTTTTCTTTCCAGTAGGACTGTTGACAATCATTCCTACTTAAAACTTTTGAAATGAAAACATCTTTATACCATCTAAAATCTGAAAGTTGTGGACATCTTAAATTAATTAAAACATCTGAAGCTCTTTCTTTATATTGATTGGGATCACCAACAAAATGTTTATTTATAGTAAAAATTAAAGTATTAACTGCATCTTGTGAAGGCTGTCTATCTGTCATTATAATACTTCCATCTGTTTCTCTTTTAACAGCTGTTAATATTCCATTTCTGTCATCATTATTTAAATAATGATCCCACTAGCCTTTCAACTGGCCAGTAAAACCAGTGACAATTAAATGAGCTATCTGATGATCCTGTTTTCCATGATTTTTATAAACATTAGTGAGCAAAATCATTTCTTGTAAAAGGTTTATTATTTCATATTCTGACATTCCATCAATATTCCATTCATAAATTAAATCTGGCGAATAAGATGAATTAACATAAGTATGTCTTTCTTCAAATTGTAAATCAAGGGGAGTGGGTTTAGGATACCAATTCTTTCTGGGGTATAAATCTTCAATTCTTCTTTTTTTACGATCTTGCGATGAAGATGCTAAAGTTAATTTATTAATCTGTAATTTATCTGTGAATTGTGATTCCAAATTATTTATGTCTATCAATTCTGTCAATTGATCGTCTTCTGATTCTTCATCCTCTGAAGAGTCAGTTCTTCCTGTTGTATTTAATGTTATAATATTCTTATTTTTTACTGGCTCCATATCCTTTAATGATTCTAATTTCATTAAGTTTAATTTTTTATTTATTTCATTAAGTAAATTATCAGTTTTCTCTGTCATGGGTTTCTTTAAAGGTGCTCTAAGGTGAAGAGGTATCTCATGAGGGATAAATAAGGGGGTATTAGACGTGTTTTCTTTTTTTATGGAAGTAGAAGGGGGTATTATTCTATTTTCTATATCTTGTAACTTTTGACCAATAGTTTTTAGATAAGTATTGGTGTAATTGTTCTGTTGAATTATACTGTCTAGATTCTTATTATCATCACTTAGACTGGGTCTTTTGATAGGTGTAGCCAATGCTTGGACTCCACTATTTTGACTCAATATAATTGATTCAAATGGTGGATAAGTCTGATACACTTTCTCATGATTTTCTGTCTTTGTCCATGATAATACTTTCTCTATTACACTTATCTTTTTGTTATGATAGTCCAAAAAGTCAAAGAAACTAAAGTGTGTCTGTAAATCTGTCATCATTTCAAAATACTTAGTTCTTAAATTGTTTCTTTATGTTCATTATATTCTTCAAAAAATTGGTTCTTTCTGTCATTATTTTCAGGTTTTAAGTAATCATATTTTAGTAGTTCTTTATCTAAAACAAATTATTTAGATAAAACATTAATTTGTCTATCTTCTGTAAATCCTAATATATCTGTGTGGGTAGGAGAATTAGGTTGAGGTTGGGGCTGATAAAGAGGTTGGTGAACATTAGGGGTAGGTTGTGTGGTATTTGTCGGATAATAGGCTGGTTCTGTCTGAATAGGGGTTTTCTTAGTGTTTATTGGGGGAAGGTGTATAACTGGAGGAAGATTCTGGGGAGGTAAAGGTCTGGAATCAAAGAAAGGTGTCCTAGAGGAAAAGGAACTTCTAGGGGTAAACATCATAGGGGTCTTTCTGCCAGTAGAACTACTAGGTCTTATGAGACTATCAGTATATCTGTCATTATTATTAAAAGAAATAATAACTGTACCATCTGTATTTTGGGCTATGAAATCTGGTTCAGTGTTTTCTATTTTTGGTGTGGGGGCAATAGCTTCAAGTTGCCATCTTTCTGGAAGGGTTATATCTTTCCACTGTATTTGTTGAGGTACCCGTAATCTAGTATTCCGGGTTGAGGCTTGCATAAGGAGGGTCTGTCCTTTAGGGGAAGGGTCAACTATGGATTCAGGGTCTAAAGTGGTTTTCATCAGTTTATAATAAATCCTATAAATAATAGCTAAAGGTTCTGAGCCTTCTTTCATGTAATAACCATTTGTTTTTACATTTAAAGTTAAAGCATCCATAATATTTCTGTCAGATAGGCTTAAAGCAAAGTTAGGATAACAATTTAAAATATACTGGTCCTTTATGTAGACTTGTTTCCATCATTCCAAGGAGTGAGTCATCAAATCTTAAATGTCTGTCATCTCTTAAGCAAAGTAAAACACTTGCATTTAAAGCTTCTCTTGTTAATGGTTTAACAGCTACTTAAACCAAACCAACATGTAAAAATGCATATTTTTGTCTATGTTTGTCAATTGAATCTATTGAGAATAACTGAATTGTTTCATATTCATTAAATAAAGAGTAAGTTCTTTCAACAGTTTTTATGGTGTAATCTATCAAGAAAGATAATTTAGAAAAAGTAGTCTGTCTGTAGACTTTATTAGTTCTTTCAGTTGGTATATTCTATTTATTCCATTCTAGTAAATTTCTGTCTATATCTTTCATACTAAATTCTTCATAATTAACTACCTTATCACTTTCCATGTTCAGATTAGTGTGTGCCTGACCTAAGTTTGTCTTAGCAACAGATAATGAGCGACTAAACATATTCATTTTATCTCTAAGCAATTAATAATTACTGGCGGAACTATTACTAACCACTGGTTTCCTTGCTATCGGGACCACCTCCTTAGGAAACTCCATTGCGGGACCACCTAAACAACGCCTGTCCGTCGGCTACAACAAAGGGGCTGACCAACGCGAAACTATGGTTTGCCAACGAGTCTCTAGGCTGACCAACGCTAACAAGGAGCAAGTAGTGGCTATTTAGTAATATAAGTTCCTAGTAACTTCTTAATTGCAAAGAAATAAAACTCATACACCTACCATCCATGGCTCTGATACCATTGACTACCCAGGTTACATTCATTCACCCAAGTAAGCAATCCTAAATGCGGGACCCTTGCCGGGGTATGAAAGGCTTCCCCAAGAACACCCTATCCAGGGGTAGGGAAGGTCACCCCAAGAACGCCCTTACAAAGGAACATGAGCGGTACCTATCAGAGCCACGTACGTAAAGCGTTCGCTGTACGGCGGAGAGCCCTCCTTTATCCTCGTATGAGAGGTGAGAGTTCCGTACACTTTTGATTCGGGTCTAATACCTTGACTACCCAGGAGAGAGCACAACAGTAATATAGAAGCATAAGCAATGATAAAATAGTTGATAAAGAAGAGAATAGCAAAATAGATATAGTCAAAATAAATTAAAACAGAGTATGAAATATGAAAACTGAAACAAATAAAATCTTACTTGAAAATACTTCTGTCTTTCTTACAAGCTTTGAAAATAAACACTGTCTGAAGAGTTACAAGATTACAAAGTAAAATCTGTAAAGGGTTACAAGATTGTCTGTCTAGAAGGGTAGAGTTACAAGATTATCTATCTGAAGGGGTAAGGTTACAAGATTACAAAAAGAAAGTAAAGTACAAAAGTCTTTCGGAGAGGGAAAGGAAAAGCTATAAAGTCTTTCTAAAGCTTGGACCTAAAAACTAGACCTTAGAATTGAAATGGAAATTTTGGACCTAAAATTTGAAACTATTTTTTGGACCTTCGAACTGGACCTCAATTCTGGACCTGTCTTCTGTCTTCGGAGTCTATCCTTTTATAGATAAAGTGAACCATGGTAAGTCTTCAAAAGTAACCTGAGTTAAGTAAAGTATACTCAAGTTAGTCTGTCGGTAGAATCTTGAACAGTAAAGGTAGTCTATCTGGCAGTCTGTCTAGGTATGCATGCTAGTGAACAGTAACTTTCTTTCTGTGAGAATCTGCGTACAGAATTTCTTAAGTTTAATTGATAGAGTGATTTTCAAAAAATGGCATACAAAAATTACTTTAGAGTTTTCTTTGACAGAAATTGCTTTGACAGATTCAAGTGCTGATATGAATTATATACAAGAAAGATTAATACCCTTAAAGTATTATGAAAAATCATCTGAAAGATTAATTCGGGCCAATGGAGAAAAACTAATAATTAATTATAAAATGCCTGTTGTTCATATATGCCAAAATGGAATATATTTTGAGACAGCCTTTGTTTTAATTAAAGACTTTCCTTCTAAAATTATTTTAGGAACTCCTTTTATGACTTTAATTTATCCCTTTTTAGTAACAGATGAAGGTATCAAAACTAATATATTGAAAAAAGATATATTCTTTAAATTCATTGTACCACTTGTCTTGAAAGAAATACACTCTTCCAAAAAGGTTACTATTTTAACAAATATCAACGAAAGAGGAATCTATTGCCCCTACACCAAATATAGATGGTACAATTATTATTCATTTTAATAATAATGACAGACATACTAATAGTCTCATAAGACTGATAGAAGTACTAAACAAAATAATAATAAATGACAAATGTACACCCTTTATAGCATCTTTAAATATTCATATAACAGATATTTTAATAAAAGAATCTTTGACAGACTCTTCTTTATTGATCATTAAAGAAAATATTAATTGTGGTAATCTCTTGAATAATGACAGATTTAATCTCCCCATAGACAGAATTAATCCCCTGATAGATTGTCCTATTAATGAAAGACTTTACGAAGAAATATATAGTTGTACATGCCAGATTTAATTTATGAATGGAATATTGATGGAATGTCAGAATATGAAATAATAAACCTTTTACATGAAATGACTTTGCTCACTAATGTTTGTAAAAATCATGGAAAATAGGATCATCAGATAGCCCATTTAATTGTCACTGGTTTTACTGACCAGTTGAAAGGCTGGTGGGATCATTATTTAAATAATGATGACAGAAATAGAATATTGACAGCTGTTAAAAGAGAAACAGATGGAAGTGTTATAATGACAGATAGACAGCCTTCACAAGATGCAGTTAATACTTTAATTTTTACTATAACTAAACATTTTGTTGGTGATCCCAATCAATATAAAGAAAGAGCTACAGATGTTTTAATTAATTTAAGATGCCCACAACTTTCAGATTTTAGATGGTATAAAGATGTTTTTATTTCAAAAGTTTTAAGTAGGAATGATTGTCAATAGTCCTACTGGAAAGAAAAATTCATTGCTGGTTTACCCTATTTCTTTGCTCAGAAAGTTAGACTTGATATAGTTAATAATGACGGAACTATAGACTATCCTAACCTAACATATGGAGACATAGTATCTTCAATTAATAAAACAGGTTTATGGCTATGTAATGAATTAAGGCTAAAAAACCAGATAGAAAAAGAAAAAAGATTTGCGAAAAAAGAGCTAGGAACTTTTTGCGAGCAATATGGTTTTGATCCATTAATTGCTCCCTCTAGGAAAAGAAGAAAAGAAAAGAAAGATGACAGAAGTGATAGATATAAGAACAATAATAGAAGATATTATAAAAGTAAGTCTAAAGACAAGAAAGAAGAATCCAAAAGAAAGAAACATGATAGACGTAGGGAAAGTGACATTACTTGCTTCAAATGTGGGAAAAAGGGACACACTAGCAGATACTGTAACCTTCAAAGACAGATAAATAAACTTGATATATCAGGAAAATTAAAAGATAAATTAATGAGTATAATAGAACTGACAGATAGTGATGAAACAGATAATGAAATTCACCAGATAGATAATAGTAACAGTACTTCATCCTCCTCTACAGATCTTTCTTCACATGATGGAAATGTTCAATTATGTAACTGTAATAATCTTGATAATTTTTATTGTAAAAGAAAATTAAAAATATGTGTCTTAACAAAACAAGAAGACATAATAATGGATTTGATAGATAAACTTCCAGACCTACAATCTAAAAAAGATTATTTATCTAAATTAAAAGAATCTTTAACTGAAACTGATAGATTTGAAATAGATCTAAAAGATTATAAGTCAACTTATAATTTTACTGAAATTACTGATAGATTTAAACCTAATAAACCTATAACTGTGACAGACCTACAGACAGATATTAATAACCTAAAAAATGAACTGAAAAAATTAAAATCAGAAAATTTCATATTAAAAGGCATGGTTGAACAGATAACTGCGCAGGTAATTAGCATAAAAGATAGAATTAAATATTGTAATGAACCTCTGACAGACTCCTCTCTTCTTGACAGACATAATTATATTGGTGAAAGTTCTCATAAAGAAGATGATAAAGATGAATTTTTAAATATAATTGACAGAATGATATTTCAAAAGTGGTACACAGAGATAACTTTGGTAGTTCATAAAGAATTTTCATTAACAGTTATTGCCCTTGTTGATTCAGGTGCTGATATGAATTGCGTACAAGAAGGATTAATACGCTCTAAGTATTATGAATCCACAACAGACAGATTAACTCAGGCTAATGGTGATAGACTTAAAATAAGTAATAAACTAACTAAGGCATACATATATAATAATGGAATCAAGTTCAGAACACCTTTCTTCTTAACAGATAAGTTGTCCTCTAAAGTTATATTAGGAAATCCTTTTTTGGCTTTAATCTACCCTTTCTTCAGGACAGATAATGGAATATGTACTAATATTTTAAAGACAGAAGTTTTCTTTAAGTTCCTCCTACCCCCATTCCCCAAGGATATACACTTATTGAAAGAAATTTCCATCTCAAAGGATAAAAGTAATGATGAGATTCCTACAATGGCAGACTTAGTGATAGATGATGACAAGATTCCTACAATGGTAGATAATACTATTCTACCCAGTAGCAGTAGTACTTAGTAACCTTGTATTTAGGTGGGTTTGTTGTAAGGGTAGTGAGTGAGATAGAGTGATTGAATGCTCAAGAGTGTGCAAGAAAACAGAGTATCGCGGCTTGATCTCGTGGGTGACTCGCGGCTGTAAGCCGCTAGAAGCAGCACACGTGCCAAGCATGCCAGAAGTTGAACTGTCATGCTAGCTGGAGCACTACAGGACAAAATAGGACAACTGGCCATTCTGTTATCACGTGGCTGGATCTCGTGACTTAGTTAAGCCGCGAGGCCAAGCCGCGAGCCACCCCTGTTTTGAAAAACCTGACGTTTCACATTCTTTTCTCACTCCAATATAAATACCCCTTGTACCCACAAAAGAAAGAGAGCTTTCAGAGAGAATTTTGAGAGAGAAACCCTAGAGTAAAACAAGATTGATTCATTTACAATCTTTACATGAGAGTCTCTTCATATTCCTCAACTCTCTTCCTCTCCATTGTCAAATCCTTGAGAGGCATTTTACCAAAACCTTTTTCTCACCATATTCATTACTGTGAGAGAGTTGTTTGGTGTTCTGGGAAGCAGTTAGGAAGGAACCAATTTACATTGGTTGATGCTATGGTCAAGTAGCGGAATCCGGGAAGCTAGAAAAGAAATAGATTCGGCGCAACCTCGTTGGAGCAAGAAGCTTGGAGGGCTTAAGTGCACTAGGTAGATTAGGCTTGGAGGGTCTATTGCTGTCCATGTATCCCAACTACATTTTCTAGTGGATTGTTTACCGCTTGGAGGGCGGCAGAGAGGTTTTACGCCGTTAGCTTCGGTTTCCTTTTCGATAACACATTGCATGTTGTCCTTGTGTTTGCATCTTCCTTCCCTTTTATCTTTGCCTTTTATTATCTGTTGTGGGTTGTGATTTTAAATTAGCTTAGATTGTTTACCAATTCTGTTTTATAGCTTTTGTTTATTTTCCGCACACTTGCTGTTTGACATAAAACTTGAATTGGTTAATTTGTAAATTGAGAGTTTAAACGTTCAAGGGTGTTTTTACACTATTTGAACTTTTAGCGTGGACAACAGGTCTGACCTCCTCTCTCTGTCCCTTGCTGGAGCAAGATCGGGCCGATTAGCGAGCTCCATAGGCGTCGAGTGACGCCGTGCCCTGTCCTTTTCGACGATCTCTCTCTCTCTCGGCGTGGAAAACAGGTCCAACCTCCTTTCTTTGTTTTTTTTTTTTTTTTTTTTTTTTTTTTCCGGATTTTGGTGACTGAATGGTAATGGGTCTGTTACTCACTTATACAGCTGTTACTCACTTATTTATATAAGTTATAAGTTATAACGTGTTTTTTTTTTTTTTAATCCTACTCTTATAGTTAATGTATTTCTTTACCCAGCCTTTTGTTTTGCCTTATAAATTATAATATTTATTATGGATTTAGTGATTTTTTTTTTGTGTGTCCCGCTATAGTTTTAAATATTGTGTATTATTGTACTACTTTGGGTGTTAGTTTACTTATTTGTAGTTCTTACATTATTTAAATTCTAGACATAAACGTATTTTATGTCTAAAAATATTTAAAAATATGCCTAAATATAAAATATAATTAATTATTTAACTGCCATGTCGCCGTCATGTCGTATCCTTATTTTTCAAAAATTACCGTATCCCCGTGTCCGTGTCCGTGTCTATGCAACATAGGTGAAGAGTAAGATTTTAGGGGTTATTTGTAAGCTGGACATTGAGAAAACTTATGATCATGTGAACTGGGAGGCTCTTCTAGATTTGTTGAAGAGAATGGGATTTGGGGTGAGGTGGTGTCGGTGGATCCGTACATGTACATCTACAATCCAATTCTCTGTCTTGTTTAATAGGTCCCCAGCTGACTTTTTTGGGAGTTCAAGGGGATTGAGACAAGCGGACCCATTCTCGCCTATGTTGTTTTTGGTTATGATGAAGGACTTCAATATGATGATGAAAAGAGTTGAAGAGGTTGGTTTACTTCGAGGTTTTAGAGCTGATGGTAGACGGGGTCGAGGGGTATGTGTCTCACATCTTTTGTTTGCGGATGATACGACTCTATTTTGCGATGCAGATGAGAATCAAATTCTACATGTTCGGATGCTTCTTCTTTGCTTCTAGGCTGTGACAGGTTTAAGGGTTAATGCTTTGAAGAGTAAGATGGTTCCCATAAGGGAGGTTCCTAATGTCCATGTGTTGGCAAAGATTTTGGGTTTCCAAATTGGATCTTTGCCTATGACTTATCTTGGTATGCCACTGGGGGCTTCCCACAAGTCACCTACTATTTGGAATCCTATTTTGGAGAAAATTGAGCATAAGTTAGTTGGGTGGAAGAAGTTGTATTTGTCAAAAGGTGGAAGACTAACGTTGCTTAAGAGTACATTATCTAGTCTCCCTACTTAGAGCATTAGCATTGGGGAATGCTAATGCCAAATTTAAGGGTCATTTGGCATTTGCAGCCCCAAAAATTCTTGCATCAAAGAATTGCAAATAGCAGTATTGCAAATTTTTTTGCAATACTGCTACAGTATAATTCTAAACATAGAATTGCACTGTAGTATGTATTGTAAAAAAAAAAATAATAATATTTTATTACGTTTTCCCCCGAAATTTCTCTCTCATCAACACATTCTATGCAGTCTCGTCTCTCTCTTCCTTCTCTGTTTCTGAGTTTCTCCATCTGCTCTCTCATCTCTGAAGCTTCATCGCCATCTCCGAAATTTCTCACCCATCTCCATCTCTGAAATTTCTCACCCAATTCACCCTCACCCATCTCAACCGATTCACCCTCACCCATTCACTGATTCGCCCTCACCCATTCACCCTAGCCGATTCACCCTCACCCTCACCCTCACCCTCACCCATTCACTGATTCGCCCTCACCCATTCACCCTAGCCGATTCACCCTCACCCTCACCCATTCTCAAGGTTTTTTGGGTTTGGGTTAAGATTTTACAAAAACGAAGCTCCGTCGGTGTTGGGGGATTCAGCTCCATCAGTGTTGGTGCTGACTGTAAGGTGGGATTTGATCAATGTATTAGAGTTTTTGTGTTTGTGTTTCTTTTCTCTCTCTGCAAGAAAAAGAGGGATTCAACTTGTGTTTGTGTTTGGGTTTTGATCAAAGGATTGTTGTTGATGTTTGCAGAGGTGATGATTTTTTTTGAATGGGTTTGCTTCGGTGGCTCCAATGATGATTTTTTTTTGAATGGGTTTGCTCCAGTGATGATTTTTTTTTAATGGTTTTTTTTTGAATGGGTTTGCTCCGGTGATGATTTTTTGATCGGTGGCCTGGATTTCAAATCGGCGGTGTGGGTTTTTGATCGATGGCTCGGGTGGTGGGTGTGGTGGCCGTTGTTGGCTCCAACTGGTTTGATGGTTTGTGCGTGTGTGGCTCTATTGATGGTTTGTGTTTGTGTGTGTATGTGTGGTGATGGACTAGGATATGTTGATTGGTGTATCATGGGTCTGTGTGTGTGCGTGGGGCTCTGTGTGTTGAACTGGTGCTAAAGGTTGAGGGAGAAAGTGAGGAAAAAAAATACTGTTGGAAAGCCAGGAAAATGTGATTGAAAAACGGTTGGAAAGAAATAATAAAGAAAGATTGAAAAATAATATTTTAATAAAAATAGAGTTTTCGGATGCTGGTGGTATTGTAAAATGGTATGGTATAATGATAAAGTGGCTTTTTGGAATGATAAAATAGAGTAGAATTGGATTTTTCCAATGCTAATCCTCTTACTTTTTATCCGTTTTTACTATCCCTACGCATGTGGCTAAGAAAATTGAGAAGTTGCAAAGGGATTTCTTGTGGGGGCATTCCAAGACATATTTGGTGGGATGGGACAAGGCGTGTGCACCTTTGGAAAATGGTGGATTAGGAGTAAGGAAATTAATTACTTTTAATAAAGCCCTCCTAGGAAAATGGTTATGGCGGTTTGGGGTTGAGGAGACAAGGCTTTGCAGAAGGGTTCTAGCTCTAAAGTTTGGAGCAGAATGGGGAGGATGGACTTCCAAGCTAGATAGAGGGGCACATGGGTGTAGGTTGTGGAGAAGTATTCAGATGGGTTGGGTGGCTTTTAGCAAAAATATTCTGTAAGGTTGAATTTAATTAACCATGTGTTGGTTTTATTCCATGACAAATTTGCTTGTAATACAGCACTTAGGAACCTTGTATTCAGGTGGGAATCATGTAAGGGTAGTGTGTGAGAGAGTGTGAAGAAATGCTCAAGATAGTGCAGTGAAGCAGAGACTCGCGGCTAGGACTCGCGGGTGGCTCGCGGCTTGTAAGCCGCCAAAAGTTGCACACGCGCAGAGCATGTAGGGGAGCTGAACAGTCATGCCAGCTGGAGCACTACAGGACAAAAATCCAGACTGGCCATTTAGCTAGCTCGCGGCTTGAACTCGCGACTCAGTTAAGTCGCGAGGTCAAGTCGCCAGTCAACCCTGTTTTGGGAAAGACTGACTCTTCGCATTCCATTATCACACTAGTGTAAATACCCCTCATTCCCACAAAATATGTGTGGCTATTCAGAAAGAAAAACCTTAAGAGAGGTTTCTTCAAAACACCCACCCAATTAGAGAGAGCTACTCATTCTTAGAGAGAAACCTTTGTAGTCTCTTCTCATTCCCTCTCTCATTGTCATACCTATTGAGAGGAGATTTCTATCCAAACACTACCCACACCAATTTAGAGTGT